>NC_135786.1:4440000-4766250 GCF_051106095.1 Pogona vitticeps
GCCACCAAATGTCGCTTCCTTGTGCCCGGGGGTGGGTGGGGTGGGATTTTGCTCACATCTGCTCTGGGTTCTGGGTCCATAGGGAGAGGAGACGAGGCGAGCGCCCTCCTTACACCCACCCCCACCTTGACCCACCCACCCCCATCTCTTGGCTGACATCTCAGCTGCCGCAGCAGAATATTTGGGATGGATGGAGAGAAGCAAAAGGGGGGGGGGGGGTAGACCTTTCATGCTGTTTTGTGTGGAGGCGGCTGGCGGCACGTGTCGGGGAGGGGGGCAGCTCAGGAAAGGGGCACAGGGCCTTTCCACACCGATGAGCCTCCCCTTTTGTCTGTCCCCGTGTCTCTTTGCCCCCCCCCCGCAGCCAAATTGATTTGGAAGACGTCTCCCGGCCCATCGACCACACAGAGAGAATGGCCAGACTGGCTCTCCTTCCTTTTGTGTCCAAATTTAAACTTGAGACACATGTCGGCCTCTCGCCGAGGATCACTCCCCCCCCCCCCCCGGCCCTCCTGCCAGCCAGGCCCCAAATCTCCAGAGGCTCCCTCGGCTTTTAGCGTTCAAAAGAGGCTCATTCTATGGAGCATATTTCATTGTTCCCCCCCAAAAAAGCAGGCAGGACAAAGGACGAGCTTGGAGTGACAGTCGGGAGAAGGGAACCCTCAACCCAGACCCGCCTCCGGTCATGTCAAGGAAAAGTTTCGGGAGACCATAATAATAAAACTGTAGAATATAAATCTTCCGAGGTCAGACTGAGACCCATCTGGTCCAAAAGCAGCGTTTGCTAATACTTTGCTGGCTCGCCAGAGAGAGAGAGAGAGAGAGATATTTTTCAAAAATCTTCATCACAAAGGTGGAGCGGAGAAGCAGAAAACTTTAATAAGCATCCTAGCCAGATGTTGTAACCAGTGGATTTGCACCTGGGCACCAGAAATTGTTGTTGTTTAGTTGTTAAGTTGTGTCGGACTCTTCGTGACATGGACCAGAGCCCGCCAGGCCCTCCTGTCTTCCACTGCCTCCCGGAGTTGAGTCAAATTCATGTTGGTCACTTCGATGACCCTGTCCAGCCATCTCATCCTCTGTCATCTCCTTCTCCTCTTGCCTTCACTCTTTCCCAACATCAGGGTCTTTTCCAGGGAGTCTTCTCTTCTCATGAGACGGCCAAAGTACTGGAGCCTCAGCTTCAGGATCTGTCCTTCCAGTGAGCACTCAGGGTGGATTTCCATCAGAATGGATAGGTTTGTTCTCCTTGCAGTCCAGAGAGAGTCTCCTCCAGCACCACAATTCAAAAGCATCAATTCTTCAGTGGGCAGCCTTCTTTATGGTCCAGCTCTCGCTTCCATACATCGCTACTGGTAAAAACAGAAATTAGAAGGAACCAAAATCTAGAGAGGAATCTACCGGGAGATTAGGAGACTCACATCCCATGGAAATGACTTGACTCACACAAACCCACGGTATAATATCATTGTACGCCACTGTAAGTGACATTTTAAAGAGAATGTGGGGAAGGGGGGGGGGAATATAAATCCAGTGGCTAAATAAAATAACTAAATAAGCTTCTGCAGTCCTTACAGCTGTGGAGAAGTCAGTAACCTCCATATTACAGATGGCGCTGGTGGAGATAAAGGTGTGAGGCCTGGGAGTTTGTGATGTCACAGAAGTGAGGCAGGCAAAAGCTGGAAAGGAACGCACATATGAGCATCCTTTACACGGAGCCCATGAGCCTTGTTGCCAGGTGGGAGTGGGTGGAGATCAGTGTCCCAGACTTGAAAGCCACTTCCTACACAAGAATTGAACACAAAAACAGGGGGAAATCTCTAGCACCACATGTCCTGAAATTTGCCTCATTCCCTGGAGACGTGGAGAAGCCGAACAGTTTCCAAGTGGCGCCAAGACATGGCAACCTTATCCTAAGGTTCTTACGCTGGAGGTTTGGGCTAGCTTTGTAGGCGAACACTAAATAGTGGAATGTTTCTCCTGTATTCCAGACTCGGGTTTTGAGACAGAGATCCTAGCTGAATAAGACAGAAGTCTAAAGCGAATCATGCTGTGAAGTAAAGGGAATCCTGCATGTAGCTCTTCACAAGCTCTTTATTTTTAAAAAACTTTGTATGTATTGATATTATTTATATGCCACTTTTCTCCCCATAAGGGACCCAAGCTGGCTCAGAGCAAATAAAACTGTAAAACAAACACAATTTAAAATAGAATAGGGCCCCCTTATTGATGGGATCAGAATCTGCTTATTCAATTAACCACAGTCTGAAAATATTAAAAATATTAAAAGAAAAATCTTAGAAATATATATTTCTAAAGATGAAGTTAGCAGAAGTGGCTACTAGAGGGAGCCAGAGGCCATGCAATGTGCAGCATATAAATTGGAGAAATATATTTCCATTACCAGAACTGGCCACTAGATGGAGCCAAATACCATGTTATATATAGCATTCACCATTAAAATAGCATTTGTTCTAAGCCACATTTTTCAGCATCCATGGCAAGGGGCTTATAAGTGATTCCCCCACCAATGCAGGGGTCCTACTGTATAATATGTTATAAATGTCCTATTAAAAGCAATTAAGCCTGTATTAAATTTAAAAGCCAAGATTAAAAATAATTTTAAGACTTTAAAAATCTGTGAATTAAAAACCGGCATTCCGGAGACAGCTTACTGCATAAAATCCTGTCTTTGGCTGATGATGGAAGGGCAAGAGGGAGGAGGCCAACCTGGCTTCTCAAGGCAAAGAAGTCCAAAGCCGTTGCAAGGGAAATGAAAGCTTAAAAACTGCAAGAAGCAAAATCAAAGCAAAAATGGCATTATGGCCCTTTAAAGACTAATGGCTATCTCTTAAGGCTTAATGGAAGATTTCATGGGTCATTGCCTGCTTCTTCAGCCATATAAGTTAGAATACAGAGACTGCAGGGTAAATCATTCACTAAAATACTGGTGTTTGGCTGCATTTCACACCTAGAAATTATTTATGACACCTGATTAGTATTCAGTTCTCTTGAAGCTTGAAGTCCTAAATGCAGCAACCATGATTAAAAGAAACTACAGAGGAACAACAGGTGGTAATGAAAAGACTGGCTGACTTTACCTTTAGGCCTTGTTCTGAAAAGATGAGTTGCTAGTTGTGAAGGAAAATAACAGTGGACAACAGCATAAGTACTACATTTGGTAATAACTTAAGAAACCTTGGCTAATATTTAATCTATTGATATGGATGTTCAGCATGTGTATATATTTTATCTCAGCTGTTTTGCTCTGGATTCTTGTTCTGTAGTTTTTTTCCCTTCCAGAATAGGAACTTTCATATCTTGTAAAGAGTGTCTTGATAGCCTAAAGTGATTTGAGACACATTTCTATGTGTTCTCTTTTCTGATGTCTGATTTATATCCTTTGAGTCTTTTGCATAGAGATAGTCCTGTCTAGCGAGCAGAGGGGCCTTGGTGGCAAAAGATGGCATAGATCACATTAGCTGAGGAAGAAGTCAAATTGCCCTTGATGTTGAGTGTTGGGGCCTGTGATAGTGTTGCCAGAGTAAATGTGGGGGCAGAGCTAGCATCTGGGTTTGTAGCAGGATATAGTCCCCATCTTTGTGTTGGTGTTGTGTAACTCATTGTGTGTCAATAGTAGCTTGAGACTGACGGACTGTCTGTAAGGAAGCCTAGGTCTTCCATTTAAGGGCTTGGGAGAGTGACGTGTTTTTGACGAGGATGGGTTGGAGGTCATTTGCGATGTGTGTGAACGTCTTCCTTGTGGGTTGAAAGTTCAGTTGTTTTCTGGGGCTGCACTGCAGTAGGTTACTTCTTGTTGTAGGTCTTGCAGGGTTAATTGGCTCTTTAACCATATTGCAAGGGGAGTGTAGTCTGAAGCATGCATTTTGGAGGTCCTTGAGTCTTCAGCCTCTCTCTTGTGGGTCTGAGCAGGTGCGATTGCATTTGAGGGCTTGGCTGTAAATGATTGATTTCATGGTGCGTTTAGGATGGACGTTGGAGACCTGCAGGTAAGTGTATCCATCGGTGGGTTTTCAATACAGTGCTGTGCTAAGAGATCCAGGTTGTAGCTTTAGAATGGCGTCAAGAAAAGGCACCCATTGTGTGGATTAGTCCAGGCTAAGACTGGTGGTTGGATGAAAGTCCTTCAAATCCTGGTGGAATTTCTCTCCTGTTTCCTGTCCTTAAAAATACCACGACCCACAAAAACTTCCAGTTTGGGTTGCAAGGATTTTGCCAGATGGCCACTAGAGGGCAGGAGAGGCCTTGCTTACAAGCCATTGCAGCCTTAGCTGAACCCTTTTTTTTTTTACTCAGAAGTCAGTTCCACTGAAGGTAGTGGGGCTTACTCCTGGGTCAGTGTGCTGGCGATTTCAGCCTTGGATGCCTCTGAGGGCGATCATAGCGGTGGTGGGGAAGGTCGGTGTTCAAGGAATGTCCACAAACCAATCCTTCTCAGCAGTAACTTGTGCAGTGAGTGATGGACTACAACTCCCAGTTGCCCCAGCCAGGATGGCAAGGGGTTAGAGATTCTGAGAGATGGAGCCCAAGACTTCTGCAGGGCCAGAGACTGAGAACTGAGGCCATGAAGGAAGATTCAAGGTGAGAGCAGAAGAGGAAGGATAGAGGATGACTACCCATACCCTGGAATGCAGAAGTTACTCCAGAATTTTAATGGCAAGTGTTCTGGAGTTAAACAAACCGCTCGGTTTATACTGGGACAATCAAAATCTCATTCTTCCTCCATGGAGCTTATTTTCCCCACTCTTATCTTCACAATAGCCCCAGGAGTTAGCTTAAGCTCCCCCCTCCCACCCCCAGGACTGTTTGCTTGGAGACTAGAATCTCGGTTTTCCAGAGTCTGGTACCCTAACATCTTCCCCAATGAAGCATCTTCCCGAGAGGTTGGATTACAACACCCATCCTTCCCAGGCATTCCCACCAGGGATGGCTGGGGACGATGGGGTTGTTAGCTATGGAATTTTGAAGGAAGTGGTAGCACTGTGACTCTTGAGTATCAGCCGCAGAGGTAGGTAAAGGTAAAGGTTCCCCTTGACAATTTTTGTCCAGTCGTGTTCGACTCTAGGGGGCGGTGCTCATCCCGCTCTTCAAGCCATAGAGCCAGCGTTTGTCCGAAGACAATCTTCCATGGTCACATGGCCAGTGCGACTTAGACACGGAACGCTGTTACCTTCCCACCGAGGTGGTCCCTATTTATCTACTTGCATTTGCATGCTTTCAAACCGCTAGGTTGGTGGGAGCTGGGACAGGCGACGGGCGCTCACTCCGTCACGTGGATTCGATCTTACGACTGCTTGGTCTTCTGACCCTGCAGCACAGGCTTCTGCGGTTTAGCCCACAGCGCCACCACGTGGTAGACATGAATGTTAAAAGTTAGTAAGTCACTGCAAACATGATCTCCTGTTTGGCCCACTCTGGTTAGGAGAACGACACATGAACAAATGCACTTCTGTGCCTGTTTGGGGTGAGGAAACCCCCATCATACTTTGGAGGGCGTAGAGTCCATCAGATGCATTATTGTGGTTGCACGCTGTCAAGTCAACTTATGGCAACCGTAACAGGGTTTTCAAGGTAAGGGAGATATTTAAAGGGTGGCTTTAACAGTTTCAAACTCCCAGTCAGTTTCCGTGGCTGAGTGAGGATTCGAACCCTGTTCTCCAGAGTCCTGGTCTGTGACTCTATCCACATCACACTGGGAACCCATTATAGCATTAATTCACTCTAGAAATTGAGACTGGAAGAATGGACGCTGGGTTTAGAGACACCTGAACAAATGGAGCCCATTTAAGGAACACAGTTTCTTGCCTAGGACTTCACTAGGACCAGAGTTTGACTACAAACCCCAAAATCTGGACTACAGCTACCAAAATCCTCCATTTTGTTGTTTGTTGTTTAGTTGTTCAGCCGTGTCCGACTCTTCATGACCCCCATGGACCAGAGCACGCCAGGCCCTCCTGTCTTCCACTGCCTCCCGGAGTTGTGTCAAAGTCATGTTGGTTGCTTTGATGACACTGTCCATCAAGTAGTGAATGCTGGGGGGACAAAAAAAAGAAGAGGAGGGGAAGCTACCTTACCACTGAACTACATGATGATGCAGAAATGCAATCACTACTATTCTTGGTTCAGCCCTTTTGGGAACCTTGTGGCAGCTGCACTGCAGTCCTGCAACCAAAACTCTGCTCACAACCTGGGATCAATCCCAGGTAGCTGGCTTGAGGTTCACTCAGCCTCCCGTCCTTCCGAAGTCGGTAAATGGAGTACCCAGCTTGCGGGGGGGGGGGGGGGGAGGAAGGATTGTGTAGCTTGCAGAATTCAATTGAAAACCGCCCAGAGGGTGCTTAAAGCATATAACACCCTGGAAATGTTGAAATGTGAATCATCTGGATAGAAGCTGTATTTCCAGTTTCATGGTGAGAAGGTCAGGTGAACCAGGAAGCGGCTTGTTAAGGTCTTTAAAAAACGAGGTAAAGAAACGACCAAGTTTGAAAGAGACCATCCTCCACCGAGCTTGAAAGAGAGATTTGTAAGTTTACGTCTGGGCATGGCGGTGGTGAAATCAACGTGTTTTGCACACTTAATTTGATACCTTCCTTGAGGTCGTTAATTTCCTCCTTTAACAGGTTCATGCAGCTGAATTCTTATAGTAACTAACCGAATCGCCTTCTAGATCATTAGGAAATAAGTTACTCTGGGTTGAGACCAGACCTGACAGTAAACACATCTTCTGGCCTGGTTCTTGAAGCAGAATGGGCTCACCCTGGAGCAATGTTCAGGGCTTGGAATAGTTACGGGGATGAATCCCAACTCCTCTTACACCCAGCGGCAGAACCAGTGGTCAGCAATGAATCCGGTCAGTTAGGGCCTTGTGACTGCAACGTCCACAGGGTGATGGTGAGTTTGCTCCAAGTTTGGTCTGAACTTAAATGAACTCTCCACGGTTCTGAATCTATCTTGGGGGTTGAGTTCTGCATCTTAGCTAGCTCCAGTATAGTTCAGAATGAAACACGGACTGTTACATACAGCACTGATGTTACCTGTCTGTCATGGGTTTGGAGGGAAAGTTCCATCCTATGGGGAGTGGAAGGCGGGACATCAGGAGGAGGGGCTGTACTGTATATATATGTGAAGCCTGTGTGGAGAAGTTTAGAAGCTGGAGGAGAGCTGAAGGAGAGCTGAGAGAAGAAGCTGGAGTGGGAGTCTGTGTGTCAGACAGGGTACTACTGTGTGTCAGTCAGTACCAACCTGATAGGTTCAGGTGTCTGTATGGGTAGCCAGAACTGATAGGTTCAGGGTCTGTGCTTTATTGAAAGGTGTTCTGTGTGAACCAAACTGGTGTATGTATGATTGAGACTAAGCCACGTTACTGTATCTTATTCACTTGATCATTTTATTTTCCCTGTGTGTTATTTAAATAAACCTTATTCTTTTGTTTGTTTAAAAATCCATTCCTGGTCTGTGTGACTCCTTACAGGGAATGGTTGGTGGCAGCTTAGTGAAACTGTGGCATATCCCAGTAGGTCTGGGGTTGTCACATTGATTGGTGTCCAGCGTGTGGGATACAACTGGTCCAGTTGTCCAGTGGTACAGCAAAGCCTTGGCAAGTGTGCCCAGAGCAAGGGGGGTCTAGTCAGGGACAATCTGAGAGCGCGTAGGTAATCTTCTAGGCTTACCTCACGGGGAGGTATGCTAGTGGAAGAACGTGCCACCTCAGATTGGGGACTAGATTAGGGAGCTCTGAGGCAACCCGTTTTGGCGGGAAAAAGCTGAGGCAAAGCTGAGGGAAGTAGAAGTGATCTAGCCTGTCTGCTGAGAGGCCTAGCAGAGGGGGGTGGACTCTGGCTGGCAACAGTTGCAAGTTAGTGCTGAAAGAACAGCAGCAATCTATAGAAGGCTGGTTCTGAGGCAAAAGAAAAAAAAAGTGGTCGCTTTATTTTGAGGCTTGACTTTTGAAAGCAGCCTGTTCTGGGGGGGGGATTATGCCCTTGACTCGAAGCCAAATGGCAGAAATGGGTGAAGTGAGGGAACCCCAAGTAGACCAAGGTTCTGAGGATGAATTTGGCTCAGTGCAGGATGAGAGCACGGGAGAACAGAACCCAGAACTCAGGAAAATGCTCATAGCCCAACAGCATGAACTGAGGGTGAGGGAAATGGAGGAAAGATTAGAGAGAGAAAGAAGGGAGGAAAGGGAAAGGCAAAGACAATTCGAAATAGAGAGAATGGAAAGAGAAGAAAGATTGGAGAGAGAGAAAATGGCGTTTGAGTTAAGAAAATTGGAACTGATGAATCAGAACAATAATAACAATAGAGATTCTGAGGTGGGCCAATTGTCTAAAACTGACCTGAAGAAATTCCCTGTATACCACAAGGGAGATTGCCCTGAGGTGTTCTTTTCCCTCGTGGAAAGAGCGTTTGTGGACTTCTCAGTAAGGGAAACTGAGAAGATGACCATCATGCGATCTTTAATCAGTGGCAGCCTGGCAGAAGTCTATGCAGAGATGCCAGAGGAGCTGTTAAAAGATTTTGCAGAGTTTAAAAAACTGGTGTTTGCCAGACATGGGATAAATGCGGAACAGCTGAGGCAGAGATTCAGGTCACTCACCAAGAAACCAGAGCAGACTTTTACCCAAGTGGGGGCCCAACTGGTGAGGCTGCTAGAGAAATGGCTATCTCAGGAGGGAACAGAGACCTTCCAGCAGCTCAAAGACCTGATAGCGCTGGAACAGTTTTATTCAGTCCTGCATGGGGAACTGAAGTTCCAGGTGAGGGAAAGGAAACCAAAATCTGTGGCAGAAGCAGCAGAGATCGCAGATTTTATTTCCCAAATAAGAAAGCCCTTAGGTGAGGGGAAATCTATAAGCAAACCTAAAGAGACCTACAGCAAGTACTCTCAGGGACCAGGAAAAAACCAGCAAGTGGGAGGGGCCCATGGTGAAGGGAAGCCCTCAGACATGAAACAAAGACCTCAGATTTTGGAGGGAAAACCAAAACAAGATGAGAAAGACTCAAAATACAGCAGAAAATGTTATTTCTGTCAAGGAAAGGGCCATCTAATCTCAGAGTGTGAGAAATTAAAGCAGCTAAAAGGAAATGTGCCTCATGATTTGAGTGGAACCAAGCCAAAAGCTGTGTTCTGTGTCCAGAAAGAGCAAAGCTCCTTGTCACTGAGGGAGCCTGTTGCCATGGCTACTCAATCTGGAACAGTTACATCTGCTGATCAGGCTGAGGAAAATGGTCCTCTTGTGGAGGTCAAGCGCTGCTTGCTCGTGAGAACAGATTCTCAGTTGTTTGAAACCGCAGGGGTGGACGTAGGAATACTTGACCATCAGTATAGGGGGCTGAGGGATACTTGTTCCCAGGTGACCCTGTGCCATCCAGATATTATACCTAGGGAGTATATAATCCCGAATGAGAGCATGAAGGTGGCAGGGATTGAGGGACAGGTGATCTCGCTGCCAGTAGCGGAGGTACCTGTGAACTTTCAAGGCTGGAGGGGAGTTTGGCGGCTAGCGATTTCATCGACTCTGCCAGCAGCCGTGCTCGTGGGAAATGACCTGGCTGAACATGTGAAACGGGTGCTAGTGATTACACGTTCACAAGCCACCACGGGGACAGTTCAGGGGGGTACTGATGAGCCCGAGACGGAAGCAGGTGGGGGAAGTTCAGAGGCTGTGGTGGAAACCTTAACCACAGACAGCCGATTTGGCCAAGAGCAAAAGGCAGACGCCACTCTCCAAAAGTGTTTTGAACAGGTGACAGACGCCCAGCTAACACCTGAAACCCCAGTGAGATTTTGTGAGAAAAAGGGAATTTTATATAGAGAGACCCTGAGGAATATCTCAAAAGGGGGAGATGGGATCAGAAGTCAGCTGGTGGTACCTGAAAAGTATCGCCCCATGATCTTTAAAAGGGGGCACTCTGACATGTTTGCTGCGCACTTAGGGGTGAACAAAACACAACAGAGAATTACACAGAATTTTTACTGGCCTGAAATAGGGAAGCAGATCAAGGAGTTCTGTAAACAATGTGATGTGTGTCAGAGGCAGGGGAATAACCGTGACAGGACCAAAGCAAAGTTGTGCCCTTTGCCTGTGATTGACACTCCGTTCAAATGTATAGGGGTGGATATTGTGGGACCTTTGCCCAAGGCCACAAAGAGGGGGAACAGGTTCATTCTCACCATTGTGGACCATGCCACGAGGTACCCTGAGGCCATTCCCTTGACTAACATTGAAACTAACACAGTGGCAGATGCCTTGGTGGGGTATATGTCCAGGATGGGATTCGCCTCAGAAATAATCACAGATTTGGGCGCATCGTTTACATCGAAGCTCATGAAACGGTTATGGCAAATCTGTGGAATTAAACACAAGGAAACCACTGCCTATCACCCTGAAAGTAATGGGTTAACGGAGAAGTTCAATGGGACTCTGATGCGCATGATTAGGGCTTACTTGGCAGAGAATCCAAACAATTGGGACCAGAAGCTGCAATCCCTTTTGTTTGCTTATCGATCAGTGCCACAAGCCAGTACCGGGTTCAGTCCGTTTGAACTCTTGTTTGGGAGAAGGGTGAAAGGGCCCCTTGATTTAATCAAACAAAATTGGGAGCAGATCACCCAGGATGACCCACAAGACGTTGTGACATATATAGACACCTTGATGAATGACCTAAAGAGAAACCTAGAGCTAGCAGCAGAGACCCTGCAAGCTCAAAAGGTCAGAAAGAAAGCTTGGGATGACCAGGAAGCCAGGGAGAGGCACTTTGACCCAGGGGAGGAAGTGCTTTGGCCTAGGCTCTGCAAAGAGAACAAACTGCAGCTGGGTAGCCCAGAAATAAAAGACTTAGGTCACATGGTAGGGGGAGGAGTGATCAAACCCCTAGAGGCCAAAATAGAAGCCGTTCGTGATTGGCCTGGACCCAACACCAAGAAAAAAGTCAAATCATTTCTTGGGTTGGTGGGCTACTACAGGAAGTTCATCCCGAGGTTTAGCGAGATTGCGGCTCCGCTGACCGATCTGACGAGGAAGAAGACTGATGACCGCATCCCGTGGACCAGCGACTGTGAGGAGGCGTTCCAGAGGTTGAAGGAGGCCCTCATCAACTATCCAGTGCTGCGTGCTCCAGACTTTGACCGGGAGTTCATCATCTACACCGATGCGTCTAACAGCGGGGTAGGAGCAGTTCTTTGCCAGGAGGATGAGAATGGTGACCAGCATCCAGTGTCCTACCTGAGTAGGAAACTCCAGAAAGGTGAGAGACATTTGGCAACCGTGGAAAAGGAGTGCCTGGCCATAGTCTACGCGATCCAGAAGGCCAAGCCTTACATCTGGGGAAGACATTTTATTCTGTGCACTGACCATTCACCACTGCAATGGTTAAAGACAATGAAATCCCACAATAGTAAACTTATGAGGTGGGCTTTAAACCTGCAGGACTATGACTTTGAAGTGAAGGTGGTCAGAGGGTCAGTGAACTGTGTTGCTGACGCCTTGTCAAGAAGACCTGAAGAATGAAGACGGCGAAAGAAACATGGACTATGTATATATTTTGGTGACCAAAAAGTTAAATGTACCTCTTGTTTATTAAACATGTTTGGTTTGTATGAATAAAGGTAACTTGATGTATTGTAAATGGTAAATGTTTAAATGCCTAATTGATACTTATCCTAGCGTAAGTATGGTATTGTATGTTATTGTATAACTGTTTTTGTATGTTTTGGAACCAGGTTGTTTTTTGGAGAAAAGCACCTTAGCTTTCCCCCTACAAAACAACTTATAAAGAGGGGAGGTGTTACATACAGCACTGATGTTACCTGTCTGTCATGGGTTTGGAGGGAAAGTTCCATCCTATGGGGAGTGGAAGGCGGGACATCAGGAGGAGGGGCTGTACTGTATATATATGTGAAGCCTGTGTGGAGAAGTTTAGAAGCTGGAGGAGAGCTGAAGGAGAGCTGAGAGAAGAAGCTGGAGTGGGAGTCTGTGTGTCAGACAGGGTACTACTGTGTGTCAGTCAGTACCAACCTGATAGGTTCAGGTGTCTGTATGGGTAGCCAGAACTGATAGGTTCAGGGTCTGTGCTTTATTGAAAGGTGTTCTGTGTGAACCAAACTGGTGTATGTATGATTGAGACTAAGCCACGTTACTGTATCTTATTCACTTGATCATTTTATTTTCCCTGTGTGTTATTTAAATAAACCTTATTCTTTTGTTTGTTTAAAAATCCATTCCTGGTCTGTGTGACTCCTTACAGGGAATGGTTGGTGGCAGCTTAGTGAAACTGTGGCATATCCCAGTAGGTCTGGGGTTGTCACACGGACAAATTCAGCATCACACTGGCCTTGAAGTCACCAGCATCCATGGATTTGGGTTTTCTTGTGGGATCGCTGAGTGAAGCAAAGGAATGGAGGAAGCATTTAAAAATTCCATTCCTAGAGCCATCTCCTCTGTTTTCTGCTGCTGTTCAGTTATTTCTGGTAACTTCATCATTAGAAAGTATAAGTATATCCATGAATTTTTCATTTAATATTTAATATTTTTTGAATTGTGGATAAGTGAATCAGTGGATACTGATCCCGTGGATATGGGAGTCCTACTATATAGTCATGTGAGGTTTCCGTGGCTATGCAGGGATTTGAACTCATCATATGACACTTCAATAGTGTAACCCACTTCTCATGAAAAGCAGTGTAATTATCTTAACATTGTATGTGGTTTTAATTTTCCCTCTATGTCGTTTTACCTCTACATTAAATTTACCTACATTTAATCTTACCTATATTTCCATAATTTGATATGAATAAAGAAAGAGAGTCTGAGAGCCCAGAAACTTAACAAGTCCCAGCATTGGCAAGGGGCTACGTATGCGTTAACGGGATGGGCTCAGAAACTCCATAAACCCTCTCATGCCAAGGTCTATTGTCTTGTCTTTGATCCCTTCAGGAATGGAAAGGCTGCTTTCTGATGACTTTTGTCAATCTGACAAGAGTTAAGGGTGTCCAGCCCTAGCTGAAAGTCCTTTTCCACGAGGGGTGGGCTCCACCCAGCGTATGCGCAGCACTGTCCATTTCTACCACCTCCCACCACAACCACTTAGAATAATGGGATAGAGGCCTCTAAGGTCATTGAGTCCAACACCCTATTCAAGGGCAGGAATCCAAATCCAAGCAGATCCGCCAGGTGGTTGTCCAATGTTCTCTTGAAGGCCTCCAGCGTTGGAGCGCTCGCCACCTCTCGAGGTCATGGGTCCCCTTGAATTTCTCCCAACTCTGGATCACAGTTTCAGAGGAAGCCACCGAATGCACGTTTAACTCGGTGCTCCACGTGAGGGGCGTGAGGTCACCCTCCTTCACTCAAGTCTCATTTGGGGAATTCATGGCATTGAGGGTCCTGTTTCTTGTGGCAAACCTACTGACCTTAAGGGTCTTCAATGCAGGCAAGGGACAGAACGAGGAGCCCCCGAGCAACAGCTAATAATAATACTAGTAGAGTGCCATCAAGTCCATTCTGACTTAGAGCGAACCTTTCCAGGATTTTTTCGGGTAGAGAATACTCAGAAATGGTTTCTCATTCCCTTCTTCCTGGGTTGCCCTGGGATGGTGCAGCTGGCCCAAGGCCACCCAGGCTGGCCCTTCTCCCTGGCAACACACCATGAGGAATTCGAACTCCATCCTCTGCTCTGCAGACACATACCCAAGCCACTGAGCTATTTAGCCATTGGGCCAATACCTGCCAAGCAGAAAATATCCACCCGAGCTTGCTCAACCACCTCTCGAAAGGGTGTCTTTCCCCTGAGGGGGGAAGGCCTTTGTGAAGGACAGTCTCATTGGCTTCCTACTGTAGTTTCAAGGTGGAGCAATTGGCAGGCGCTGAGGTGTTTAGGAAACACTTGTCTGAAAGGAGGCCAGCCTCTGTTGTGCTTGGCTTGGGCTTCAGGTGCCCGCCGGCTCCGTGTACTCAGAGATAAGGAAGGGGAAAAGTGTCGGTAGCAGTTCCTTCTCCCTGTGTTCAGAGCACATGGTGAACTCCACTGCTGTTTCTCAAGGGTTGTGAAGAAGTAGAGCTGCTCTCAAGATAGGAGGTATGTGGGTCGCATCCGGGTTCTCCTTCATCCTTCCAAGCCCACTCCTTCCCACAACACTCTAGGCTGGACTTTGTCCTCTCCCTGGAGGTGCTGGTGGCCTCCAACCTAAGAGGTTTCAAAGCCAACCTCATGCTGCCTCCCTCCCATGCTCCCAAACTGGCAAGGCATCCATCCTGCATGACCAGGGTGATACTAATGGCCTGATCAGGACAACCACATGGCTATTTTTGACTTGGATGGAAGGTAGCTGCTTACACATCACCCCACAAAAGGAGACGCAGGTTGGCTTAAAATGTGCACATGCTAATTGACGGGTGCAAATTTAGACATAATTGTTATGGTTTAAATAGAAATCCACTTCCTCGTGAGAAAGACTGGGAACAAGAGGCAGGGTGACTTCAAACCTTCTGTGCTTCTTGAGGTTCTCCATCCAGAACTGGACCAGACAGAGCTTCCAAGAGAGGGTGGCTTCACATAGACCTGTGGTTCCCAGTCTTGGGTCCCCAGATATTCCTGAACTAAAACTCCCAGAATACTTCACCATTAGATGTCCTGGCCAGGGTTTCTGGGAGTTGTAGTCCAAGAACATCTGGGGACCCAAAGTTGACAACCATTGACGTAGACAATTATGTCCTGGAAGCTTTCCAAGGAAAAGCATGGTTCTTTACAACCTGTCATAGTCAACCTTCCATCCATCATTCTGTCAAAGAGCCCAAGTCCTTCCATGGTACAAACAAAACCTTAGTTCTTCTGAAGGATATTTATACATTTAAAGGCATTCTACAATTTATACGTTTATAGGCATTTGTTTATGGCATTTGCAATTTGCCCTGAATTTTGAAGACATTTTTTTAAAAATTGAAGCAGCATTATTTGGAGCAAACATACACCCCCCTGTGATTCCATTAGTGGATGGAAAAATTGTAATAGTACTATTAAGGGTGATTGTTTTGGATGTCGTGGGTCTCACACTACATATGTGCCCCGTTGGTGCTACATATCCTGCTGGTTGAAAACCAGGAAATGTACAGGTCTGCCCTACTAGATGCAGTCAGATAAGAAATATATTTCTTCTGGAGAACTAGATGCGTGGCTTCTGTACTAAGAAATAAGCTTTTTCAGAAGCCACCCTCCACTTCCCACCAAGTGGATATACTTGATGGGAGATTTGAGGGAGGGGGCGGTTTCTGAGGAAATTTCTCCACCACCTCCCACCAAGTGGACATTTTCAGCCTCATTCTAGACGACAATCTAGATTCTCACCCATTCTAGACGAGAGGAAACCTGCCCTCACCCTCCACCTTTAACGGGCATCTCTTCCCTCGCAGGAAACGAGGTCTTCTCCTCCTCCTCCTTGGACCACGGAGAAGAAGGATGGCGTGGCTCACCCACATCCTGGCCTGCGTCTTCGGGACTGGCTCTTGGATGGCCATCAACGGTGTGTGGGTAGAGCTTCCCCTGCTGGTGAACAAACTCCCGGAGGGCTGGTACCTTCCTTCCTACCTCATTATCATCATCCAGTTGGCCAACATTGGGCCTCTTTTCATCACCGTCGTGCACAAACTGAAGCCTGGCATGTTGAGTGAGGTGCCCGTCATCTTTGTTGTGGTCACGACAGGGGCCGTGGCTTGCTTCCTCTTGGCCTTCCTCTGGCATTATATCACACCTGTAGCCGGACAGATGCACAGCACACCTTTCTTTGTCTTGACTTTCTTCCTCTCCCTTGTAGACTGCACCTCCTCTGTCACCTTTTTGCCTTTCATGGCCCGCCTCCACCCACGCTACATCACTACCTTTTTCATCGGCGAGGGCCTCAGTGGGCTGATCCCGGCTCTCTTTGCCTTGGCCCAAGGCTCGGGAATCGCTAGCTGCATCCAGGTAGCCACAACGAGCAACACAACCGCCGGCAACTCAACGTTTGGCAACGTAAGTGCCGAGGGTGTCCATTACCACATGGAAACACGTTACTCCCCTCCTAACTTCTCCAGCCTGGTCTTCTTCATCATCCTGTCTGCCATGATGTTCTCCTGCCTGGTGGCCTTCTTCTTCCTCAACCGCCTGCCCACGGTGTGGGAGCTGTCCAAAGAAAATCTTTGCTCCAGCGACATCACCCTCTACTCGATCCAGAAGATCCCTATGGATGGACAAGGACCAGCAATGGACTTAGGGGGCTTCGCAAACTCCCCCATGGATGGAAAGGGGGAAAGCCCTACCAAAGGAGGTGATGACGCAGGTCCAGAAAAGGTCCCCTACTCCGGGGCTGAGTTTGCTTTCATCTACATCTTCCTTGCTTGGGTGAATGCCCTGACCAACGGGATCCTGCCCTCTGTCCAGAGCTACTCCTGCCTGCCCTACAGCAACCTGGCCTACCACCTTGCCGCCACGCTGAGCTCCATGGCTAATCCTCTTGCGTGCACCATTGCTACCTTTCTGCCCTGCAGGTAGGTTCCATTCATCCTGGCAGGGGCTTCGGAAAAGGCCATTTTCAACGTTCTTTGTACACACTCTACAACACGCAGGTTTAGTTTTTAACCTAACTGAACTACCATGGCTTTCCCCAAGGATGCAACTAGATATTGAAGGCAGGCAGGCAGGCGGGCAAGCGATGGATGGATGGATGGATGGATGGATGGATGGATGGGTCTGTCTGTCTGTCTGTCTGTCTGTCTGTCTGTCTGTCTGTGGAAGATTATGGGTGGAAATTACAACAAGTAACTTTCCAGATTTCTGGTCTGGAAGTTCTGGTCCAGAAGCGTCATTTTCTCCCACTCGCTACCCGAATTCCCAACCCAAGTCAGTGAAGGACCGTCCCACCTTCCCAGGCATGACGCATGTCTTTCTTCTCTTGCTCAGGTCTCTCCCCGTCCTGGGAGTCCTGACGGCCATCGGAACAGCCTTCGGCACTTACAACATGACTATGGCAGCCCTCAGCCCCTGCCCCGTGCTGCAGCACTCGGACTGGGGAGACGCACTCATTGTAAGTAGTTGGCTGGGAAGCCTCGGGTGGCTCAGGAATTCACACGAGCGGCATCGGAAGGGAACAGAGGCCTAACAGGGGAAAAAAGAAGAAGTAGTGCCGTTCTAGGAACCCTATGGGAATGGCGGTTGGCTTTTTAAATAGATTCCAGGCCCCCTAGAATAAGGGAGTGGGAAGGAGCTTTTTTCAAAAGTGGAAATGGAGTTCTAGTCAATTCTGGTTTTGATGGTTGTTGTGGGGTTTTTGGGCTCTTTGGCCGTGTTCTGAAGGTTGTTCTTCCTGACGTTTCGCCAGTCCCCGTGGCCGGCATCTTCAGAGGACTGGAGTAGGAACTCTGTCCATGCTCATGGGCAGCACAGATAACCATCAGATCCTGGCCATGAAAGCCTTCGAGAATAAATTCTGTTTTTCCTTTTTCATAGTTGGGGAGGTGATTTATGTGGCTGCCCAAGGAACTCAGAGGCAGGAAATAGGCAAAAGTGAACACCGCACTCCCTTCTCTTTGCTACCAGGTGATCTCCTGGGCGTTCTTTGCCGGGATCCTTACCTACGTCAAGGTGATGATGGGGGTGATTCTTCGAAGCCACAGCCACAGCGCCCTCGTGTGGTACGGAGCGGTGGAGCAGCTCGGCTCTCTGGTGGGCGCCTTGGTCATGTTCCCCTTAGTGAATGTCTACAGCCTCTTCAGGTCAGCGGATTTTTGCAGCTTCCACTGCCCAGCGTGACACACACACCCCCAAGGGAGGAGACCCAAATCGTGCAACCACAGCCTTCTCGTTCAAGCCGCCTGCGGATTTTACAGCGGAGCGCCCCTCTAACGGATGCAGCCGCAGCCAAGATCTCTCCCAACGATCAAAGAGGAAGAAGCCAAGATATTGATCAATGGGGCTGCCAACAGTATATTCCTATAAAGGACTGACACCCCCCCCCAAGCTGTGGGGTGGGTGGGTTTGGCTGGTGGACAGTCAAATTCACTCTAGGCTTTCTACTGCATTCAGGGCCAATGAATTGTTTGCTGGATCACCTCAAGAGGGGATCAGACACCATCATCTCCCACCCATCCTTCGAGAGAGAGGCAGGACCTGCTGCAGATCCCTGAGAAGACTCTCACCAGGCAGCTGCCGGAAACCCTCTAAATAAATTGGTTGTTCCCAAGACGTGTGTGTTCTGCCTGTGCTTTGTGGTCAGATTTCAGTAACACAGACTCTGTATCCAATCCCAGCAACGCCTGGTTCACAATCTTGAGGTTTCCCGGGATTTTTCCAGGCAGAGAATGCACCAAAGTGCTTTGCCCATGGCCGCCTTTTGGAGATGCCTTGGGACTTTGTGCAGCTGGCCCAAGGCCATCCAGGCTGGCTCTTCTCCCAGGAGGCCTCAGTGGGGGAATCGAACCCCCAACTGGTGGCTCCATAACCAAATCCCTAAACCACTGAGCTATCCAGCCAGCCAATAATGATTTGCCATCGGGTCAGTTTTGAATTATGGTGATCCTTTTCATGTTTTTTTAAGCAGAGAGTACTCAGAAATGGTTTTCCATTCCCTTCTTCTGGGGGGTGGCGGCTTTGGGATGGTGCAGCTTGCCCAAGGCCATCTAGGCTGGCTCTACATGTAGGAGGCTCAGTGGGGGAATCGAACTCCCCACCTCTGGATTTGCAGCCAGAGATCTGAACCACAGCTACCAACATTTCAGATTCCTAGTCCTCATTTCTGTCCAAAAGGGAACTCTAGCCGCCTTTTCAGGAGGGATGAGAGTTGAGCTGGCACTGCATTTAATCTACTGTCACCCCCCCCCCGGGTGGGGGAATGTTGGTTCGTGGCAGTCGGGTTGGTGGCAAGGTTTGATAAGAGAAGCTTTGGCCAAGGGTGCACATTGCCACCCTCTGCATGCAATCAGCGTTCATGGCGACCGAGCTTGGAAACAAGGAAAGATAAGGGGGAAAGAATAAGTCTCCTCAGGTATTTCTCACAGAACCACCAAGTTGTGACCAGTTAGAGCAGGCTTTCCTTAAATCATCGTCCCTCCTCGACGTGGCGAGAAGGCCGATGGTCAAGGCTAGGCTTGGACCCTGGAACAACCCGCAACTAGACAACCCTCACAAAGAGGATGAACGAACACCACCTGGAGTATTGTGTACTGTTCTGGTCGCTGCACCTCAAAAAAGAAATTGTGGGAGTGGAAAAGGGGCAGAAGAGAGAGCGACTCAAATGAGGACTGGGCTGGCGCACTTCTCTGATGAGGGGCTCTTGAAAAAGGCGCCGGGGGGGGACAGGATTGAGATGTATAAAATGATGCAGGGGATGGATGAAGTGGAGAGAGGGAAGCTCTTTACCCTCTCACGCAAGACCGGAACCCGGGGATATTTATTTATTTATTTATTTAATTTATACCCCGCCTATCTGCTCAGAACGAGCAGAAATTGAGTGTTGAGAGAGTGAGAACAGACCAAAGAAAACATTTCTTGACCCAGCATGCGGTTAGTCTGTGGAACTCCTTGCCACAGGATGTGGTGATGGCATCTGGCCTCAATGCTTTTAAAAGAGGATGGGACACCAGTGCCCAGGAAAGACAGACAGACTTGGCTACAATGTTCTGTTCCAAGGGAGGAGGAGGAGGAGGAAGAAGAAGAAATCACAGCAGCAGCAACAAGAAAACAACTGTTGCGTGCCGAACAAAATCGACTGGATGTCCACCCGAAAAGATTGGGTCTGTTCAGTAAGAGTGAAAGCATCACCTGGTCCATGGAGAACAGCCCAAAACAGTCGGCACACACAAACAGACAAACAGTCAGGCCATCTGAGAGATCTTTGTTGGGTCATTCTGGGAAATAAGCTGGGAAGGTCCCCCAGAAATGTTCCCGTCCCCTTTCACCCCTTCTGGCCTGTTTGGCCTCGGTCGGGGAGGGGATGCGAGAGGGAGGGGTTCCTCATCCAGGCAACTCTCCATCCAGGGATCAGGGCGGCTGGCAAGGCTTTGGGACAGGAGCCCCAAGTCCGAGTCTTTGGAACCAAGTCCTAAGTCCAATTCCAAGTCTTGGGTACCAAGTCTGGAGTCTCAAGTCCCAAGTCTTTTCCCCCCGGGGGGAAATAAAGAGGGGTGCAGTGGGTTCCAAGTCACGAGTCAAGTCTGAGTCATTAACAAAAGACAACCGAGTCACGTCCCCGGTGTGACTGAAATTTGACTGGACAGGGAGTCCCACGATTCGTGTCCTTGCCACTTGCCCTACCAAGAGAGGAGGATCCCATCTAGGATTCGGACAGGTCCAAAGGAGGGTATTCCCATGATCTCTGCTAGGACGCAGCTAGAGTTCTACAGCCCCCCTTTTTTAAAAAAAAAAAGGGGGGGGATGGTCAGGGCATGAAATGGCCCTGTGGCTATTTGGGACCTATCTTTAAAAAAGGCGACTGGGAGGTGGGATTCGCCTCTTGGAGCTGGTGGGAAAAAGAGAAGGTTACTGCAAAGCTAGGCATCATCCTGCAAGGGACGTGATGGCATTGCGGGTTATACCGCAGAAGCCTCTGTGCTGCAAGGTCAGAAGGCCAGCTGTCATAAGATCAAATCCACATGACAGAGTGAGCTCCCGTTGCTCGTCCCAGCTCCCACCAACCTAGCCGTTCGAAAGCATGTAAAACTGTGAGTAAATAAATAGGGATCACCTCGGTGGGAAAGTCACGGCATTCTGTGTCTAGTCGCGCTGGCCACATGACCACGGAAACGGTCTTCGGACAAATGGAGTCTCTACGGCTTGGAGACGGGGATGAGCACCGCGCCCTCGAGTCGGACATGACTGGACTCAAGGTCAAGGGGAACCTAGGCATCATCCCACACATGGCTCTGCCCTGATCTAGGGCATGGTCTGGCCCCGCTTTGAGAACAGAGCAGAAGTAAACGGCTGGAATCAGCTTTCTCTCTCTGTGCCCATTTTGCAGCTGCCGCTAATTCCTCCTTCCCCCGAAGCAGTTTCTTAAGGAAGCGTGCCACGGCACCCCCGAGCACATCCAGGCCCACACGCCAGTGCCTTTCCCCTTCCTTTCAGCCTCTCCTGTAGTTAATCACAATTAGGCGGTGCCTGTCAGCTCCGTCCTCTGGATCATCAATCAGGCAGGGAGCCAGGCGACGGGGGTGGCACAGGGAGCTGCCGGTGACCCACTTCCCATCCGGCGGGCTTGTCGGCCGGAGTGAGTGCCTGGCGCACTTGATGCCCCTGGAAGGGAAGCGCAACCTTTTCACCAGCCAGGCAGAGCGCCTTCCCTCTCCCAAGGGGTCCCATTAAAAAGAGGGGGTCGCAGTCTCTGCAGCTGTGAGCGACACTGTGCGAGGCATCTTCTTCCCATCCTTCCCGCTCAGAGCCCAACTCCGGATTTGGGTGGTTTTCCAATGTGTGTGTGTTTAGTCGTTTAGTCGTGTCCGACTCTTCGTGACCCCATGGACCAGAGCACGCCAGGCCCTCCTGTCTTCTACTGCCTCCCGGAGTTGTGTCAGGTTCATGTTCGTTGCTTCACAGACACTGTCCAGCCATCTCATCCTCGGTCGTCCCCTTCTCCTCTTGCCGTCACACCTTCCTAACATCAAGGTTTTTTCCAAGGACTCTTTTCTTCTCATGAGATGGCCAAAGTACTGGAGCCTCAGCTTCAGGATCTGTCCTTCCAGTGAGCACTCAGGGTTGATTTCCTTTAGAACTGATAGGTTTGTTCTCCTTGCAGTCCAGGGGATTCTCAAGAGCCTCCTCCAGCACCACAATTCAAAGGCATCAATTCTTCGGCGGTCTGCTTTCTTTATGGTCCAGCTCTCACTTCCATACATCACGACAGGAAAAACCATAGCTTTGACTATTCGGACTTTTGTTGGCAAGGTGATGTCTCTGCTTTTCAAGATGCTGTCAAGATTTGTCATCGCTTTCCTCCCAAGAAGAAGGCGTCTTTTAATTTCAGGGCTGCTGTCTCCATCTGCAGTGATCATGGAGCCCAGGAAGATAAAATTTGACACTGTCTCCAATAGTACGTCTGATATACATGTTTATGTGCTCCAGTACCATCTCTGTACTGTTTGCCGTTCAATAATATCGTGCTGTCAAGTCCATTCTGACTGACAGTGACTCTTTTTATGGTTTTCCAAATAGAGAACACACACAAGTGTTTTCCCCTTCCCTTCCTCCAGGGGGCGCCCTGGGATGGTGCAGCTGGCCCAAGGCCACCCGGGCTGGCTCTGCTTCCCGAGTGGCAGAGTGGAGGAATCGAACTCCCAACCGCTGGCTCCGTTTCCAAACTCATTGAGCTATCCAGCCAGCCTGATCGTTCAATAAAAGAGAGAGAGAGAGAGGATGTGGCTAGACATGAAGCAGGATCACAATGAATTGCATGGAAAAATGATCCCTTCACGGGGTGGGATCTCACTGTGATCCATCTTCCTCTGCTCACCTTACATTGTCATCATGGCTCTAAGGAAAAATTACCCTGCCGCTGAACCGAAAAAGGTACAGATGTGCAGGGAAGAGGCTGATTCGTACTACAGTGGTGCCTTGGTAGACGATGATAATCCGTTCCACTGAAACCGCTCTTTAGCGATTCCCCATTGGAATCCACTGAAACCTGTTTAATGCGTTCCAATGGGGAAGAATCATCGTTGTCTAGCAAAGATCGGCCATAGGAAAGCCGCTTTGCAAACTGCCGATCAGCTGTTTAAATCACTGTCTTGCGAAGCTTACTGTAGGTCCAGAAAACACCCGTTTTGCGAGCACGGAGGGAGCTGTCAAAATCATCGTCTAGCGAAAATCGGGTTTACGAAGCAGGGACCAAACATTGTCCAGCGAAATTCCCCTATAGGAATCACTGTTTTGCGAATCGCTGTAGCAATCGCAAAAAGTCAATGTCATGCGGGGTAACTGTCTGGCGAGGCACCACTGTAAATGTATGTTGTGCAATAATCATTACCATGTGCCACCCCCTCAATTCTGATTCGTGGTGACCATTTTTCAAGTAGCGAATACTCTGAAGTGGTTTTCTCCTTCCCTTCTTCTGGGACCGCACATGTTGCCCAAGGCTACCCAGGTTGGCTCTTCTCCCTGGAGGCTCACCGAGGAATCGAACTCGGCTCCTCAGCCACTTACCTAAACCCCTGAGCTATTCAGACAACAACATGGTGTAGTCCCCACAAAACAGATCACACTTTATTGCCCCAACACGGGGGGGGGGGGGGGCGGCGGCAAAATTTACTTATGTATTTCATTTAAAATATTTGTTACCCCGCCTTTCTCCTTGAACAGGAACCAAGGCGGCTTACAATGACGGAAGGCAATATTTAAAGTTGAAGACAATTAAACAACGGCGGTTCACATCATCGAAAGACGATATTTAAAACGACGAACCATGAACGAGAAGGCATCTTACATCATGAGCAAGCAACATTAAGGCAAAGATCAATAAGTATACGGAAATTTTAGATATGTCACTCTGAGAAAGGGAAAACACAAAAATGGAAAGCACACATCGTGCTAAAAATCCAGTCAAAGCAGTAATGCCTAGCCAATCTCTCAATAAATCACACACAAGTAGCTGGTTTACTGAGGGAAAGCTTGCCTGAAGAGAAAGGTGTTTGCTTGTTTGCAGAAGGACAGCCGAGATGGGGCCAGTCTGGCTTCCAGTGGGAGGGAGTTCCAACGTCTGGGAGCAGCCACAGAGCAGGCCCTTTCCAGCGTCCCCACCGAACAGACCTGGGAAGGTGACAAGACTGAGAGAAAGGCTTCCCCTGAGGATCTTAACGTCCGGGCAGGCTTGGGACAAGAAATCTCAGACTGAACGTACCAAAATCTAGGTCTTAATACCTGGTGCTGAGAACAAATGGCCACAAACACAGCCCTATGCGAAGACAGGGGCTCTCAGGGGACCTGGCAAGGGGACCTCTGGGCCAGCAAGCATGATAACGTGGTCTTCAATTCCTTTTTAAGACAAAGTTGATTGTGTTTTTAATTCTGTTTTTTAACGTTGTGAGCTGCCTTGAGCCCCTCATCAGGAGAAAGGTAGCCTGAAAATGACAGACAGACAGACAGACAGACAGACAGACAGACAGACAGACAGACAGACAGACAGACAGACAGACAGACGTGTGGATAGATGGACGGACAGACAGACAGACAGACAGATTGATAGATATGCTTAAATTTCTTTAGATATGCAATTCAGTGACTGTGTGTGCACACACACATTCTAGACGCTTAGAGATTTTATTTGTTGGATTACAAAAACCAGCATCCAGTGTCAATGCTAACTAAAGGATTTGGGGAGCTGTAGTCCACAGAAGAATTTTTTCTGTGCCTACATGCACACACTCTCTGAACTATTATGCATTTTTATCTGAACAGAACTGATGAAATGGAAGCAGTGCATTCAAACCTAGAATGGCAGCATGCAGGGATAATATATGCTATAATGAAAACTAATGATTTATGTCAGTATCTTAATGTATAAATTGTATTAAACTAAATTAATTCCAAATTGTATTAATCTAAATATTCACTGGCTACTGGCACACACCAAAGAGTTTCAAAAGAAGAGCCGTTTATGCTTTATTGACCATAGCAGAGCCTTTGACGGTGTGGAACGTGAGAAATTATGGGTTGTTCTGAAAGAAATGGGTTTGACTTAACACTTGTTTATCGTGATGCGTAACCTACATTGCACAAAACATATTATACAGAAAGCCCGATTAGAGTCAGATGAAGGCAGAGTGAAAATTGGTGGAAGAAATATCAATAATTTAAGATATGCAGACGATACCATTTTACTGGCAGAAAAGCAGCAATGGCATGAAATGACTTTTAAGGGAAGTGAAAGAAGAAAGTGTCAAAGCGGGATTGCAGTTGAACATGAAGAAGACAAAAAATCATGACTACAGAAGAACTACGCAACTTTAATGTTGACAATGAAGAAATTGAAAATGTTAAAGTCTAGAAAACCTTGGTTCGGTCACCAATTGAAATAGAGACAAGCCAAGAAATCAGAAGATAGAGACTCAGGAGGGCAGCCATGAAGGAATTAGAAAAGATCATGAAGCGTCAGGAAGGAGGTGTCCCTGGAGACCATGAACAAGGTCATCCGCATGCTTGTATTTCTGATCACCCTGACTTGACAGCACATAAGAACTGCAGCCAATATCGGGGCACAGAGAAACAAATTCTGCTAGCAGAAATTTTCATGGGTGTGAAAGCTGGGCAGTAAAGAAAGCTGATGGGGTCCATGGGCACAGAGTGATTCATTTGAAAGGTGGTGCTGGAGGAGAGCTTTGCGGATGCCCTGGATGGCCAGAAAGACAAACAAGCGGATCCTAGAATAAATCAAACCTGAACTCTCTCTGGAGTAAAAAAAAAATACTGAAACGGAAGCTGTCCTGCTTTGGGCACCTCATGAGAAGGCAGGATTCCCCTGGAAGAGACCATAAGGCTGGGAAAAGTGAAAGGGAGCAGGAAAAGAGGAAGACCCCCATACGAGATGGACATGAAAAGAGAACGATGCTGGGAAAGGTTCTAAGACGATGATGAATGATGGTTAGAGATGGGCTTCCTGTTTTGTCAAAGTCAGAACAAAGTGATGGCATTTTGTTTCGTTTTGGCAAAACAGGATCCCCAAAACTGAACTATGAACCAAACCAAAAGCCCATCCAGTTCATGGTGTTGATGTTGATGTTGATGTTGATGTTGTTGTTGTTGTTGTTGTTGTTGTTGTTGTTGTTGTTGTTGTTGTTGATGATGATGATGATGATGATGATGATGATGATGATGATGATGATGATGATGATGATGATGTTGTTGTTTTCCTGGTCGGTGGTTAGGTTTGTGCCCACCTCTAATGATGATGAAGGTGGAAGGCAGTGGGAAAAGAGGACGACCAAATATGAGATGGACGGGCTTACTAAAAGAAGCCACAGGGTTGAGTTTGCAAGAGCCGAGCCGAGCTACTGAGGACAGGACAAGCTGGAGGTCTGTCCGTTCACAGGGTCGTTTGAGGTGACTTGACAGCACGTTAGAACTGCAGCCAAATATCGGGGCACAGAGGAACAAATTCTGCTAGCAGAAATTTTCAGGATCTCTTAATTTAATTTAATATTTCAAAGTAGGAAAATGTTCCTCTCTTTTGCTACTCGCCTGCTCTGGGTATCTTTGTTCCAAGTTCGGTTCCAGCCAGCAGAGGGCAGCGGTGTGTGCATGCATGAATGCTTGCATAAATGTGCATGGATTTGTAGGTGGGTTGATGGGATGAGGAGCAGGAGATAATTAACTCAGAGCTAATGAAATGCTGATTTGGGGCCCTTTTGTGCTGCTGCAGAAGGAGGCATTGAGATTCAAAGGGCATCACTGTCAGCATGCTGTGTTCCAGGCACCCTTCCCCGGTTGCAGCTGGCCAGGAACGGCCCATCTGTACATGCCAGATTTGGCTGAAGGTACAAAGCTAGAGGTTCAAAGGGATTTTTTCCCCCACTCCCAGTTTATTCTTAAAAATTGCTCTCTCCATTCAAAGAGATAGCATAGAAAACACCGGTGGGATTAAGATCTAAGCAGAGACTGGAAACAGTTCTTTCTTGGACTACAGAACCCAGAATCCCCATCCCGCACAGCTCCAAATCCTCTTCCCCAAAATACCTTTTTCATTTACTGCCACCACCTCCCTGGTTCTTAGGGAAGAGACAAACAAGGTCAGCCTTTGGAATTGGAAGTGAAACTACCCTAAGCAGGAAACAATGTGTGATCATCCTCAGACACTGCGTTGCCACTCCACAAGTTGCCGGTGAGCTTGTTTTTGTTTCATGGCTGTTCATAAACACTGGGCTTCATTTGCGTATTGATGGCACAATACGCAACCTTGGGTAAACTTGGTGTTTCTGGACTACAACTCCCAGAATCCCTGGCCAGCACAGCTGGTCGCAAAGGCTTCTGGGAGTTTTGGTCCAAGAACATCTGGGGACCCCAGGTTGGGAACCACTGCTTTACAGAATGAGTCTCTGGAAGGAAAGAGTTCTGCTCTCTCTCAAATGTGAAGCTGCACTTTTCTCCTGTTTCTGCCCCGAACCTATCTGTAGTATATTCGTAGAAATGTATGGAAGCTTAGCTTTTTCACAAACCTTGCCCATTGCAAACCACATGGAGCCTCCACAGATGGCGACACGGTGCCTCTGCTGAATCTTGGCAGCAGGGGTAAAACCAGATTGTGGCCTAATCCATGCAGTTGCCTAGCTGGTTCTCCGTCTGATCAAGCAAGGCAATGAGTCTGTATTTATATTAGACCAATTTCTGGCTCTGATTCTGGAGGGGGAAAATATGGGCCCTGTACTTGTTTCTCCTTTGGGGAAAGGAGTACGTCAAGGCTGTATATTGTCTCCCTGCTTATTTGACTTATATGCAGAATACATCATGTGAAATGCTAGACTGGAGGAATCCCAAAACGGAATTAAGATTGCCGGAAGAAATATCAGCAACCTCTGATATGCAGATGATACCACTCTGATGGCAGAAAGTGAGGAGGAATTAAGGAAGCTCTTAATGAGGGTGAAAGAGGAGAGCGCCAAAAATGGTCTGAAGCTGAACATCAAAAAAACCAAGATCATGGCCACTGGTCCCATCACCTCCTGGCAAATAGAAGGGGAAGATATGGAGACAGTGACAGATTTTACTTTCCTGGACTCCGTGATCACTGCAGATGGTGACAGCAGCCACAAAATTAAAAGACGCCTGCTTCTTGAGAGGAAAGCGATGACAAACCTTGACAGCATCTTAAAAAGCAGAGACATCACCTTGCCAACAAAAGTACACATAAGTCAAAAGTACACATAAGTACACATATAGTTTTTCCAGTAGTGATGTATGGAAGTGAGAGCTGGACTATAAAGAAGACTGTCCACCAAAGAATTGATGCTTTTGAGTTGTGGTGCTGGAGGAGACTCTTGAGAGTCCCCTGGACTGCAAGGAGAACAAACCTATCCATTCTGAAGGAAATCAACCCTGGGTGCTCATTGGAAAGACAGATCCTGAAGGTGAGGCTCCAAGACTTTAGCCATCTCAGGGGAAGAGAAGACTCCCTGAAAAAGACCCTGATGTTGGGAAGTGTGAGGGCAGGAGGAGAAGAGAACGACAGAGGACGAGATGGATGGACAGGGTCATCAAAGTGACCAATGTGGATTTGACCCAACCCCCGGAGGCAGTGGAAGACAAGGAGGGCCTGGCGTGCTGTGGTCCATGGGGGTCACGAAGAGTCGGACATGACTTAACGACTCAACAACAAACAACAGCTTGTTTAAGGGAGCCACTGCCTTCTTGTCCACTGGCGTGGCATCAGGCCTGCACCTTGGGGTTAGAAATGCATTCTTCCAAAGCTCAAAACAAGAGCGCAACGGAAGCCCTGTTTCCTGACATCCTGCATTAGCTCCTGTCGGGGAGAAGAGGAGGAGAGCTAGACAGACCATCGATCCCACCCAGACCCACTGAGATGCTTAAACCCCCCACTTTCCCCCTTTCCTTCCTGTGCCACTCCTCCGCTTTCGACCGAAGAGATCAATATCTCTTGCGCTGGCAGCAGGGAACAATCTTCAAATCCCCCTTAATTCCTCCTTTGCATCCACAGACATTTTGCATGCAGGATTCGCCATCTCAGGATTATCTTGCTTAAATGGTCCTTTCCCACCAGCTTTCCTATGATCCCTCTTTGCTAATGCAACGGAGGCTGCTCCCGAGCTATTCCTGTCCAGTCTCTCAGGGTGTATTCTTCAGTCTGCCCTTTGGTACACACTGTTCTTCCTCTTCTGGTGAATGGCTGTATGTGGCAAAGTTTGGAAAAACTGTCCTTTTCAAATTCAGATTCCTTTATGATGGTCAGCAGATCAGAGAAACTGGCTCTCAGCGTGGTATGTTCCATTTCACATTTGAGGTCTTGCTCCATATTCCACCATTAGTTGAACCCTCCAGGGAAAGGATTCCAGAGCCTGAATAAGTTACTTTCTAGGACTACGACTCCCAAGTGCCCCCAGCCAGCACAGTGTTGCTGGCTAAGAGATCCTAGGAGCCAAATCACCTCTTACAGATCTCCTGTTATCGAAAGCTCAAAACCAACTGTCTCCTAGAGACGTATGCAATTCAAACACGTTTGTGCGTTGCTGAGGGAAAATCAGCATGGCTTCTACCAAGGTCAGTTTTGCATCACAAACGCTTTTAGAATTCTTTGAAAAGGTCAACGGCCCTGTGGATGCGGGCGAACCAGTGGATATTGTCTATTTGGATTTTCAGAAGGCGTTTGACACGGTCCCTCACCAGAGGCTGCCGAGAAAACTCCACGGTCAAGGGATAAGAGGGCAGGTTGTCTTATGGATTGAGAATGGGTTGAGAACCAGGAAACAGAGAGTAGGTGTCGATGGGCGATTTTCATAATGGGGAGAGGTGAAAAGCAGTGTGCCTGGGGGAACCTGTCCTGGGACCGGTGCTTTTCAACCATAAATGACCAGGAGGCAGGGATAAGCAGTGAGGTGGCCAAGTTTGCAGATGACACAAAACTTTTTCCGGGTGCTGAGAACCAGAAGGGATTGTGAAGAGCGCCAGAAGGATCTCTCTAAACTGGGAGAATGGGCAGCAACATGGCAAATGAGTTTCAATATAAGAAAATGTAAAGTGATGCACATTGGGGCAAAACCCCAAAACTTTGTTATCAGCTGATGGGTTCTTCTGAGTTGTCCGTGATGGATCAGGAAAGAGATATTGGTGTGCTGGTGGACAGCTCGAGGAAAGCGTCAACCCAGTGTGCGGCGGCAGTGAAGAAGGCCAATTCCATGCTAGATCTCATTAAAAAGGGGATTGAAAATAAAAAAGCCCTCGTTATACTGCTATTGTAACAAACACTGGTAAGGCCGCACATGGAGAACTGCGTACAGTTCTCCATTGCCGCACCTCAAAAAAGACGTTGTGGAACTGGAAAAGGTGCAGAAGAGAGTGACTTAAATGGTGACTGGGCTAGGCCACCTCCTTTATGAGGAAAGGCAACAGCGTTTGGGGCTCCTGAGTCTAGAGAAAAGGCGCCTGATGGGGGAACATGATGGAGACATAAAATTATGCACGGGATGCATAAAGTGGAGAGAGGGAAGCTTTCATCCTTCTCACCCGATACCAGAACCAGGGGACGTCCACTCCAGTGGAGTCTTGGGAGAGTGAGAACTCCCTCTTCTAATGACAGCTTGTCTGTAATATATATAGTTCGGCGCTGGGAGTTTTTTCGAAAAGAGTAACTTCCTTAAAGTTTCTGGCCCCAGTGCTTTGGAACAGCCTTGCCAGAAAGCCCTTTCCTGCGGCATCTCTGGAGGACTTGTCATTGTGTCGTTGTGTTGCATCACTGTGCAACAGCTTAGATAATGAAGAGCTGTGTTCGTCTGTGTAAACGTTATCAGGCAAAATCCAAAGAAACAAAACAAAAACTGGTCGCGCCTTAAAGACTATTATATGTTCCTGTGAGCTTTCGTGGACCAGTCCACTTCATCAGATGTATGGAAATAGAATGAAATGTCAAAAGTGATGTTTTATTGATCATTTCATTCTGTTTCTCTGCGTCTGACGAAGTGGACGTATCCATGAAAGCTCACATTAAAATATAATAGGTGGTCTTTAAGGCGCCAACTATTTTTGTCTTTTTGTTGTTGTTGTTCCATTCCATTTTGTTTCTTTGATTTCGCCTGAGATGCTTAGATCCTGGATCCCACCAGAAGGCTTTTTGTGGGAGGGGGTTTCACAACTGATTGTAACTCTGTGCTTCTCCCATATGAAGGGGGTGGCAGAGATTTTTCTGGCTGTCTGGGGTACTCTTTGTAGTCAGAGCTTCAAAAGTTACTTTAAAAAAAAGGACAACCCTACTATTCACCCTGTTGGATGAAAGATTCTGGGAGTATAATTTAAAAAAAAAAAAACAAAAACCTTTTCTGCACTCTCTTCCCATAGAACTGCTTCCCCCATCTATGTAATGGCAGAAAGGATCTGGAGCGGCTGGCACCCCACCCATTGCTCCCTGCTACTTCGAAGACAATGAGCAACCCTCTCGTTCTTTCCTCAGAGTAGGACATTCAACGAAGTAACTGACTCAGCCAGTGGTCTCAGAGTCCTCATCTTCCAGACAAACCAAGGGAGCTGCATGGGGGTCGTAAGCAATCGACTCTAATAAAGGGGGTCAGCCAAGGCCCCTCCACCCAGCAGCCTGTGGCTTTGCAGCTAACAGCCAAACCACTCTCTCTTTCTGGGGAGGCTGGAAAGTTTCCACCTGGGGTTGATGACATCCTTCTTGCAGCATCTTCATGTCGGGGTGTGAAGCTATTGATCTTAGGTCTCAGCTAAGGGATGGGGCATCCCTATTTGGGGAAAAAAGAAAGAGGCCAGTTTTAGAGATGCCCCAAGAAAGGAAAGTTCTGTCCGCTTCTGTTAAGTTGCTAGCTGCTTCCAGTTAAGTTGATAGCTGCTTCCAGGCGGGAGGCCGCATCCTGACCTCTGTCTGCCTGGGACCTCCATCTCCTGGCTTCCATCTAAGCAAATGAGAAAGTGTCATTACTCTGTCTTTCTGGCACAGAGACTGGTGGAAGTAACAGACAAGGTGCTCAGCCCGGCACCTCCGCTGAGCAGGAGACTCACCTGTGCCACAGATAGCTTAAAGCCCCCAAATTGGATCATCCAAGACCACCCCCCCAATCAGAGCCAGAAGCTGCAATTCCAAAACCTGGGATGAGTGAAAGGCCAAGCAAGAACGCCACACACCCCCAGAGCCCCTCATTTCCCTCTCTTGGAAGTAACACATCGACATCGCAAGTAAGGACCTTACCTTTGAGATACTGCTTTTCAGGGTAATGAGGTCATAAATATCGATTTGCAAAATAACATCACCATCAGTAACGTGATCCTTAGGGTTTTTTTTCCAAGGTAAGGAATGGCGATTGTTTCTCATATTTGGGAGGAAGGGGTTTAAAGGATCTTTGGAAAAATCTTGCCCTTCTCAAAATTGCCTAGGCTGTTGTCTTATTCTTTTTAAATAGATGGCGTCTCCTTTTTTAAGGAACAAAAGAAAAGGCAACACATCAATTAACAGAAGGAGTTATTTACAGATTTCACCACATCGTCAGCAACCAGACACTTTTCAGGAACTCAGTAACAAGGTTTGCCGGTCCTGAGAAGTTGATGGCTCTAAACCAGCACTTCTTTGACCAAAAGGTGTCTGTAACGTGTAGTATTCTAAAATTACTGTACTGTATTGTGTGATCAGTTAATGACTCCACCCGTCCCTGTGTATTTCCTAATTCCATCTCCTCCAACACGGCACCATCCACATGACTCTCAGTCCCATCATTGCAGGAAGCGAAGCTGGGGAAAATGGGAATTGTAACCAAAGAAATTGGGAAAGGCCCTGGATTGGAGACCTCCGGTCTACAGGGACTGGCAACAGCTTTCTGAGTTTTCTACTGGAGATATTTGCTATTACCTGTGACGTGATCCTTGTACCTGAGAAATTGAACAGAACCTGTACATACTCTTTGTATATGCTGGACCACCTCAAGCTACTCTCTCCAAAGCAGAGTAGCATCAAAACCAAGATGACGGACTGACACACGCCACAGTAGCACGCCATTTTCTATATATTGCTCCACCGCATGAAGCTTTTCAACTACCCTCCGCCCCACCCCCAACTCACCATAGCCAAGGTGTTATGCAAAGTATTGGGAAAGGTGGAAGGCAGCAGGAAAAGAGAACACCCAATACGAGATGGACTGACTCCATAAAGGAAGCCACAGGCTTGAGTTTCCAAGAGATGAGCAGGGCCGTTGGGGACAAGGACCTTTAGGGGATGGCTCGTTCATCGGGTTGCCATAATTCGGAAGCGACTGGACTGCACAAGACAGCCGGAACAACAAAGTATTGTATAAGGAGAGGAAACTGCATGTGGATGGAAAGAGGTGGGAAGTGGAGATGTTTTGTGTGTGTGTGTGTGTGCGCGCGCGCGTGCGCTTCTAAGCGCTGACTCCTCTTTCCCTCCTACTCATCACCACCGCTCTGTGTCAGGAGAGCATCTTTCCAATTTATCCCACAAAGGGGGGGGGCTTTTCCCGCTGGCCCTTTTGAAGAGCGAGCCGCACAGAGAAGATCAAATTAACTTTTGCACACTTCATTATGCTGCCTTCTCCCCAGCCCCCCCCCCCCGTCCCATCCTGCTCATCCACATGGCAGCCTGCTCTCACACTTCAGTTCTCTCTCTCTCTCTCTCTCTCTCTCTCTCTCTCTCTCTTGGCAATTAATCTTCACACCTCCACCAGCCAACTGGCTATTGTGCAGCCATGAATGGGGTGAGGGGATTGGGAGGGGCAGTGGGATAATGGTGTTGGTGGGGGACAGACCATCACAGGCCTGAGGTCTGTTCAGGATGATAAGAAAACAAGACAAACTGCCAAGGGTGCAAGGCATCACACACAAACACACACACACACACACACCCTCCTCGGATTCATGAGGGTCTCCAAGAAAAACACGGGCCCTCCCCCTCCCCTTCCACACTCTGGCTCCTTCCCCTCCCCTTTCGCCTTCCTTCCATCTGTTTGCCCGGGGTGTGGCGGTAGAGGTGGGGGCGAGGAGACGGAGAATGGATCCGTGGCTTTTGTATGGGGTTGTTGCTGCATGAAAGTATAATTATTTGGGGACGGAAGGAGGGTGACAAAATAATTGCTCCGTAGCTGAACTTGGCATCCAGATGATAAAAATGGGGCAGGGTGGGGGGTGGGGTGGAGGTGGGGGACCAGAAGGCATGAAGTCTCTTCCTCTCGCCCCTCCGCCCGGCGGTGGAGGGGCTGGCCGTGACTCCAGATAGAAACGTTGGTGCAGGAACCTTGGTGGAGAAAGGCCAGCATCTTCTGCCTGGGCTCCATTAACGTCGCCATCATCATGATCATTTATTTATCATTTTGAGAGAGAAAGAGAGAGAGAGAGAGAGAGAGAGCGCCCTGTTCATGTACATAATTACATGTCATCACGTCCATTCTGACTTGCAGAAACCCCTTTCGGAGTTTTCTAGAGAGTACTGAGAACTGGTTTTCCATTCCCTTTCTTCTGGAGGCCCCCCTGGGACCACCGTGCATCTTTTGCCCAAAGCCACCCAGGCTGGCTCTTCTCCCAGGAGGCCCCAGTGGGGGAATCGAACACCCAACCTCTGGCTCTGCAGCCAGAGACCTAAACCACTGGGCTACCTAGCCGACTCTGGACAAGATGGAAGCAGATAAGGTGGGGAGGCAAAACCAAAGGACCTGGAGAAGAGACCATTTTTCCTGAGCTTATCCATGGCCCTGCCAGGTCGGTCCAAAGTCCAGCCGTCTAAAAGATCGGTCTGAGAAGAGCGGGTTGAAAGTAGCCAGACTCCTCCTGGAGTTTCAGAGAACTGTCATGTTTTGACACGTTTTCATGCGGGCAACACTGGTGCTGGAGGAACAGGAGCTTTTTCACGAGTGAGGTTGCTCTAAATAAAGCGATAGACACCTCTCTCCTTCGCACTCCCTTCAGGTGCTGCGGCTCGTTCTCTCCATGCAAATGGGTTTCTGCCTCTGTTGCCTTTCCAGGAGCATAGGGAGGGGGGTCGGGAGACAACCGATGGGTGCCACACTTGAGCCCATCGTGCCATTTGGGCCCCAGTCATGAGCAGACCACCAGCATCCGACTCCCGAGACTTCTTCTTGTCTCTCCCGAGACTTCTTCTGTGACGTTGCGCTTGTGGCACAGGAGCCTCTCTCCTGGGGCATCTCAAGAGCCCGTCCCCTGGTCTCAGAATCTGCAGATGTGGCACTGCTGGAGAAGATGGACATCTGTGTGGCCGATGCTTGCCTGACTGGGAACTGGAAGTGGTGTTCAGACTGGTTCTGAACCAGGTTCATTTCTCCCATTAGCAGAGAAGAGCAGGATTTGGACTGCAAGCTACATACACCCTCTGCCATTTGGAGGGGGAGAGCAAATCCCTGTGTTGCCTCCCAGCTTCTCACTAAGAAACCTTCTGACTAAGACTTTTCAATAAGGAATGTTCCAAAGCCCATGTTGCACACAACAACAACAACAACAACAACAACAACAACAACAACAACAACAACAACAACAACAACAACAACAACAACAACAACAACAACAACAACAACAACAACAACAGGCATAGTAGTGACAGAACAAAGATATATCTGGATCGTTGACATTGCAATTCCACGGGATCCCAGAACTGAAAATAAAGATTTGGAAAAACTAACAAAATACAAAGACCTGGCCATCAAAATAGCTTGCTTGTGGATGAAACACACTTCGGTGGTCCCCATAGTCATTAGGGTTTTGGGAATGAAATCAAAAAAGAAAATTCACACAGTACTATAAGCCACTGCAGATCTCAGAAATCACACTGTCAGAGCTACCAAAAAAAAATTGGCAATATTAGGAACAACATACATACCGTGTTTCTTCAAAAATAAGATCGGGTCTTATATTAATTTTTTGCTTCAATAAACACATTAGGGCTTATTTTCCGGGGATGTTTTATTTTATTTTTTCATGTGCAACAATCTAAATTTATTCAAATACAGTCATGTCATCTTCTTCTGGAACATCGTCATAACTCTCCAAACCCCAAACGCCAGCCTGAATTTCTTGTGACTGCCTCCAGGGAGGGCAGAGTGGTGTCGGCGGAAGTGATGTTGGCATTAAGGGCCACAACACGAACTGGCCACAAAACCCCTTCCACTGCAGGACCAGATGGTTTCTGTCTTGTTTCAGGAACACACTTGCTCGTTGAGGTGGTAGGGGGAGGGGGAAGTATGGATCCCACTGGCCCGCACGGACGAGAGGGAGTCAATCCCCGTTGGTGCACTAGTGGAGGGCGGGGTTTCACTTCACTGGGCCTTATTTTGAGGGTAGGGTTTATATTATGAGCACCCTGAAAAATCATATTAGGGCTTATTTTCAGGCTAGGTCTTATTTTCAGGGGGGGGAGTGCACTTCGCCAAGCACCATGCAGCTTGTCCAAAGCCATACAGGTAGAAGGGCCCTTGACCCCATCAACTGCAGGTGTTCCAGGAGATCTTGGCTAGCCCTTCTCTCAGGGGACAGCCAAAGGATCCACATGTCCAGCCCCTGGTTGCACGGCCAGATGCTCCAACCCACTGAGTTCTAGCAGGTCTTATGAAACCTTTATTAGACTAGCCAAAATGGACACAGAGAGAGAAAGAGAGAGAAGGATGGAGAGAGAGAGAGAGAGAAATAAGGGCTAGTGGCTGAAAGGTGGAAATTGGTGGCTAAGGTCATCTAGGAAATGTCTACTCCAAGATAAAAAGGGAATAGCTTGGGAGATAGAACAGGAAGCCAGATTTTGCTTGAATGTCAGATTTTGCTTGAATATCAGGGGGGAAATTCCAAGTTTTAGAGCAGCATGACAAGGGAACCCATGACCTCAGGGGGATTTGGTGAGGGCTCCAACACTGGAGGCATGCAAGAAAAACTTACGACAACCACCCGGCAGATCTCCTTTGATTTGTATTTCTGCATCAGGTAGGGGGTTGGACTGGATGGCCTTTGAGGCCCCTTCTGACTTCACTCTTTTATGATTCTATGGACACAAGGAAGGAGAGAGGTCTAAATCTATCATGTAAAAAAAGATATTATGCCAATGTGCACATTTTGCATCATTTACACAGGGCAATCGGTCTTGCTTCCTGCAGCCCTGAATCTGGATAGCCGGAGCACAATTTCATTGGACTTGCAGCACAGGGTCCCATAAACACCACCTTGGCTCGGCTGGCCTTTTTCCTGCCGGGTCCAGTTGGCCCAGCTTGCACCCGAGAAGGAGGACACACCGGAGGACAGAAGGAGGCAGCTTTTTCGGCTGTTCTCCCAGCCGCTCTTGTGGTGATCACCACTTGCTCTCGGGAACAAAAACCTTCGCAGGAGAAGTCACAGCCAAGAACTTGATTGATCACAATAACAATCTAGTTAATTAAGATGGGAATCTGGGAAGGAGACCGAGGCTGTTGGAAAAATCTTTTGTGCATGGATGCATCCTCTTAGAAGCTCCGTTTCGGATTGCACTTGCCGACCATGGCCTGGGATTGGCTGTTCAAGTCTCCCCAGAGCATCTAAAAGTTACTTTTTCTGGATCACAACTCCCAGGTCCCCTGGTGAGGACGGCAGCAGAATTCTGGAAAGTGTAATCTATAGAGGTAACTTTTCCACATTCATTATCGTCTCGGCCCACAGTTCACCAAAGCCCTGTCCTGCCATAGGGGCAAAAAGGAAAATTTTAAAGCCCTTAAAATGGCATTGCTTTAAACACTGTTTGTGCTTTTGCATCTATTACAAGTATAGGCTTCCCATTCAGCAAAAGGCAGCTAACCACACTCCAGGAAAGGGAGATGGGAAAGCACCTTAAGAGCGTCAGAATAGCCCTGAAACTGGTTCAGAGCAGAGGGCTAACGAATCCAGCATTGTCACCAGAGTGGCCAGCTGGGTCCTCTCGGAAACTCCCATGAACGCTCTTGCTGGCATTTTACGGACTCCAGACTGTCACTTCTTTGATTGCATCAAGTCATCTCGTGTTCGCCACAAGCCCTCCTCTAATACAACACTTTGAATGAATCAGTTTGATTTTCATTGTCTCATTTTCATATGCACAAGTAGCAATTGGCAATATTATAGTCTGGACGATCTTCAAGTACATCCTTCTTGAGGGTCATTTCTAGTTGTTTTGTAGCTGCCTTTCTGAGTCCCAGAGTGCAACTACATTGATATGTGATGTAGGAAAGGCTACAGAATCAAAACACTTTGATTCACATGTTTCCATTGACCACATACAGTAATGTAAAAAACAATGCAAATCAACCCAGACTCTCCTCCTCTAATCCATAGATTTTCCTCTGTTTCTGGAGCTCCAACTTTTTTGACAGTGGAGCCATTCATAGTTGTGCTGGGGCACCCAGACACACACACACACACACACACACAGAGGGGGGGGAGGAAATTGCCATTCAGCCCTTGTTTACAGCTTATTAAGGCAGTTCTCCTGCAGCTGAGCATAGTAGAAGTACATTTACAAGCTACAAACAAGGCTGTTTGTCAATTTCCTCCTTTCCCCCTGTGTGACCAACTAATGTAAATTTATTCTGGGGCCACCAACTTCCCAGGTGTGAGTCCACAGTGAATCAAATCACATCACTGTGTAGCTGCACCTTCAGTCTTCATCTAATTTCTTGACTGCAGTCTCCATTTGGACTGATGATTGAACAGATGATTGAACACAGTCCTGAACCATTTCAGTTTCTTCATGGTCAACATTAAGGTTATACTGTATAAATCTTCGGCAGTCACGGTTTTTATTGAATCAGCGTTCAACTGTAATGCTGCGTTCGCACTTTCTTCTTTAACATTCCCTGGCAGTCATCTTAAGTCAGTGCTCTTCCCAATCAGCAACAGGGTGTTATCTGCATATTTTAATTTATTGATGTTTCTTCATGCATCTAAACCATCTGAATCTCATCTCCATGCTAATTTTACATGTGCCTAAAAATATCTATGCTTTGGGCTGGCAGAGTTGCTCCTTCACGCAGAAGCTGCCTGCAACTCTCACTTGGCAGGTTGGGGAAACAGAGTAGCACCTCTGTTTTGGTGCCGACAGTATCTTTGACCAACCTTTTTGAAGACAATTGGCTATGTAACCTCAGCGAAGCACTTCTTTTATGACCCCTTCTCTACGTCTCTTCTGCATTTTCTTTCCAGAACCTGAAAAAGGTCCGTTGGGCACTACAAATCCCATAACCTTCCAACCTAGCTGGAAGATTCTGGGGTTTTTAGTCCCCAAACGAGAACCTTTCCCAGCTCCGCTTACATCCTTCCAGGAATTGCTCTCTGTGTGGGAATCATATCATGCCTGGAGCAACTCTATATCTGCCCGGGCGCCAAGTGCCCCAGCTGCTTAATTGATACACAGATCGATGGCTTTGATCAGCCTCGGCCGGAGACCTTGCCCTGTGACCTTTCGGCACGGAGGGTCAAGCTGGGTGGGCTGCAGATCTTTCCAGCCCCCCTGCGGAAGAACAGAGATCACCAAACAGGGGTTGGCCTAATTGATAGGTACTCCAGAGGGCCTGAGTGGCGAGATGCAAGAGGGAAACCGGCAGGGCGCTGTTCCCCGAGCAGCGGGCCGCCAGAGGATTAGAGCATGATTAGAGAAAGAGAACTCAAACAGCCTCCATGTGGTTGGCAGCTGTGTACATGATCCCACCATGCCACGGAAATCCTCTAGGATGGATGTATTGCTCTTTCAATTCTTTGGTTGGTGTTTCAAAGAGACACACGGATCTGAGTGCATCCCATCATACAATCACAGGATTGTCGAGTTTGAAGACGCCCCCAGGGGCCATCTAGTCTGACCCCTGACAAGGCAGGAAATTCTTATCCAAAGCATCTCTTACAGAGGTCATCTAATCTCCATTTAAAAACCTTTAATGAAGCACAGACCACTACCAAGGTAATCTCGTGGACTACTCAATAATTCTTAACAGCAATGAGTTCTAGTTACCTCATTCCTTATCATTTTAATCCACTGAATCTGGGCCTACCCTCTGAAGCCTCCAAAAACAACGTTCCTTCATGTTCTACGTGAAAGCTGTTCAGGTATACCCATTTTACACACACCCAACCACAAATATTTAATGTTCCAGTACAACAGTACTGGTTCGTCCCACCCAGACTCAATACTCACACTCAAGACAGTCTGCAATAGGAACCTCTACCATTATAAGACATGTGTCGAAGGTTTGCTCACTTTCCATCATTCCCTTTCTTTCATTCACCACATTTCACTTACACTTCCATGCTGTATAGGTATTTTTATACACATGGCTGGAATCCACGTCATTGCCCAAGGTACATTTGTTGTTTTTCCATGCTGGCAAGTCACTTCTGAATCAGGGTGACCCTAATAAGGTTTTCAATGGATGTGATTGTCAAGAACCAGTTTTAACACTGTGCGAGTTTCTGTGGCCAAGTGGAGATTTGAACCCAGGTCTCCTGAGTCATCGTTGTACACCATGTCCACTACATTGCACTGACTGATACAATGTCCATTGGGGTGCAACTGAACAAGGAGGACGACCTGGTTTTCTCTGCAGCATTTTAAACCAGATCCTTGCTGGTTCCCCCCCCCCAATTGCTGTGGTCATCCACACCACGAAGACCAATTATCCCACTGCAGTAATTACACACCACACTTCCCAATCAGTTTGGAAAGACAGCCCCTTTCTATTCATAGTGCCCTCTCCCCCCCCCCACTTTTTTTCCTCAGTGACATAGCACTAATCTGATAGAGTTCTGAATTTGACAAGTGCAATAAAAAATATCAAAGTGCTTGGAAGAAGGGGGACAACAGGCATTCCATTGAAGGAATTATCCCACTGTAAAACTTTGCACCACTGAACATGCCACAGTCACCCCAGACATGCCCGCAAATGCCCCTTTCACGCACACCAGCAAATTGCAAAAGGAGATACCAGCTGAATTGACACAAAGGAAATCAACCCTGAGTGCTCACTGGAAGGACAGATCCTGAAGCGGAGGCTCCAATCCTTTGCCCATCTCATGAGAAGAGAAGACTCCCTGGAAAAGACCCTGATGTTGGGAAAGTTTGCGGACAAGAGTCGAAGGGGATGACAGAGGACGAGATGGTTGGACAGTGTCATCAAAGGGACCAACGTGACTTTGACCCAACTCCGGGAGGCAGTGGAAGACAGGAGGGCCTGGGGTGCACGAAGAGTCAGAGCTGACTTCACGACTAAACAACAACAAAAAACTTCCTCCTGCCAGCTGATCAAAAAGAAATGAAAGCCCTTGGAAAAAGTCTAGGTTTCCCTGTGCTTAGCTTTACATTGTGTAGTCAGTAGTAAATACTTCAGTGTTGTAGTTACAAGAAATCAAGTCAGGGGTGGAGTGGAGTTGAAGCCTTGGGATTTTTTGAATGACAGAGTTGATGGAATCACCTGCCCTCCCCCTCAGGCTCTACACAGTAGCTAAGGGGGAAAGGCAATTAAGAGCCATTACTATTGCAAAAGACCGGCGCCTTATTTGTTGCTATGAACCACTGCAGTTGCCCGTATTTCTGTCCCTCCTCCTTCCTTATCCTATCTCTCATTGTCTCTCTCCAAATTGCAGGGTGGTTTTTTAAAATGGCGTTTAACTAGTGTCACCCTAAGTCAGAAGCAACTGAACATCACATATCAACATCACCACCACAGAGTACAACATATGATACAATGACCGGTGTCACTGCAAGGTGCTTCTTGGCTATTCCATTCTATTCCTCTTCTTCTCTTGCTGTCCGCTACCCTTTGGCGCTGCCTCACTGACTCCATCTGTCTTTTGTCTCTCTCTGAAAGTAATCTAGTCTTTTTGGATTGGTTTGTTTTGATGAATGATTTGAAGCCACCTCTGCTGCGGTGATGCTCAGGATATGGCATAAATCTTCGTGGTTCCTGCTGGGTCACTTTTTAAACATTCAGAAAATCCAATTTGGGAGGATGCATCGTGTCTGGAAAGAGGAATTCCCAGTGGGAGGTTAACTCTGTGTTACTCTGTACAAGCGAAGAACAACAAGCTGCAACAAGAGACTCTCACCCAGCATTTGCTGAAAAGTGGTGCATCGGTGCCTGAAACAAGCAAACATTTTTGCCCGTTGTGTTTCTTCACTTCCCTTGTGCTTTCTCTTTTTGAGCAATGCATTCATGCTATTGTTGTGGTTGCTGCTACAAGAAATTTATCGATATGCCTTGTTTTAAAAGGGGTACAAGCACACTGGCCATAAAGTGGCCACAGCACCCAAAACCCTGACCCATCTGCAAAGTAAATAAATCAACAGCAATATCCACAGGTGCTGAAACAATAAGGATTGATGCAATGTGGGATTGGTACATCCAACCATGCAGGTGGGGGGAAAAACTGGTTTGCTGGCTAAATGAATCAATGTTACCTGTGTGTCGTATGAATGGGAATTTATAAAATGATCTAAATGACAGCAGAATTGATATAACCAGGGTTCTTTTGGCATGTGTGGTTGAGCCCATAGTCTCTGGCATCAAAAGCAACAGGTGCCGTGGCCCTTGAAACCTGAGAAGTTTCACTCACTTGCTGGAACACTTATATTGTGTGAAGCCCCCACAACACAACTACATCTATTGTCCACCCAACCCATAACAATTTTGTGCTCTCCAGTCCGAGAGAGCTGGTCAGTTCTTTCTCATGTGACCCCCCCTAGATATTTTTCTGCCTGATGTGGTGCAGAAAATGGTGCCATTGCTCCCTCCCTCGACAAATGGAGATGCATGGTTACTGATGATTTTATTATTTCTTCTCTTCCCCTCCCTTGTTTTTAATGACTTCATTGTTTCCTTGTTTTAATGACTTTAATTGCCATATTGTTATCTATCTTTCATGTGGGGGTCGTCGAGATGTGAACGTTTTAACTTGGAAACCACCTGGGGTAAGTGTGTGCACTAACAAAGTGGTCTATAAATCGAATAAATAAGTAAAAATAAAAAGCCAGCTGCACGATTGTGACCTGAGAAGCCAAGTATGTCCTCAGTTTCTCCCTGTCCTTCCTCTTGGTAAAAATGCAGTGGCAATTCATGGACCCCCTAACTCTTTCCTGATCTTTTCCCATTACTCCAAACTGCCCCCCCAAGCCGCCTTTTCCCACTCTGCCTTACAGGAGGGCCGGATCTCCTGACCCAGCCCATAAAAGCTTGGCTCTCTCTTCCCGGTGGAAACGGCCGGCTTGCTTCCTCCTTTCTCTCTCTTTTTCTCCCGACCGCCACCCTCTATTTAAAAAAAAAGCCCCACTCTGTGGGGGCGAGGGGATACAGCGGAGGGAGAATATTTCCATACAGCTGTCCAAAAAAGCCACCAATTTTAAGATCACCAGGGGTTGATGTGGGTCTCCCGCCCCCACCTGGCCCAGGGAGCCCCCCCAAAAAATAGCCTGCATTTTTCTCAATGCATCTCCCCTCTGTCTTTTCCTATGCACAAAGAGGGTGGGGTGGGGGTCTCTTTGTGTATATTGGGGAAGGAGGCTGCACAGAGGGGTTTAGCGGAGTCCGGAGTATTAAGCCCCACTGTAGCACTGATTGCCGGTTATTAGCATATATTATCTCACTCCCCTGCCTCTGAAAACAGACGAGAGCTTTATTCTCTCTCCCCCCCACCAATCTCCTTCAGTTCTCCCTCTCAACCCCCTGCCGCCCAGCCAGACACTCCAATCCTGGCCCCCACCTTGTCTTTTACACTTAATTACCCCACTTATTACACTCCAGCCCAGGAGAGAGAGAGAGAAAGAGAGAGAGAGAGAGAAATATCACAGGCCAGCGGGCAAGCGACGTTGGCACAACTAGGGCATGAGTGATCGCCAATTCGGTCGCTGTGAGCCTCCAAGGAAGTGGGGAGGGGGAGAAGAAACACACTCCATTTTAAATAAGGAAGGAGAGGAACAGGGAAGGAAATCACGCTTCTCTGATTCTCTCTCCAACCCACCTACCCACCTTCCCCAAAGACCTTGGGAAGCAAGAAAGGAGCTCTCCAAGCATCCAGCAAATGAGCAACAGAGCAAAGGGAAGGCTACTTCAGGCTTCTAACCAGGAGCATCTAAAGAAGAAGAAGAAGAAGCACAAAAAGGCAAAATCGTGGTGGCACCTTAAAGACTGACGTGTCTAATTTTAGCTTTTTTTAATGTAAGCTTTTGTGGACAAGTCCTGCCTTTTTTAAAAACCTTTTTCTTTCTCATTTCCTTCTACCTAGAACGCTTGCCCAGATTAACACGGCTACCCCTTCTACATCCAATGAAGAGGTGCCTTCTGTTGGACCTGGGATGTAAGGGGGGGCGGTCTCTGTTTGATCCAGCAGGAAGGGGGTAAACTTGAACTTGTGGGGGGGCGTGTGATGTCATGGCTCCTGGTTGGGGAGACAGATGGACTGTGTGACGTCAGAAAGCCCTTGGATTGTTCTCGCCAGCCATGTGCCGTAATGGGAGCCCCCGGAGGGGGTGGAGGTCACTGCTTGGAGACAGGATGCTCGGGAGAAGACGTCGGAGTGGACAAGAGGCCATATGGATCCAGGACTGGAAGGGTCCTTTGGGAGTGCAGCTTTGCAACCAGGAGGTCACTGTGGGAGCAAGAGGGGGGAAATGGGGAGAAAGGTTGCCCAAGCCACGAGGGCTACAAAGAAAGCACAATCTCTTCTCAAGGACGAAAGCATCGCCGTCCTTAGCCTGTGTTCACGCCATTGACCAATCTCACCCTTTGCAGGATAGGGATGGTGCGTCTGTGTCCAGGGCCTCCTTCGGACACAACAGTGAAATCAGTTGCAAGTTCTCTGTCTATTTTGTCCTGGTTGGAGAGAATTATTGTTTCACTTGAAAGAGGAAGATCCTTCTAATACAGGAACCAGCAGAATGTAAGGCCAGGTTATTCACCAGTGTAGGAGCATATAAACCATGGTAAAGGTAAAGCTTCCCCTTGACATTTAGTCCAGTCATGTCCAACTCTAGGGCACGGTGCTCATCCTCGTCTCCAAGCCATAGAGACTCCATTTGTCTGAAGGCCGTGTCTGTGGTCATGTGGCCAGCGCGACTAGACACAGAACACCATGACCTTCCCACCGAGGTGGTCCCTATTTATCTACTCGCATTGGCATGCTTTCGAACGGTTAGGTTGGCAGGAGCTGGGACAAGCAAAGAGAACTCAACCCGTCACATGGATTCGATCTTATGACTGCTAGTCTTCTGACCTTGCAGCACAGAGGCTTCTGCAGTTTAACCCGCAGTGCCACCCATGTCCCTGTATACAAACCATACAGCCTTTCTATTTCCTAGGAAGGGCAAATAATATTTACGGGGAAAGCCTCAAGAGAGTCCCAGCCAGCATAGCTATGTCTGGGAGCTATGATCCAGAAAAGTAAAATTCCTAAACTATGTATTGTATTGTATTTATATGCTACCTTTCTCTCCATAAGGGACCCAAGGTGGCTCAAAACAATTAAAATCATACAATAATAACAAAAATGCCATACAAAATTATATATAGTTTTGTATATAGTAATGTTGTGTCTGTGTTGCATTTCATCACAGTAGCCTACCTCTCACCCAGCATCTGTGGTTATCATTCCCAATATACGGCTGTAGGTTTTCCCTCGCATTCTGTAATCATTCACAGTGGTGCAAAAGCTTATAGAAACCACTTTGTGAGTACCATGAACTGCCTGGAAATCAAAGAAGGAGCTTCGAGTCAAATCAAGATTGTAGCTAGAAGCAGCAATGACTAAACTGAGGCTATTGTACTTTGGACATAATCATGAGAAGATAAGAACTCGCTGGGAAAGGCAGGAAAAGCCAGAAAAGTGGAAAGCAGCTGGGAAAGAGGAAGAGTAAATGTGAAAGGAAGATCTAACCTAGCTTATAAGACCAGAGCAAAGTGTTATTGACACATTTAGAGAGTTCAATCATTTGTAAGATTGCCGTAGGTGGGAAATGAGTTGCTGGCACATAACAAGTAAGATTCTTTTCAGTGTAAATGTTTTTGAGATGGAAACAGGTTCAAGGCTTTCTATAAGCAGGCTACTGCTTTGAATCTTCAGCTCCTGGAATGGGCTTGTCATCCTGGAGTTGACAGCATCACTCATTCTATTGTTTTGATAAAGAGCTCTTAGCAGTATGTATGGCTTTCTGTAACCTTTGAGCTGTTTGTTTCTAGACCACTTGAGCTCTGCCTTGCAAGACCTCTTCCTTCCTTCCTTCCTTCCTTCCTTCCTTCCTTCCTTCCTTCCTTCCTTCCTTCCTTCCTTCCTTCCTTTCATTATCAGTTCCTTCCTTCCTTCTTTCCTTCCTTCCTTCCTTCCTTCCTTTTCCTTCCTTCCTTCCTTCCTTCCTTCCTTCCTTCCTTCCTTCCTTTGTCCAATAAACCTCTTACCTATATTTGGGTTTTTTCCCCCCTTTTCCCCATCTCCAACCGTTTTTTCTCTTTTTCAGGACCTTACCAGAGGAACCAGGAACCTTACATTAATTTCTGTTTTTCTGTTTTACGATGCTATGACCCCTTGCTACCCCGGAGTTGACAGCCAAGTCATTTGAAATTTAAGAGCAGGACAGCTCATGAAGAAACCAAAGCTGTAACGCAATAGAAAGAAAACAGTGTTCACGTTTTGTTCTTTCTGGAAGTCATATAATTCATGCTTGGGTGATGTGTACGGCAGAATTCATTTTTATTGCCAGGCTGGCAAGCCTTTGCGGATTTGGGCCCAGGAAAACATGGAGAGCAGGCCAAAAGACTATGATACCCAGGCACGCCTTCCTTCAAATTCCAGGAGAACGTCTAGCACACTCTTTGTTCCATGATAGGGTGGGAAGACAGATCCTCATCACTGTGGGAAAGAGTTGGCATCAAGGAGAACAAGAGCAGAACCCTTATCAACCCCCACCCCCTTGTTGTCATTGTTTAGTCATTAAATCCTGTCCGACTCTTCGTGACCCCATGGATCAGAGCACACCAGGCCCTCCTGTCTTCCACTGCCTCCTGGAGTTGGGTCAAATTCGTGTTGGTTGCTTCGATGACCCTGTCCATCCATCTTGTCCTCCGTCATCCCCTTCTCCTCTTGCCTTCACACTTTCCCAACATCAGGGTCTTTTCCACGGAGTCTTCTCTTCTCATGAGGTGGCCAAAGGATTGGAGCCTCAGCTTCAGGATCTGTCCTTCCAGTGAGCACTCAGGGTTGATTCCCTTAGGGCTTTCCAAAAATGATAAGAGCTTCAAAGCCTGCCCACCTTCTTCTGGGGCAAAATAGACCCAAGTTAGCAGAAAGTCAAGGTCGACGTGACAGTCTGGCATAGTGAGTAGAGCTTTAGAGTAGGATTCAGTGGAGCTGGGTTCGGATTCCTGCTTGGAGATAGCAACGGTAAACCACATATTGAATATCTTGTGTATTTCGAAAACCCCATGAGGGTCATGTAAAGACCGATTTGCAAGAGAAAACTGGACAGATCTGCTTTGATTTGGATTCCAGCTTTGAGCAAGGGGTCAGACTGGATCGCCTTCCAGGCCCCTTCCTACTCCATGATTCTAGGGTTTGATGAGTCTATGACCACAAGCAAGGCTAAAACACATGACTGGTGGGAGGTGTTCTTAAGGGTGCGGGAGTAAGAGGCAGGAAGTGTGGCTCCCAACCCACTGCACAGTTCACCTGCATGTTAAAGCAAACGGGAACTATAACGTGGAACACTTGACTAATAAAGTACCTGTGGATTGTGTCCTTCACAAGGATGAATGTGTGGCAGTCTCTGAGCGTGGTGGTGATGTGATGGAGGAGACCCATTGGGAAAGTTCCCCTTGCAGGCAGTAAAATAACTTCAGCTTATCCTCTGTGTGTGTGTGTGTGTGTCTGTGTAATGAGAGGGTGTAGTGTTCACCCTGCTCTTGAATATTTATGTTGATATTTGCATGCACCAATAGGAGTTGGTGGGGGCGGAGTTAAGTGGGGGGAGAGAAAAGGAGGGGGAGAGAGAAAGTAGGGAGTGGAGAGGAGAAGAAAGAAGGTTTTGTTTAATTGAGAGTTCACGACATTGACTAGACTTTTATCACTTGTAACAATAAACAATTTTGACTTGGTTTTTAAATGATACCTCGCGGGGACCTCTGTCATTAATGGTGAACCAAGTTGATGTAATCAACTGGTGGCAGCTGAAGGACACGTAGCGTGTGCCTTTGCTTGGTGAAACAACCCAGGGCCACGTGGGAATCGTGACAGAGGGTCAGAAACCAAGCCTTGTTATATATATACCCTTGGCTGAACTCGGAGCTTTGCTCAACCAGAGAGGGGTCCCTTTCTGTACTTCAGCCAAACTCAACAACAACAACGACCAGAAGAACGAGTGATGAGTAATTATTGTTCTTCACAATACTGGGTCTTAAAACACCCTGGTTTCCACCAAGACAAAGAAATCTGGGCTAACGATGTGGCTGTATGTGTGTATATATGGGGAGCGGGGGAGGGGATCTTCCCCCCTCCCCATGCTCTCCCCCCCTCTCTTCTCTCGCAGACACGTGTCCCTATTGTTCTGCCTTCGGCTGGACACGAGGGAGCGGAGGTTGAAGGAAGAGTTAATCAACCCTCCGGCAGGGACAAGGGGGGGGGGACCGTCGGAGGAGCCGTTTTGCGCCGGGAGGGGGAGAGCGGGAGGGTAGCGATGGGAGGGGGAAAGGGAGGGACAGAGGAATTCCCTGCCCGGCCAGGAATTTCTTGACACCCCTCCCTCGGCGGCTGGGAATCGTGGGAAGAAAAGCAGGGACGAGAGGGAAGCCTAATGGTTAGATTAGCCAGGCTGTGAGCAATACGAGCAACGGGGTGGGGGTGGGGGGTCGCGGATGGATGGAAGAGAAGCCTTTCCCTTCTCTTGGCTTCCCGCAGCCTCCACTCCCTCCCCCCCTTTTTTTTCTTTCGGGGGTGCAAAAAGCGGGGAGGGATGGCGACAAAAGGGAGCCCTTTCTTGTTTCAGGCCAGACCGCCCACAAGGACCGCCGCTCTTTCCCCGGCGCTTGGGGAGGACAGGAGAGTCCCCCCGGGGGTGGGGGGGGGGAGACTGGCTGCCCCCCCGCCCAACACGCATGGGGGGCGCATACTGGGGCTAGGGGTGGGGTGAGGAGAAGGTGGGAGGGAGGGGGGCGCAGATCGCGGGCCCTCCTCCTGGGCTCCGGGCGTGCCTTGCAGCGCTAGCCAGATGGGCAATGGCGCGGCCGCCGTCCCCCCCTTTCTTCCTCTCCCCCCTCTCTTCTCCCCACCGCATCGGTTCCCCTTGTCTGCTTCCAGCCCCTCTCCGCCCTACAGCCCCCACCCACCCCTCCTCTCTTCCATCATCTCCCCCTACCACTCGCCCACCCCCCACCCCACCCCCTTCCAAGCCTAGGCACGTCCCCCGCCTTCACGCCTGCTCTTGGCTCACGTGCTGGCGCTCCTGGGGGACCTTTGATGGATTAAAGAGGCCGCACGGCTCCACCTGATCCCCCTCCCCTCCTCCCTCCCTCCCTCCTTCCCCCAAATCCACACCCTCCCACCAGCCTGCGTCCCATATAAGGGCGAGGAGGGGAGCGGGGAGGGGGGGCTGCTGAAGCGGGCTGCTGACCTCAGCGATTCCTCGGCATCCCCTCCTCCCCCCCCGCCCCCTCCCTCGCTCTGTCTCCGCCCCCTCCCTCCCCTCCCTCCCCTCTTCCCTCTCCCCCCCCCCAAACGGGAGCAGCGGCGGGCAGGGAGCTCTCCATAGTGCTGATCGCGCTCCGGAGGCGGCGGCCGCCTCCGCTCGGCTCCCCTTCCTCTCAGCCCGCGGCTCCTCCCGCTCCGCCCCCTCCGCGCCCGCGCACCATGCCGCGCTCCTTCCTGGTCAAGAAGATCAAGGCCGACGTGGGCCCCGCCGGGGGGGCCGAGACCCCCACTTACCACTCGCTGGAAACTTCCTACCAGCAACTGGCCGGACCGCTGGCAGCCGGCGAGGATGCCGGGGTGGAGAACGGTGAGCGGGGGTCCGGGAAGGAGCGGGGGGGGGGGCTCATCGGGAAGGATCCGTGGAGACGCCGGGAGTTGGGGGGGGGATCCTCGCAAGGTCTGGGGAGGGGTGACAGGCAGGGTGAAACCCATTTGCCCCCATCTCAGAAGTTTGACATTGGGGGGGGGGGTGCTGTTCCATCGTTTGTTAACCTGGGCTGGGCTGAGGTTAGGGCGAATGGAGCTTTCGCGTACCCTAGTCTTCCCCCCCCACACACACACACACACCATTCCCTTGAAGAACTGACTCTGGGTTCCCCATCGGTGAAGGCCAGCCCTTGCAATCTGGGCATCCTACGGAGGGAGAAAGGCAGGGGAGGAGAGGGGGTGTCTTTTCCACCGGGCGGTACCCAAGTCGTCCTTGGGGCGTGCAGGGGGCAAAGGCGTCCGGAGGGCGGCGCGGGATGACTCCCGAGGTCTAGTCGGCACACGTGTGAATCAGCTGAGAGGCGACACCCAGAAGCAGTCCGGCGGCGGGAGGGGTGGGAAGGCTTGGCTGGGTCGCCAGATTCTCCCCAGCGGACTGGGTCGTGAGGGCCGTGCCCTCGGCAGGCTCTTTCGCTTCATGGAAGGGCACCAGGCGGTGCGGGACCCGGGGAAGCGAGGGTCCAACTTCAAAACTTCCTGGCAGAAAAAGAAGGGAGTGGGTCCAACCGTGGAAGGAAGGAAGGAAGGAAGGAAGGAAGGAAGGAAGGAAGGAAGGAAGGAAGGAAGGAAGGAAGGAAGGAAGGAAGGAAGGAAGGAAGGAACTGATGGATGGATGGAGGGAAGAGAAAGAAAGAAAGAAAGAAAGAAAGAAAGAAAGAAAGAAAGAAAGAAAGAAAGAAAGAAAGAAAGAAAGAAAGAAAGAAAGAAAGAAAGAAAAACGGCAAGAACGGGGAAAGGGGTCGGATCCCTAACACAAGAGACTCCTATGAAAATGCCGAGGCAGTGCGATGCGCTCGATGGTCAGGGAAAGCGCCGCCGGCCCAGGGGGGGGGGGCTCGAGGTCCTCCGCGACCCTCCACCCCCAACTCGAGGGTCTTGCGCGCCAGAGAGCGCGGCGGGGACCCGCGGGAGTCAGCGGCCCGAGAAGGCGGCAAAGCCTCTTCTTCCGACCCCTTGCGGGCTAAGAAGTTTCAGGTGTTGTTGTTGTTTTTTTTTAAAAAAAAAAAACAACAACCGCGCAGCGTTAACGCACGGAGGGCTCCGCGGCCGGCTTCTGGGGCTCCCGCCGGCCCCTCCGTGCCTGCCCCACCGAAGGCGACGGACCCACATCGCCAGCCCCGGCCGGCCAGCAAGGAGATGCTTTTTTCCTCTCCCTTCCACCCCCTACATCGCCCCTACTCCCAAAAAACAAACAAACAAACCCTGGGGCTCAAAGCACCCCGTTGCTCCTCTCTTTCTGTCGGCTGCATACGTCTGAAAGCGCTGCCCAACGGGCGTTCCGTTGGCACGTGTTCTCTTCGCTCGCCGCTTTGTCCCGGGTGTTATGCTAGGAAAACGCTTGCAACACCGCTCTCGTTAAAGGGTTTTGTCATGAATTCCTATAAGGTAGGATGATGCGCCTGGGGAGGGGAGTCTTACACCCCCGGGTCTGCAGGAGCGTTTCATTCATTCGAGAGGGAAGGTGTGGTTGTCCGTAAAGGGGTCAGCCCTACCCCATAAAACCAGCTAGCCTGCTAGGGTTAGGTTACCTAAACCCGTTCATACGAAGGCCAGTTGCTGGATCAGAGCCTGAGGTCATCTCTGTCCATGTGGTTTCTCCCTGCAGTCCGCCTGGTACCTTTGGGGACTCACCACCAGCGCATTGGTATTCTGAGATACACTGCCACTGTGGATGGAGGTTCTGCTAAACCATGGCAGTTAAAAGCTGTCAGCAGGATCAGCCCGACCAGTTTGTCCTCCTTTATTGTCTCACTTTCTAAAGAAGTAGCTGGGTGACTTTCCCTACGGTCTTAAAGTGAAGAGAAGACAAAATATTGTAACTACACACACACACACACACACACACACACACACACACACACACACACACACACACACACACACACACACACACACACACACACACACACACACACACACACATGTCTAGTAAAATTTTATTGTTATTAACTCTGATGATTGTTATTTATTCTATTCTATTTGTTTTAATTCCTAAAGTTTTGTTTGTTTCTTTCCCTGCATAAGCTCAAGCCAAGGTACCTAATTGTTCTCTCCACTTCTGTTATTATTTTAAAAACCCTTTGAAGTAAGGTCAGGCCAGGAGCGTAACCAGCCCAATTGTGACCCCCTCGGGACTTCATGACAGGCTCATATTTGGAAGCCTGAGCACCACACTAGCATTTAACTGTTACACCCGGTTGAGGCTTGCATGCAGGTATTTGTATTTATGTATTTATTCATTAGCCCTTCCCAATGAGAAGGTGACTTATAATCCGGAGCAAAATATTTGAAATACTGTACTTAAAATATTAAATGCCAGATAACTCAGAAACAACTCGCAGCGAAGCCCATACAAAGCACAGACACATGGCTCCACATCATGCGCCATGCGCTAGAGATGTGCGCACAGACCTGCGTTTTCCAGCAATGACTACGGGACCAGTTGCTTTTTCTTCTTTAAAACTGAAAACCCAGCACCAAGGAAAGAAAATTCCTAGGATCAGAGGAATCACTTTTGAAAACTGAGCAAGTATCCCTCGTCGGCTTGATTTCTAAAAAATCTGTTGAGTCTAAAAGAGGTGGATTTGGGGGAAAGGGAGGTCTGGTGCTTTATTTGGGAAGGCCCACCAAGGAAGGGAAGAGGGAAGGATCTGAAAACTGGAGCTGCCAGATATTCATATATGCCCATAAACCAAGGAAACCTAAGAGGCTGAGAAGCTAAGGGAATTTTTCAAACCCCACCCCTACCCCCTCTGATTCCTGGAAATCTTGCTTGTTCTCCATCGGATAGATGAGATTTTGCACCACTGCTCATATCTGGCTGTGGAGCCAGAGGTTGGGAGTTCAATCCCCCACTGAGCCTCCTTGGCAGGTGCTGGGTTCAAGGATCCATAAGGTCCCTTCCAACTCTGCAATTCTAAGGTTATTGTACACCGATATTTTGTAACCCTCGAATAAGAAGAAAAGGAATCTGGATTCGAGATCCTAGTGACTTTGGACCAAGTGGCTATGGTTGAGTCAGCAGGGCAGATGAAGATGCTCATGGACCAAGCTGGGGAAGGAATCTCATTCTGATCTTCTTCTTCCACGGTTACTTGCTGTTTGTTTAGAGAAAGGAGAACTCCATCCTGACCACCAACAGACTTTGCACATGTGGATGCCAGCTGGAGAGACTTCCCTAAATAAATTAGAGATCTGAACAGCTCGCATATGTTGAAAACCATAATGGGGCAGCCATTATCCTCAAAAGACTTGATAACACACCATAGACTCGTAGAATAATGGAGTCAGAAGGGGTCTGTAAGGCCATCAGGTCAAACCTGCTCAAGGCAGGAATCCAAATCAAAGCAGATCTGACAGGTGGTGTATCCCTAGCAATAAAAGCAAAGCAAGCTGGCTGAAAAGGGGGGAAACCCAGGAGGAAAACCAGGAGTGGAGTTTTACGTGAGAGGTTTGCATGGAAACCCAGTTTGGGTATTTAAAACATCCCTTTTGAGATGCCCTTCTTTATCTCCAAGCCTGAAACTTGCTAAGAGGACTTCCTTTGAATAAACATTCGTGGGATTCTGCTTTGACTCTATGGCATGGCTCTATATTCCAGCAATATTTTAGGTGGTTCCGATTTGGGGGGGAGCAGGTAGCATTGCTCCTACAGGCCAGGAGTTGACTTTTCTCCCTTTTGAAGCATCTGAAGACCGGTTTCTTATTAACTTAGGAAGAAGCCGAAACTTTTATGACCATCTGCTCCCCTCCCCCAATACAGTGTAGGACACGGTTTCCAGGGAAAATATAGCAAATGGGGACGTAGGACATTGCTTTATATTGAGGCATATACCAGGATAGATAGACTTTGATCCATTTAGGCCAATACTTTCTGGTAGATCCCTAGTATTCCCCTTGCACTGAGCAAGCTTGACCCTCCAGAATAAGATGAGACTAAGATACAGTACTAGGGTAGTCCCACAAAGCATCTCTGATCGCCATCAGACCAGCATCTGAGAAGGTATTTCCTCTCCCATCTCCAAGGAAAAAAGCACAACCCAAGAATGATCAAAGGAAGGTTTAAGGTGGGCTTTCCCCCGCTTGATGTCTTCTGCATGGGTTGGCTGTAGCGGTTGCAGGAATCAATGGCCTTTATGTCTGGAGATGATGGAAGCTGTCAAACACTAAGATGAGGAATCCTGGCTTGAATGGCCTTCCGTGGCATGAGATGGGAATCTAGGTTGCACTTCCTGTACAGGAAAACAAGCAAAACGGAGGTGCTGGGATGCGTTTAATGCATTTTTATCTAAGAAGTGCCAAGTCCCCTGAGATCTAAGCTAAGTATGCCAAAGAGGCCAGGGCGGTGCAGCTGGCTGCTGTGTTAAGCCTGACTTCAGTTATGAAGGTCACTTGTTGACTTTGTCTGAGATGTTATTCTGTTTGGCCCAGAAGTTGGCATATTATTAGGCTTAGCAGAAATGGACATTCTTGGAGCCCACTTTAGCCCTCCACGGGGCTCTGCCTAGCCCAGGGGTGGGCAACTGCAGCCCTTGAGCTGTTTTAGGACCACAAATCCCATGATCCACAGTGTAGCCATTGGGAAGGTTGATGGATAATGCAGTCCAAAAGCATCTGGAGGACACAGTTGCCCATCTCTGCTACCGTGGCAATCTGATGAGAGGCGAGTCTTCTGCCGGGTTATGAGAAACCTACTCCTCATCAGAACACTGCAGCCACTTCTGAAGGTGGAGTTTTGTGGGAACTTAAACATGGAAAAGGAGATTGGCTGTAATGTATGAATGGGGCAAAGAGGTGTATGGTATGGAAACGCAAGCACTTTGCAAGTGCACGTATTAAGGAGTCATCGTGGTTCTCTGCTGAACCTGTACCACTGTCTCAGACTGGGCTGTGTAATCATTCAGGTATCCGACTGTGGAGCCGGACGTTGGGAGTTCGATTCCACAGAGCCAACCTGGGTAGCCTTGGGCAAGCTGCGCAGTCCCAGAAATGCCTCTAGAAGAAGGGAATGGCAAAGCACTTCTGAGTCTTCTGTGCCTAAATGAACCCTGAAAAGAGTGGTCATAAGTCAGAATTGATTTGACAGTACATCATGATGATGATGATGATGATGATGATGATGATGATGATGATGATGTGGAATGGCACATGGGGGTGGAGCTACGAATAGGGGGAGCATAAGGGAGCCTCCAAGTAGCAGGTGAAAGTTGTTGAGAAACGACTTGGGAGAGAAGTGGGGACCAGCCCTGATTAATATAAAGAAGGAATCTATCACAGGGACTGGGATGAACCCAGGTGAACCATAGAGGAAGGGGGAAATGCCAAGGATGATAGTCCCGCTGATCAATAGCTATTATTCCCTGGTTCCTTACTGGGATAATCACAAATGTTCAGAATTGACCAAAGCTTGGGAAGAAAATTACTTTGGGGGGGGGGGACTGCAGTTCCCAGAATCCAACAGGCCATGATGGCTGGTGGATTCTGGAAGCCAGAGTTCAGAGTTCTGTTGAAAGCGCTGGTCCCAATCCTGATCAGGGCCCTCGTGGTTGCTGCTTAAACCCCCAAACACATAAACACATCAAGACATGTCTGAGGTCAATATTTTTGTAGTTAGTAGGCATCCTTTAGTCTCGAGAGATGATGGTCACATATATGAAGGACTTGGAACAGCATCTAGCTGTTCTCTGGCTGAGAAGGCCAATTTGAGAATGACCATCCCTTCCACACTGAAGACAAATACAATCTGTCCCCTGTCCAGTTTGAAGCCCATTAGATACCCTGGACTGCAATTTCCATCATACTCAGATCATGTTTTAGACAAAGCCATGAAAGAAGGGTGTGTGTGCTCATACAGTGGTGCCTCGCTAGATGATGATAACCTGTTCCACTGAAATAGCTGTTTAGCGAAATCATCGTCTAGCGAAAAGCATTTCCCCATTGGAATGCATTGAAACCTGTTTAATGCGTTCCAATGGGGAAGAATCATCGTTGTCTAGCGAAGATCGGCCATAGGAAAGCCGCTTTGCGAACTGCTGATGGGCTGTTTAAATAGCTGTCTTGCGAAGCTTAGGTCCCGAAAACACCCGTTTTGCGAGCATGGAGGGAACTGTCAAAATCGTAGTCTAGCGAAAATTGGTTTGTGAAGCAGGGACCAAACATTGTCCAGCGTAATTCCCCCATAGGAATCACTGTTTTGCAAATTGCTATGGCGATCACAAAAAGTCAATGTCTAGCGAAAAAAACAGTTATATGGGGTAACTGTCTAGCGAGGCACTACTGTAGCTAGATGGATCTCCCACTTCTCAAGGCAATGCAATTGCAAATGCTAGCTGCTAAGATCAAATATTATGAAGATAAGGTGTTGCCTTCATATCCAGCTAGCAAGTTCCCAGAAGGTCACATCATGCAGAAGCCTTTTGCAAACAGGGCCAGCCCTAGCAGGAGGCATCTGACACCGGTGGGATTTTTTAAATGGAAAAAGTTGCAGCTCCTTAGCCCTTCCTCTCTGCCGGAAGGCAACAGGGCCATGGGAGTGTCTTGTGGCTGGACGTGAGCCCCCAAACTACCCTGTGGCCCATAGCTGAGATGACGGATTCTACCCAGACATGACCAGTGATGAGGTGGGGTTCAGTGGCCAGTCTAGTTGTCTTCTGCACATGGTGATGGAAGGGTGGGTCTTGTCTGCTCCTGGCCCATCTTGCAAACAACACCTCTCCCCCCTCCAAGGAGTGTGAGCAGAAGAAAACATAAAACAGGGCAAGGAAGTTTTGCCCTTTTTTGTTTTCCCTTCCCCTTGGGATTCAGAGGTCAGGAAGGATTTTGTGACTCACAGTCTGAAAGAAGATGGGATTCTTTCCAAGCTCTTGAATGATGAGCAGGCAGGTCAGCGCAATTTTGAAGCAGACAGATCCCAGCTCCATGCACTGAAAGACTGGGGAAGGAATCCACTGTGTCTCTGTGTGTATGCGTGTCTTTTTCTAAAGGGCTTTTACTGTATTAAGAAGCAATCAGTGTCAAGTGATGTTGAGTAGATACTCCAGGAGTAGTGGAGAGCCAGGAACATGAATGAATGCGCGGTTGCTTTAGAATTCCCTCCCTCCCTCTCCACTTCGCCTCTTCCCTCTTAATACAGAAGTACCTGCCTGGGGGCTTTGAGACTCTTTCTGCACAGCGAGAAAAGCTGAGCGAAGCATAAAACCCTGGGCTGGTTGATTGGTTGGTGTGCCGTGCGCGTCCTTTGTTGAACGCAAGCAGGGGTGCCCTTGAGAAGGTAACTGTTTCTGCAGATACCAGTAAATAGAGATTCGAATCACCTGGGCTGAGTGCAGGCAGAGCTAATCTTTTTTAACCGCGGGGAAGGTAAGCCGGCCGCCTCTGGAGGCGAATTCTGCAAGCTACAGAGAACCGCAGAGTGGAGGGTGACAGCTAAGCTGAAATGCAAATCAGGTTTCTGCCAACGTTTTTTGTGCTAAGCAAACCCTTTCAGCAACAGGGGGGCTTCAAGACTGAAGAACATCCACAGTAGGGATATGCAGTGCCTCAACTCAACTCAACCCATAGCCCGATAAGGGAACATAGAGAGGGGCCTGCCTGGGCCTGTGACCTTTGATGGTTATTTCTGTATTTCTAGACCTCCATGGCCCCTTCATGGATTGCTGCCTTGGTGTGGCGAATGGGACTGAGTCATTCAGAGAAGCTATGGGCTATGCTGTGCAGGGACACCCAAGATAGACAAGTACTAGCGGAGAGTTCTGACTAAACGCGCCATCCACCTGGAGCAGGAACTGGCAAGCCACTCCAGTATCTTTTCCAAGAAAACCCCATGGACAGAAACAAAAGGCTAAAAGATATGAAGCTGGAAGATGGGCCCCTCTGGTCGGAAGGTGTTCAACATGCGACTGAGGAAGAATGGAGGACAAGGACAAGTAGCTCCAGAGCTAATGCAGTATTTGAGCCAAAGCTGAAAGGACACTGAGATGTGGATGTGCCTAGAAGTGAAAGGAAAGTCCGATGCTGCAAAGAAGAATACTGCACAGGAGCCTGGAACATAAGATCTATGAACCTTGGTAAGCTGGATGTGGTCAAACAGGAGATGGCAAGAATTATTATTGACATCCTGGGCGTAAATGAACTAAAATGGATAGGAATGGGTGAATTCAATTCAGATGATTATCATATCTACTATTGTGGACAAGAATCCCATAGAAGAAATGGCATAGCCCTCATAGTCAACAAAAGAGTGGGAAACAATCTCAAAAATGATAGAATGATTTCAATACGAATCCAACGCAGACGTTTCAACATCACAGTAATCCAAGTTTATGCACCAACCACCAATGCTGAAGAGGCTGAAACTGACCAATTCTATGGAGACTTACAACAGTTCTAGAACTGACACCAAAGAAAGATGTTCTTGTCATTATAAGGGACTAGAATGCTAAAGTAGGGAGTCAAGAGATAAAAGGAACAACAGGAAAGTTTGGCCTTGGAGTTCAAAACAAAGCAGGGCAAAAGCTAATAGAGTTTTGTCAAGAGAACAAGCTGGTCATCACAAAAACACTTTTCCAACAACACAAGAGGCGACTCTACACATGGAAATCACCAGATGGGCAATAACAAAATCAGATTGATTATATTCTCTGCAGTCAAAGATGGAGAAGCTCTATATAGTCAGCAAAAACAAGACCTGGAGCTGACTGCGGTTCTGATCATCAGCTTCTCATAGCAAAATTCAAGCTTAGACTGAAGAGAGTAGGAAAAACCACTGGGCCACTCAGGTATAATCTAAACCAAATCCCTTATGAATACACAGTGGAAGTGAAGAATATATTTAAGGAATTTGATTTCGTGAACAAAGTGCCTGAAGAACTATGGAAGGAGACTCGTAACATTGTACAGGAGGCAGCAACAAACAGCAGAAAAAAGGAAATGCAAGAAAGCAAAGTGGCCAGAGGATGTAGACTGGAAAAGATCAGTCTACATCCCAATCCCAAAGAAGGACAGTGCCAAAGAATGCTCCAACTACCATACAATTGCACTCATTTCACACGCTAGCAAGGTTATGCTCAAAATCCTACAAGGTATGCTTCAGCAGTATGTGGACGGAGAACTCCCAGAAGTACAAGCTGGATTTCGAAGGGGCAGAGGAACTCGAGACCAAATTGCAAACATGCACTGGATTATGGAGAAAGCCAGAAAGTTCCAGAAAAGCATCTACTTCTGCTTCATTGACTATGCAAAAGCCTTTGACTGTGTGGACCACAGCAAACTATGGCAAGTTCTTAAAGAAATGGGAGTGCCTGACCACCTTATCCATCTCCTGAGAAACCTATATGTGGGACAGGAGGCAACAGTTAGAACTAGATATGGAACAACTGATTGGTTCAAAATTAGGAAAGGAGTACAACAAGGCTGTATATTGTCCTCCTGCTTATTCAACTTATATGCAGAATACATCATGCGAAAGGCTGGACTGGAGGAATCCGAAACCGGAATCAAGACTGCCGGAAGAAATATCAACAGCCTCCGATATGCAGATGATACCACTCTGATAGCAGAAAGTGAGGAGGAATTGAAGAACCTCTTAATGAGGGTGAGAGGCAAGTGCAAAAAGGCTACACAGTACCATCAGTTTCAGGGTCTTGATAAACAGGAAAGTTGTGCTTCTGATCACAGACATCCTTTTAGCAATTGCATGAAGGCCACCAGGCAGAGAGATTTGCATCATCACACAGAAGAAGGAGGTGCAGAGGAGAAAGACAGAACCTAAGAGACAAGGTCTGACCTAACCAAGCAAAGCCTATTAAAGAGGACTGAAAGCATCCATCCGTAGACTGACATCCACTCTCTCCCTCTAGCAAATTGCTTAGTAAACTAACTAAACCAGATAGCAGAGAAAATAACACAAATCCAGACTAACAATTAGGATGCAAGGTTTCTGCTTTATTTATTTATTTATTTATTTATTTATTTATTTATTTATTTATTTATTTATTTATTTATTTATTTATTTATTTATTTATTTATTTATTTATTTATTTATTTACAATATTTTTAGCCGCACCATTACCAGTGGCTTCTGGGCGGCATACAACATTAAAACTTCAAAACATTTTAAAAGACAATATAAAATATCATATATTAAAATAATTCTTAAAACATTAAAATTAATAAGTCCTGCTGCTCATGTGGCCAGCTAGGGAATACTGTTTAATTAAAATGCTGGCTAAACAGAAAGGTCTTTGCCTGGCGTCGAAAAGCCAAGAGTGTTGGAGCCAGGCGGATCTCTATAGGGAGGGCGGTCCAAAGTTGGGGGGCAACAGCCGAGAAGGCCCTATTTCGACATGCCATCCCCCTCACCTCTTTCAGGGATGGCACCTTCAGAAGGGCCTCCTGGCCTGATCTTAGAGGACGGACAGGCTCATATGAAAGAAGGTGGTCCTTTAGGTAACCAGGTCCTAAGCTTTGCAACAGACCCTTGTGCAAAATAGCCAGTGGGGTTTAGATGCAAGGGAATGTGTCTCGCATGGTGGCCTCAGATTGAGCCCTCCCTAGTGCCTCAGTAATTAGAGGGTCACAAGAAGATCTTAGGCTCTGTTGAAAGCTTCAGCTGTCACTTCTTTTGTCCTTCAGTTTCCATTTCCTCACTTCATACTGCTGGGTGTCTTTGGTTAAAACTGGTAAAAGCCCACTAACGTTGTATGGGACACAAAGGGAGCAGTAGGGGTGTTGCCCCACTCTGTGGACAACCAGCAGCTCTTTGCTCTGCCCTTCGGTTCCCCCCAGATTTGCACAGTTTGATCTACTTGTGAAACCTGGATGAAGACAGTGGCCTCGTTGGCTTCTGTATGGCTTCTCTCTCGTCCACACATTGTACAGCCACGGGGAACAGAAGGCATGATTGCTCCTTAAACAACCAGATTTGTGCCCCCTGTGTTTTTATACTGGACTGCAACAGAACCTATGTGGTGCACTATGGCAAAGATCAGCATTTTCCTCCAAGTTGCCCGAGGAACAAAGCTGCTTTCCTCCTGCCCAGCACTTTAAAAAGCAATTCATTTTCTTTGTCTTCAATTACATTCCCATGTATTCATATCTGATTAACTAAGTTGGCACTGTGACACTCTTGTATTCACTGGAAGATCTCTGATTGGCTATGACCACATAAGTCCTGATTGGCTATGACCACATAAGTCCTGATTGGCTATGACCACGTAAGTCCTGATTGGCTATGACCACATAAGTCCTGATTGGCTATGACTACATAAGTCCTGATTGGCTATGACCACATAAGTCCTGATTGGCTACGACCACATAAGTCCTGATTGGCTATGACCACATAAGTCCTGATTGGCTATGACCACATAAGTCCTGATTGGCTATGACCACGTAGCCATTCCCCCCCCCACATATTGCATGTATTTTCGGTAAGGAGGAAACAGGGTTGTGGTTGATGGCAATAGCTCCTACTAAGAACACACTTGCCTATGAAGAGTTTGGCAAAGTTACATTTTGGACCATAACTCCCAGAAAGCAGTGGCTTATGCTACTTTTTAAAACTTCTACTATTGAAGAGTAGGATAGTCAGTGATATAGTATTTGACAGAGTGATGGAGTCACATAACAACGTTGGTGGCAGCCAATCAGGGAAACTTGTGAACTTCCCAGGGGCTTCTAGCTGACCGCTGTAAAAAAGAGAATAGTGGAGGAACTATAGTAGCCAAGATGAATCTGCCACAGGGTGTGGCACTATGAGTTTCGTGCTCTTGAGCCAGCTGGCTGGCCAGCCCATTAGCCCATTAACAGAGCTCAGAAAACTTAATTTTGGGGGACTACGGTTCTGTGACTCATAGCCCTGTTATAAAGCAGCTTCTTGGGGCTCTTTCCCTTGTAGATGAGCTGGTTGCGCCCATCTCCTGCAAACCTTGGGGTTCGCCCAAGCTGGCTGGTGCCTCCTTTGTTGTCTATGAATGGTACAGCTTTCAGCTTTCCTTGTTCAGTGAATAGGTTTGCTAGGAGAGCACCGAGGTGGGCCATTGGCCAAGCAGGGCCCGTGGACCAGTTGCTTTGCTTCTTCTACAACTCTCAGAAGTCCCCAAGGCTGAGTTCTGAGAGTCCCTGCTCAAAGAGGTAACTTTTCCAGGCTGTTCTTGAAAGCAGCTTGTGTGCCCATTTGAGCCCAGATTGGGCATCCCTTTGGAAAGGTGGCACTTCACTACAGGAAAGCATGAGTGGAAGATGCCGTGTCTGTCATTCTTTGTTATTGTTTAGTCATTTAGTCGTGTCCGACTCTTCGTGACCCCACGGACCAGAGCACGCCAGGCCCTCCAGTATTCCACTGCCTCTCAGAGTTGGGTCAAATTCATGCTTACTCTCCTGTTTTTATCACGACCACCCAAAAGGCAGAGGGACTGAGGTTTGGATTGACTTCCACCAGAGATCCTGGAAAGTGGCCGTCACTCCGGGTGGCCAGGCCAGCGGCTCAGTGCCAGAAGCCCTTGCAAAGCTGCTCCTGACATCCTTAAAAAGTCACCTCTGAATATGTGCAAAGTGTGCTTCCCGCATCAATGTCAAGGTGGCCATCTCCCACGATCCTCTGAGAACTTGAATTCTATTTATTTGTATTTATTTATTTATTAGATTTTATATACCACCAATCTAGAACATGTCTACCCTGGGCAGTTCACGACCATTTCACAAGTTCACCACTGCTCCACATAACAAAGCGCATTCTTGTGCAACACTCCTTTCACGGAACAGAGCAGATTGTACCTGAAAGGACACACACACACACACACACACACACACACACACACACACACACACACACACACACACACACACACACACACACACACACACACACACACACACAGAGAATTGTTTTCATGAGGCACACAGTTTGCAAAATGGGAGGCGAACTGCTGGAAGAAACGAGGGGAGGGGCGGCAGCGAGGCTTCGCTGCGCTTCTCCTCTGGGCAATAACCCTGCTGTGCATTCCAGAGAAAGCATGAAAAATGCTGAGGAGCGCATTTTCTTTCCACCAAGCGTGCATGTGACTGCGCTTGCTAAACAAGGGAGGCAAAGAAGAAGAAGAGGGAGGGGAAGATCAGCAGAGTGGAAAAAATGAAGATAGTTAAGGCATGTGGGGGGTGGGAGGTGAATCTCTCAGAAGCCCCCCTGAATTTTATATGTGCTGTTAAAAAAAAAGGATTGATGGACAGCATGTGTCCATGACCTTGATAGAAATACAAAGGGAGAGATGAGGAGGGTGGTTTTCCTCAGTCAGCCCTTGCTCTCCCCCACACCTTTAAAAAAAATCCATATTCTAGCAGAGAGACGGGGGGGGGGGCTGAGGGAAGAGAAGGCTGTCATCCTGTAGCTGTCTCTGGTGCTGAGCATTCGAAAGGAAGTGTGAGGGTTTTTTTTAAATCCATTGCAAACTCATCCTCTACACGGAGAGGGGTCTGGTCTCCTTTTACTGCAAAGAAAAGTGTGGCAGCATTGATTTTTGACCATTGTGCCCCCCCACAAACAACTCCCCCCCATGTTGGACAGACAGACACACATGGGGGGTGGAGGGAGAACTAAATCCTTACACTGGTGTAAATTGAGCTGCAAATCAGCTTCCTGTGCAAATTTCACCTCTGAGGTGTCATTGAGTCCACTCACTTCTCTTTCAGGGTTTCTCTCTCTCTCTCTCTCTCTCTCTCTCTCACACACACACACACACGTCACCCCTTATCATCCCTGTATCTCAAAATGGCATCATTTTGTCAAGTCCTCCACAATATTCTCTCTAAAGGTCTGGTTGCTTTTCTTGATCTGAGAAGCAGTCCCTGGAGGGGAAAGAAGGGGGAAGAGGCAAGCCCTTCCCCTGCCAAAATTGCGCCTCCCAATCAATTATTTTCTCCCTGCAGGGGAAAAGATAAAAGGACTCTGTATCTTCTCCCTTTTGGAGGAATAAGCAGCAGGGTGGAGGTTGTGATTAAGATGGAAAATTGCCAGCGCAGAAATGGTTAATGTGCCCCCTCTCCCTCATCCTTTTAAAAAACTCATCGCAGAAGGTCCTAGGGACTGCTTTTCCTTCCCACTTACAAGACATGTATAGGAATAGTTTGTAATGAGCTGACGGACCCCACACCATCACCGGGGCATTCCAAAGAAATGGGTTGCTTTTTTAGTCCTGCATCTGTCCTGTATCCCTGGGGGAAGGAAAACAAGGAAGGAAGGAAGGAAGGAAGGAAGGAAGGAAGGAAGGAAGGAAGGAAGGAAGGAAGGAAGGAAGGAAGGAAGGAAGGAAGGAAGGAAGGAAGGAAGGAAGGAAGGAAGGAAGAGATAAAGAGAGAGGAAGAGAGAGAGGGAGGGAGGGAGGGAGGAAGGAAGGAAGGAAGGAAGGAAGGAAGGAAGGAAGGAAGGAAGGAAGGAAGGAAGGAAGGAAGGAAGGAAGGAAGGAAGGAAGGAAGGAAGGAGTTGATGATGGATGGATGGTAGGAAGGAAGGAAGGATATAGAACATGTATTTATTTACAGACAGTTAAAACAAACTACACAGAAATAAATACAGTGGTGCCCCGCAAGACAAATATAATTCATTCTGCGAGAATCGCTGTCTTGCGAAAAAAATAATTTTGTGAGGTTCCCTATGGGAATGAAATTTATTCGTCTTGCGAGGTATCAGTCTTTTAAAAAAAAGTCTTGCGAAGCATGGCTATAGAAGAAACCATCTTGCGAGGCACCATAGCAATCGCAAAAACCAATCGTCTTGCAGGTTTTTCCTCCCACGAGGCAATCGTCTTGCGAGGTGCCACTGTATACCATAAATATTAAAAATGGTCTATAAATATATCTGCAAGATTCTCAGTCATCCAGGTGAGGCTATCTGGAAGCTGAGTCATGACAACTGTACTTCTTTCCTATTAGGTTAAAACGTTTTGCTACTCATCCAAGTAGCTCCTTCAGTCGGAAGAGAGTTGGTAGGAGACCCCTGATGTATCCTCCACATTGGTTTCACTTCCCCTGGTTTGGATAGGCTCATTAGATGGACAGACAACTGGGTTGTGGTGGATAAGCCTACTTCAGTCCTTCTCTACCTATTGTCATGGGTCATGAAGACTGGATTCAGCCCCGGAGTATGAGATTCTACCCTGCCACAATGAGAGAGAGAGAGAGAGATACAACATCATTTTATATCTCATTCACCCAGTTCCAGTGGTTGGAATGGAAAGGTCCAGCTTTGATTTGCTGATGAAAGGCAAATAATGAAGGCATCAGCTGCATTTCTGGGGGGAGGGGAGAGCCCTGGGTCCCATGACACACAAGCCCCGTCCACACCCTGCCTTGCTAAGACCCTCCAAATACAAGAGTCATTCCGTTTCCTCCAAGCATGGCCAACCATGGTTCCATTTCCTCAAAAGAGGGAAAATGCCTTGTCTTTGTTTGTCATCTGTCCCGACCTATCTTTGTGATTAAGATACTTTTCCTGCATGTAATCCAAACACATGCCTCTCTTATCTAACCTGAATCTCAAGGTCAGGAACAGAAAAAACAATCGTCCCAATTTAGCTGTTTTTAAAAAACACAACAACAAGCTCCTGTTTATTGCAGGATTGGCTCTCCCAAATGGTTGCAACAGCTGAATGCCATCTGTGGTCGAACGGGGAGATATTCCTCTCCTTGCCTTCCATAAGACACAGATGTTGAGACAAATGGTTAGTTCTGGAACACGCCCCAGAATGGCAAATTCCAATTTCCTAACGTTGTTTGAAGCCAAACATGCCTCCGAAGCCATCTGATGATCTGTAGACCGTGCCTCCCTGCTCGCTTCCCTTGGTCAACAAGCCTTTAAGGATGCAGGCATCAAAAGCGTGTTGATTTAGATAAAACGGCTCTAACAGTTCAACCAAGAGCGAGGGCAGAAGCAGGATACTGGGAGTCCTCTGAGCCCTGTTAAAGCATGGATCAGTCCCTCTCACCCCATCACGTGTAACTACAGCTGATCGTACCTTGGCACTCTGGAGAGGTTGGGTCACAACTGACGGCTTCCAGTGTGAACTCAATGACAATGTGGCAGACGACAGGTGGAAAGAGAAAGAGTCGTTAAAACTAATTGGATGAAAAATTTAAAATGAAAACGGGAAGCAGAACCTGGGCGCTGCAATGCACCCTGCTAATATTTTGCTAAAAAATCTCTTCTTCCCCTCTGCCCCCTCTGCCCTGGTGATTTGGCCGATAATATTATATCCAATGCAATCTTTGAATTGTATTTATAACTGGTGCAAACTGTAAGACAAGGACACAAGGTCGCCCGGCGAAATTGGTTGGTGGCAGCCGGTCCACAAACCCGGCACAAAGTCTGTCACAAACTCAGCATAGTTGATGTGGTGGTGGGGGAACCACAGGTGCTCCCCAAAAATACCATAACTGGTGACGGAAAGACAAGCTGCTGGCAGATTGGGGCTGATGGAAATTAGGCTTCAGGTCCTCTTTGGTGAGAACGGACCTCCCCTGCCACCAGGTCTGTACACACTCAAGAGGGAAATAATTTGAGATTTTGAAGGTAGGAGACAGTGGACGTGTGACATATTTAATCATCCAGGCCTGTATTTAGTTTTTTTTTTTAGATTAGGCATCCTTCAGTCTCAAGAGACTCTGGTAACATGCTCTGTATGGAGGACTTGGAACAGCGTCTCGTGTGGCTGAGGAGGCCAATTCGAGAGTGACAATCCCTTCCACACTGAGGACAAATACAAGCTGTACCCCGTCTAGCTCCCTGATTTGGCTGCTTTCAGGACTGCCTCTTGGCCTCGGCCTGCTGGACAAGGGTCTCTTCAAATTGGGAGAGGCCGTGATGCAACGCCTGCCTACAGGCTGAACACTCAGATGTCAAGGTTTCCTATCTGTTGAGGTCCATTCCCAAGGCCTTCAGATCCCGCTTGCAGATCTCCTTGTATCACAGCTGTGGTCTCCCTCTTGGGCGATTTCTCTGCACTAATTCTCCATACAGGAGATCTTTTGGAATCCGACCGTCAGCCATTCTCGTGACATCCCCGAGCCAGCGTAGACGTTGCTGCCAACAACTCATGAATCGTTTCAGCAAGGCCTGCCAAGACTTTGGACTAACAATCTAGATGGGCGGCATATAAATGCAATAAATAAATAAATAAATCAGCCTGAAGAAAACACAAGTCATGGGCCAGGGTGTGGACTCACCTCCTTCTATTACCATCTTAGTTCTTTAAACTCTGTGTACCCAACCATATTAGCCACCTACGTTTCTGACTTCCTCATCCTATTCCTGGTTGGTTCTCAGGCTGATCACTGCCCCCAGCATGTTTCTGCTGGTTCTGTTTTGTCTGCTGTAGTTGCTTGCTTGAGAAAAAAAACCTTTTCCTATTCTGCTTGAAGTTTGTGCCAGAGAAGCACGTTCGTCTTGTGAACTGTTATCAACGGTTCAAAATAAGTCTTCTCAAAGCGTGAAGTGGAAAACTCCACACCACATAGTGCATCAAAGTCTGTGAATATTCACCCTCAATTGGAAAGGTGAAAAGAGTGAGTGGCAAAAATCCATCGGTGAAAGAGTGTCGATTAGGAAGATTCGTGATTCACAAATGCAAAGGAACAAAGTACTCGTTTCTAACATGCCTTTCTGTGTTGCAGTTTTCTTTTGCATCACGGCGCCCCCTTCTGCATTGTGTTCAAAACTACAAGGAAGGAAAGCCATCCCTTCTTAACATCTCTGTTCTTGAATTGTTAAGAGTGCAGAGGCACCATTGCCAACGGTTTTAGGATTGGCTACACATGTCAGGTCTGATGCCTAAACCTCTCCCTAACAGCCCTGGAGAACTTTATAGACAAAATCAGAAGCCTGTGTTTGTCACAGCTGGCATTTATCCCTTTTAGAGTTAATTCCAGAATGAAATCAGACAACCATTTCCAGTCATATTAAAATTCATCTGGGCATCCAGGTATAAGGCTTTTGATTGTTGAGATAATTCCAGGCAACACCAGCTTGTCTAATTCTACAAGCTTTATTTATCGACATTGCTTCTTTGTTCCATAAGCACAAAAGTTACTTCAAAGTTGTTGAAAGCATCTAGAATTCTTGCAACTATGGGAGAATTGTAGGCATAATTACTTGAACATATATGGAAACTAGACTTAAATTGCAGGAAAAAATCAGAATTCGGTCCAAAATGCAGAAGAATGAAAATAGAATAAAAGAAAAAAAGAATGTTGTAACTACATTCTAAAAAATGCAGCAGCGTATAGTCTAAACAGACACATTGAAAGGAGAGAATACATCTCTAAAAGTCAATTTGAATCTATGGAGGAAAGTCTATGTTGTTCCCCTCTGAGTTGCTACTACTGCTACATGATGCCTGATGTTTTTTGATATCTTTTTTTGTTTGTTTGTTTCCAGTGTCTATGTGGCATGAATTGGGGTAATACGGTTGAATTTACTTACCTCCAAAATGAGCCTAGCTGCCATGTTTTGGGCTTGCAGCAGTTTCCATACGGTCTTCAAGAGCAGCCCCACAAAGAGAGCACTGTAGTAATCTACGTATTCTTGTGATTACCAAGGAAATGGGGTTTCCCTTCCACTTCAGTCCCTCTCATTTCCCCAGAGGAGGTGTGATGCCTAATTCAACCATATTACAAACTTTACATTTGTAAAGTTTTAGGAAGGTGTACCATTTTTCCAGTTAAGGCTTTGGGAAATGGTAAATGCCGAGCCTGAGAAATTCTAGAAAAACTGTACTCTTCAATGCAAGTATACGGTGATATCTTTGGTCATCTCAGAGTAAGAACAGGCTCCCACCCCTCCACCCCAATTTCGGTCTATTTTATGATGATGGATGCACGGGTGGCTAAGTAGCCCAATATGAGAACAGAAGATACAGGAATTGTTGGAGCAGGTTAGACACATCAGGACATTTCAGCCTTTGCTTTCTTATTTCTCTCCTCCTTTGTGCATCCTTGATGGTTTTTATTTCAAATTGTTCCGCTCTGAGCGTGACAGCCTTTTGCCACGCGGTTCAGTTGGGAGAGCTTCTCACACGGTCAAGATGAAATCCCTTTAAAGTCACCTTCACTGTGTCCTTGGGCTATTTCTTTTGCCATCAAGCACCCGCAGCCAGCTCTCCACCGGAGACAGAAGAACAACTGGCATCGATATTTCAAACCAGCATTTCTCTCTTCCCACCCACCAAGGTGGCTATTTTTGATGGTGTGGTTCTTTGCGACCGCTTTAAGCATCTTCAGACCCACACTTTTTCAAAGCTGTCTCAGCTTCGTTCTGTGGCTCTTCCCCCACAACTCCCATCTTCACATCGCCCTAAGTGGTCTCATTAGTTGTACGACAGCAGCCTAGGTTGTACTAATAAACATGCATTTATATTCATTTATTAAAAAACTCAGACTTGCCCTGGATCAACAGATGTTTGGATGGGTTACAACCGATAATTTATATATACTATAAATTATTCATTGTACCCCATCCAAATATCTGTTGCTAGAAGTATAAATTTGAAATATTAAATTAATTAATAAATGTACCTATTTTTCCATGTATAAGACTCCCCTATGTATAAGATCCCCCCCCCACACTTTTCTAATCCAAAATTAAGACATCTAAGTGGGGCTTAGCAAGTGTACGGGGAAAGGGATAAAAACGCTGCAAAATCGCTTTGATCCCTGCTTTCCACTCCACTTCTTTTTGTTTTCTCCTCAGCTTACTTCCATGTATAAGACGACCCTCAATTTTTAGTCTAAAGATTTTATACAAAAGTACAGTGGTGCCTTGCATAGCGAGGTTAATCCATTCCGGATTAACCTTCGCTATAGCGAAACATCGCTAAACGGAATTTAAAAAGCCATAGAAATGCATTGAACTTCGTTCAATGCGTTCCTATGGCTTTAAAACTCACCGTTAAGCGATGTTCCTCCATAGCGCCGCCATTTTCGGTAAGCGAGGGCAGGGCGTGAAAATGTGGCGCGGACCTTCCGGCGGCCATTTTGGAACCGCCGATCAGCTGTTCTCCCCCGCTTCGTTATGCGATATTCGCTAAGCAAATCGCTTAGCGAATATCGCAAAGCGAAAAAACGCCATAGGGGCCATCGCTGAGCGAATGCTTCAGCGATGGCCCAGAGCCCCTCGTTAAGCGATTTCATCGCTCAGCGAGGCGCTCGTTAAGCGAGGCACCACTGTATAGTCTTATACATGGAAAAATACGGTACTAGGGGACTCCCTGGCTGCTGGCCTACGGTGTCCCTCAGGGTTCTGGTTGTCCCCTGTGCTTTTTAACACCAATATGAAATCTCTGGGATTGTCCAGAGTCTGGGGTTCAGTGTCACCAGTATGCAGATAACAATCAACTCTGTCTTCCCCCACCATCTAAATCCAAGGAAGCTGTTTCGGCTCTAGACCAGTGTCTGTTGTCTGTCATGGACTGGATGAGGGCGAATCAACTGAGACAGAGGTGCTCCTGGTTGGTCAAAAAGGCAGTACAGGGAATAAGGATGCAGCCTGTGCTGGATGGGGTGACGCTCCCTCTGAAAACCCAGGAGGGCCACCCAGGGATGAGTTCATCTCTGAACCTAACTGCCCAGGTCCTCCAAGAAGCCAGGACTGCCTTGGCACAGTTAAAACTAGTGCCCCAGCTGTGCCAGTTTCTTGAGAGGTCTGATCAGGCCGCGATGACACATGCCTCAGGTCTGTCCTAGCTGGACTACTGTAACGTGCTCAACATGGGGCTGCCTATCAAAAGTGTCCAGAAATGTCAATAGGTCCAAAACACAGCAGCCAGATTGTTAACGGGGCCTGGTTATAGGGAGCACATAACCACCACCACCACCACCCCATTACAGCAGCTCCATGGGCAACTGATCAGTTTCCAAACACAATTCAAAGTGCTGGCTTTAATCTATGAAGCCTTAAATGGCTTGGATCCAAGCTATCTAAAAGACTGCCTCTCCCCTTATGAGAGCATCAGGAGAGGCCTTTCTCTCGGTCCCACCACCTTCAAAGGCATGCTTGGTGGGGACCCGAGAGAGGGCCTTCTCTGTCTCTGCTCCCAGACTGTGGAACTCCCTCCCACTGGAGGCCAGCCTGGCCCCATCTTTGCTGTCCTTCCGCCAACAGGCCAAGGTCTTGCTCTTCAGGCAGGCTTTCCCTGAGTGATTGACTATCTAGGATATAATAAACAGGATGGTTTATATTTTGTTGCTTCTAAATTTGTTTTCCTGTAATGCTTTTACCTAGCCTTTTAATACAATGTGATTAATTCTTCTTTAATATTTGAATAACCCACGTTTTTAGCTTTTAATATTGTGTTCTTTATTACCTAAGCTGCTTTACGTCGGAAGAAAGGCAGGGTAGAAACCATTTAAAATAAATGATTAAAGAATAAAGTTGACCTCCTAGGTCAGTGGTGGCGAACCTTTTTGGGTTCGTGTGCCCAAACTGAAAAAAAAAAAGAATAATAATAATAAAATAAAAAACAGTAGGCGACATGGCGGCAGCGGAACTGGAAGTGGCGATGGAAGGGAGGATTCCCGGGGATGGAGGTGCCTCGAGACCCCACCCGCAGCCGCCAGCACCAGCTGCTCTGGATCTGCCCAACGAAGCGCCAGTACCGTGGCTACAGCCGCCTTCTCAGGTTTGGCTGCGGGGGGGGGAGTAGCGATCTGGCGACTTAAGGCTCATGTGTCGGCCGAAAGGACTCTGTGTGCCATAGGTTTGCCATCACTGTCCTAGGTAGTTCCAGAATGAGGCGCAGCGGGAATGTCCCCAAATGACTCAGTGAGTTAATTGCACCCTTTGTTGTGTCTCCTGCTGCAGGGTACCTCCCGGCCTGCCTCACGTCCTCCGGCTACGCAAGCGAGAAGAAGAAGCCAGGGCTCCATGTGGCCCCCTCCGGCGCCCTCCATGTCCCGCTCCAGGAGGACTTCAGCGACCCGGAGAGTCCTCGCTCCAGCCTCTCCTCTCACTACTTCCACGGCGAAGCGGCCGTCACCGAGAGCTACTCCATGGACGCCTTCTTCATCACGGACGGGCGCTCGCGGCGACGCAGCGAGGACCAGCGGCGGGGTGGCCACCGCCACTCCTGCAACGAGTGCGGCAAGAGCTACGCCACCTCGTCCAACCTCAGCCGGCACAAGCAGACGCACCGCAGCCTGGACAGCAAGATGGCCAGGAAGTGCCCGACCTGCAGCAAGGCGTACGTCTCCATGCCCGCCCTGGCCATGCACATCCTGACCCACAACCTCCAGCACAAGTGCGGTGTCTGCGGCAAGGCCTTCAGCCGCCCCTGGCTCTTGCAAGGACACATGCGCTCCCACACGGGCGAGAAGCCCTTCGGCTGCTCCCACTGTGGGAAGGCCTTCGCCGACCGCTCCAACCTCCGGGCCCACATGCAGACCCACTCCGCATTCAAGCACTACAAATGCAGGCAGTGCGAGAAGACGTTCGCCCTCAAGTCGTACCTCAACAAGCACTGTGAGTCGGCCTGCTTCAAGGGGGCCGAGCACAGCTGCGAAAGGGAGAACTGAGGCACCGTCTTTGCTGGGCCAAGGGAAGGCAGAGAAGAGGCGCACTTACAGCCTTCAGGGAACTAAGGTGAAGAAGGGGGACTTTTAAAAAAGGCAAGAAGCCCAACCTCCAAGGAGCAAATGGGGTTTTCGCAACAAACGGCAAGTCTCGGCATTGCTAGATGAACGTTCTGGGACCAAACCCAAATGTCACCGCTTCAGTGGAAGTTCCTCTTTCTTAGAACACACTGGGTGCTTCCGAAAGACACCAACCCGTTGATCTCAAGGTCCAGCTACCTTCTAACTTGCCTTTCCCCTCTCCCCTGCTTCTTCTTCCGAATTCCCAACTGAAGCAATAACTCCAATTTTGCTAGCAAGAAGCTATCCTTGGGTCAGACGCAACAGTTCGCATAGCACGGATCTAGAAAAGGTGCTCCTTCAAGCAGTGAAAGATGTCTGTTTGTCACAGCATGCACTACTCTTAACCTCTGTGTTTTGCATTCAGCTCTGCTTTGGCCTGGAAACACTCTGGACGTCCTATTGCTGAGGCATCCATTTCTGTGGAAATCCCACTACTGCAGGGAAAACGTGTTAATTGCAGGGAATATATGGGAAACGCGTACTTCCCACAACATCTGACCCAAGAAATCTTTTGCTTGTTTTCATAAGCAAGAGGGCTTTTCACTTTTTTCAGGAGTATTGAGAGAGATGAAGAAAGAAAGAAAAGATGGCATTCTCTCACTCTCTCTGTCTCTTCCCTCCCCAAAAACATATGGAGTTCTGGGTATATTTATTTATTATTTAATTTATTACAGTATTTATTTTGTGCTGCTCCTTCTCTCCTTTTTTGGGGGGAAGAATGACATTTTCAGTCTTGCCCTTTAGGAAATTAAGATTTTTGGGGGGCACGGAACAAATCCGTAAACCTGGAGGGGGAGTTTTGGGGTCTAGGGAGGGCGAAGAGAACCTGAGGCAGCCGACCCAAACCAGGTATGGGATGGTCTGGGGGAGGGCATGCGTCTGGGCTGCGCGGGATTTGCAAGCGAGGAAGAGATTAATATATTGTATGTTGTGTAGGAAATACGAAACATTGCTAAACTGAAGGACCTTTGATGCACAGCCGGAAAATGGGGTGGCTCGGTGGGTCTATGGGGTGAGACCCGCCGTTTCAGGGTTTGACATAGGTGGGTTTGTCAGAAGAAGGGCTATAATATTAACCTGTGTAAACAGAGATGGGCAAACATGGTTAGCCATCACTAGGACATGCGGCAGCTGCTTTTTCTGACTACGTTTCCCAGAATCCTCTTGCTAGCCTTGTGCCCACCAGGGTGGCTGGGGGAATCTGGGAGTTGTAGTTCCTCAAAGTGATGCTCCCCGGGGCCGGGTTTGCCCTGCTCTACCTAAACCCACAGTTTTCCTATACTTCTGTGTTTGGTTTTTGTGTGTGTGTGAACTTGCAGGGGTGTCTGTGTTAAGACACCGCCTTGTCCTCTGCTTTCAAGGGCTGCCGTTGAAATCTCCAGGAGGGTTTCCTTGAAATTTCAGCAAATCTGAAAGCCTCTTTGGGCTTAGCCGTTTCCTGCACACTTTCACCGGCCAGGTGCAGGATCACACCATTATTCACATCCCTCCCCTGGGGGGAAAAACAGAGGCGGGGGGAGAAGGGGAGACAGAAGCTGCCCATCTGTTTCTATTTGATGGAAGACCTCCCCCCACATACACACACACACCCTTTAATATCCGAGTGAACAAGGAGAGCAGCTGCCAGCATGAATTTAGAAATATCTATTTAAATGTTCTAATTTATCCTATTTATGCTATTTATTGTTTATCGAGTCATAAGGGTGGGATGGGTGAGTGGAAAACGGTCTTTCCTTTGCATGCATCTTAGTCAAGAGAGGTGGGCAGTGGGAGCAGGGGGCGGAAGGGCGTTGGAACGGCGGTCAGGGACAGATTGTATTTGCATGCGGGTTATTTTTCTTCAGTTGGCATCCGTTTGGGAACAGGGACCCCTGGCCCCCATTTTGTGTACGTTCGAGAGCGGCTGGGCTAGAACAGAGGATACGGCTTTATACCGAATCATGGGTTGGGATGGAAATTCCCAGGACCTTCCAACCAGTAGGCAACACCCCCCCCCAAAAAAATCTCTGCAACCGGCAGGGTCAATGGCTGGGGCGTTTGTGGGAGTTGCAGGCTGCCTGGGAAATTCTAGAGTTGTAACCCAAACGCGCAACCTGCCATAGCTCTGCTTGGAATCAGACTTTGGCACAGCAAACCCAGAGGTCTCTGGTCCGGAAGGCAACCTCTCTCTCTCTCTCTCTCTCTCTCTCATTCTCCCCCCCCCCCCCCGCAAGGCCTTAAGCGGTTGTCTCTCCATTGGGAATGGCACTTGGGAAACCCCACCTGGGACTCCCATCAGCTGTCAGGCCAGTACAGCCCTTGCATGTTATGGTCACCATACTGTAGGCGGGACAGGTGAGGCTGTGGAGGAAGGCCTCTAGGCAAAGAACTCAAGGTACAGGCAAGACGGAACCTGGGCATTTTCTAAGTAGACTTGCCAGACCAACAACGCCCAGTACCCAGAGTTAGGGAGAATCCTTGCGATGCTGGCAAAATTTGGGCAAGGAGACCTGGATCCTCTTATTTATTTATTATTTTATTTATTTATCTAATTTATATGCCGCCCACTCTACCCAAAGGTCTCTGGGCGGCTTACAACAACCAAAATTCAACACAATAAAATATAAAATGATTAAAATACGATTAAAATACAAATTAAAATTTAAATTGCCATCATTAAGATCCACAGTTAATGTTATTTCAATTAAAAGCCTTCTGGAACAGGAAGGTTTTGACCTGGCACCGAAATACCATCAGTGTCAGCGCCAGGCGAATTTCAGTTGGGAGGGCGTTCCATAGTCTGGGGGCAGCTGCCGAGAAGGCCCTTTGTCTACAAGCCATCCCTCTTACCTCCTTGAGGGACGGCTCTTTCAAAAGGGCCCCCTGGCTAGATCTTAATAGCCGGGTAGGCTCATATGGAAGTAGGCGGTCCTTCAAGTATCCAGGGCCCAAGCTGTTTAGGGCTTTATATGTCAAAACAAGCACTTTGAATTGGGCCCGGACAGCAACTGGTAACCAGTGTAAATTGTACAGAATCGGCTTGATGTGCTCTCTGGCGGCCCCACCACTCACCAGCCGCGCAGCTCGATTCTGGACCAGTTGCAGTCGCCGGACTGTCTTCAAAGGCAGCCCCACGTAGAGCGCATTGCAATAATCAATACGAGATGTTACCAGTGCGTGTGTAACTGTCATGAGACTCCGCTCGTCCAGGTAGGGCCGTAGCTGGTATAATTTCCGCAGCTGAAGGAAGGCGCCCCTGGCCACTGAGTCCACCTGGGCTTCCAGAGTTAGACTGGGGTCCAGGAGCACCCCCAGGCTGTGGACCCTGTCCCTTAGGGGGAGTGTAACCCCATTCAGGACAGGGAAATGGCCCTCCAAACTGTCCGGCAAAGCACCCACTAACAGCACTGCCGTCTTGTCTGGATTGAGTTTCAATTTATTAACCCTCATCCAGTCCTTTATCAGGTCCAGACACGAGTTCAGCACAGAAACCGCCTCACCTGGATTGGTGGAAAATGAGAGGCAGAGCTGAGTATCGTCAGCATATTGCTGACTCCTCAGCCCAAACCTCCTGATGACCTCTCCCAGCGGTTTCATGTAGATGTTGAACAGCATGGGGGACAGTATTGAGCCCTGAGGAACCCCATGACATAAATGCCATGGGGCAGAGCAATTGTCCCCCAGCACCACCCTCTGGACACGGTCAGCCAGGAAGGAGCGGAACTACCATAAAGCGGTGCCCCCAACTCCCAACCCAGCCAGCCTATCCAGAAGGACACCATGGTCGATGGTGTTGAAAGCCGCTGAGAGGTCCAGGAGTATCAACAGGGTCACACTCCCCCTGTCTCTCTCCCGGCAAAGGTCATCATACAGGGCGACCAAGGCAGTCTCTGTACCAAAACCCGGCCTGAAACCCAATTGAAATGGATCCAGAAAATCCGTTTCATCCAGCAGCGCCTGGAGTTGCCCGGCCACAACCCGCTCCAACACCTTGCCCAAATAAGGGAGGTTTGCCACTGGTCGGTAGTTAACCACCAGCCTTGGGTCCAGGTTAGGCTTGGATTGTGGAGAAGAAGATCAGGGGAAGAGGGGCCTCTGGGATACTGTACAAGTAAAGTCCAGAGTCATGTGGTTTCACCTGTGGGTTGCAAAGTCTGGGGGACACCACCATTGTTGTAGTGGCCAGGCAGGCACCAACATGGACCCAGCAGCCACCGTCTTTGCTGCCACCCCTCCTGCTGGGGCTTGCATGCCGTTCGACCGTAACATATAGCACAAATATGGGGAGCTTTCTCAAGCCCTCCCCTGCTGGTGGTCAGCACAATGCACTTCTGGACACCTTGCGGAGCCCTGGTGCCAGCTGGAAACGGGTGGAAAGGGCCACCCCATGCCACCTCACCCCCAAGAAGCAAACTTTGTGCTCCTCCAGAAAGGCTTGTCCTGAGATCTGTATTTCTGCCTGGAGACCCGGCGGCCAGGGGCCCAAGATCTGGCTACCAACTCGGTTCCTGAGGTTTCGCTCTGCTGGAGGGTGGGCAATCTCCCGAACTTTTGGGATTGTGCATGGCCCTTCCTTGGAGGGCCACCACTGTGGCCACAGCCCTTGCCCCTTCAAATATTTTTATTAGAGCAGCTGGGAAGGAGCGCCTAAAACATGGCAACGTTGCTTTCCACCACCCCGACAAAGCACAGAGGGATTTTAGAGCCCATGTTTAAAATAAACTTTTCGCAGCAAAGAGGAGGGCAATATTTGGAGGGCTGGTGGTACATTTTGGGTCTTCTGCAGCCCATGGGCCGTGCCTTGCCCAGCCCTGTCACAAAACCAAGAGTACGACAAAACAAATGGAGGCCATAGGAACCTACCTCTCTCAAGTCACCTTCAGTTCTTTTCAAAAACTGGTCACCCATCTCTAGCCGGGGGCACATCAGGGCAGGATTTGAAGAGAGACCTCAGGGCCCCTCTCAGCAAAATGGGGTCCCAAACAGAGCAGGACTGGCTTGCCACCTTTCGAACTGATATTCTTGACCATCTAAAGAACTTTCCAATCCACCTCGCATTACACCATGAAGTTCAGGCTCCAAAAATATGTCAGTGGAGCATGGTCTCCCGCACCAGATCCCAGTGAAGAGCAGAGAAGGGACAGGTCCTCCTATAAAGGCATTTCTAGATACCGTATTTTTTGTGTATAAAACACCCCCATGTATAAGACACCCCCCACATTTTAAATCCAAAATTAAGAAATCAAAGTGGGGCTTAGCAAGCGTAGGGGGAAAGGGATCAAAGCCCTGCAGAATCACTTTGATCCCTGCTTTCCCCTCCACTTGTTTTTGTTCTCTCCGCAGCTTACTTCCCTGTATAAGATGACCCTCAATTTTTAGTCTAAAGGTTTTAGACAAAAGTATAGTCTTATACACGGAAAAATAGGGTAACTGCTGCAGATATGAATGATAGATTTGGGGGGGGGGGGAAGATGGAACTCAACAGCCTAGGTGAATAAACAAAAGCCATGTTGGAAAAGGAATCTTTAGGGATGTTCCGCATTGTTTCCCCTCTTTAAAGTGGGTCTTTGAACTGTGCAAATCTGGACGAATCCAATCAAGGCAAACGTCGTCCTATCTTGTCTTCCTCAACGGCGAACAGCTCCGCTCCTTCATGCCTGCTTTTCCAGGCCATGGGGGAGCCATTGGACATTTCTATGCAACTCTCTAGATGGACACTGTATTTCCTGCCTCCTCGAGTGCTTTTTTTTTTTTTTTGCACTCATTTAAATGCTTCAGCAACACCGACAGCAGCGAAGGCTTGGCGTTCAGATCACAACATCACCACGTCTTCTGGGTACCCGCGTGAGCCTCGAGGAAAGGACGGACCGAAATCACGATGTCATCTTCTCAGAGACATCACCTGTCCTGTGTCTCCGCTGAATTTCTACCTCGGACCCAATGTCCAGTCTTGGAGGAACCCTACCGGCAATAGACTTAGGCATCACCACGGCTGCCCCCAAACTGTGGCACTGTTAGATGCCCCCACCAAATGTGACAGCTGTTAAATCTCCACAGCTTCCAGAACGGACCCATGTAGAGCAATGATCCCATTCTGCCTTCACAACATAACTCTTTTGTCCTGGTCACACTTCAGATCTAAAGAACAAGAGCGGGTTTAGCCTTGGTTAGATTTCAACTGGGCGGCTTGGGTTATTAAATCCGGCCTTTAATAGAATTCAGATTCGTGATTTATCGCTTAGAACCGCTAAAGGGGACCAGGCGGCTCCTCTGAGTAAAACTAAATTGTGGAAGGTGTAAAACTGGCATGTACCTCCGATTTTAATTCTCGGGTCAGAGAGTGAGAAGGTGTGGCTCAGCTATCTAACGTTTGAGAAAGATTGTTCTGAAGGGTCGTTGTTACTGCCCTGGAAAGGAGACTTTGGAGAAAATGACCTCTTTTTAACAAAACCGATCATTCACTCAACACCTTCATTCACTATGTTAACCGTCGGCACATTCTCCCCCCCTCTGATTTTAATTTGGCGGTGGGTTTTTTTAAGACAAAAATTTTCCAGCAATTGCCCCTGAGCGTTGTCTGGTTTCTCACTCTGTGCCAAACTGACACCAAACTGTACTGTCTGCCTTTTTTCGTTATCTGGCTGTAGAGCCAGAGGTTGGGAGTTCAATTCCCCGCTGTGGCTGCTTGGCAGGGGCCGGACCCGATGAGCCATAGGGCGCCTTCCAGTTCTGCAGCTCTAAGATGATAATGATGATGATGATGATCTCTTCCATTCACACGTGTGCCCTGCTGTTGTTATTCAATGGCGTTGTGTTGCTTCCTAGGGTCTCAAGGTATATGAAATATTCAAGAAACGGTTTACCATGGCCATCACCATCCCAGCAAATGTCCATGTCTGGAAAGGGATTTGAACCCAGGTCTCCTAAGTCCTGTTCTGACACTCTCCCCACTTGATCCCGCTGGCTCTCTTCCCCTCTTCCCTTCCCCTTCTGTTTTCCTGCGCTGATGTTATCCCTCTCTACCTGTTATCTGTCAAGCAGTTGACCTCTGGCTTTCTCCCCTCCCCATCTTCCCTTTGTCAACCTCTTGCTTTCCTGCCCGAGCCTCTCTTAACCATTTCTTGACGTCCCCAATTCCTATCTCTTCTGTGCCAACATCTTTCTGCATCCTGAATCACCCATTCTTTTGGAGCAAGGGACTGATCCTTTGGCTTCAAGGGAGAAGAGCCAGCCTGGGTAGCCTTGGGCAAGCTGCACAATCCCAAGGCGGCCCCAGAAGAAGGCAGTGGGAAACCACTTCTGCATATCCTCTACCTGGAAAATTGTGAAAAAGGAAATTGACTTTATGGAGCATGATGATGATGATGATGATGATGATGATGATGATGATGATGATGATGATGATGATGATGATGATGATGATGATGATGATTCACCATACCATTATTATTTTTTCTCCACCTATTCCATGGTGGCCAGTTTGCACCTCATCTTATTCCCAAGTCTTTTATTTTTATTTCTGCAACCATAGATCCTACAGTTTTCCTGTTCCTGCTTTTACATTTCCCCTCTTGTCTCCTCCTCTCTTTTCTTTTTGTTTCCTCCTCTTGTCTGGGTTCACTGGCAGCAGCACACGAGCCTTTAACCCGACCAGTAGCTCTCACACACTGTGAGGTCGTCGGAATGTCCATTGAAGGACAACGCATGGTGCCATCCCTGGTCTGGTAGCTCCTTTTTCCCCCACAAAAAACTGTCCATGGTCCACGAACATTTTTTGTAGTTCCCCTATAGAAGAGCAGGCACAGTAGAACCCCCTTATCTTTGGGATCTGTATCCACTGATTCATTTATCCACGGTCTGAAAATATTAAAAGAAAAATCCCACAAAATACGTATTTTTAACAATGGAGTTGCCAGAGCTGGCCACTAGAGGGAGCCAGAAACCAAGCTATGTATAGCGTTTGCAAAAGAAATAGATTACCAAAACTGGCCATGAGAGGGAGCCATATACCATCCCATGTATAGCATTTGCTCTTAAAATATCGTTCCGCATTTTTCAGCATCCGCATTTTACAGCATCCATTCTGTAACAGAATGTATTGAATATTAATGACCTGAAGTCAAGCTATTGCTATCAGTGCCAGGGAAATTTCACACCTGATTTAACAACCACAGCTATGCACACACATACACGAAATGCTACATACAGGCTGTTTGTCTAATAAGCATACCCCTGTTGTTACTGTTATATTACAAAAAGAAAACTTTCACTATCAATGTTCTCGTCTAATAATGGCAATGACAGGCAGAACTTCTGTCTTCAAAGGAGGGCACTTGGTTACTCTTTGCACTGGGAATGGCCAAGAAAATATTGTTCCTCAGCAGTGTTGATACTGTAAATAAGAAATATGACAGCAATAACTTTTTCTGCATGACAGAGCTTTTTCTCTCCTACCAGATTTTGGACTGGACCAATAACCGGGGGAGATGTAAGTCTTCCCAAGATGAAACTACCTGCAGTATTGTAAAACAATTCAGGGATAATAAAGGGCCTTCTCTTTTCTGCTACAAAAATGTGTCATTTGTGTTTGGATGGGAGCAAAAGGCAAGCAAAATCCCACTGGGAAATGTGTGTGTTTCAGAGGGCGAGCAAAAATGACAGATTACTGAGAACAGGGAAGCCAGAAATCATCACAGGGAAGGCAAAAGTTCGACTTATAACCAGAAGACCCTAGTCAGGGCCCTATAGGGGATCCCGGAAGCTGAAGTCCAAAGAAATGATTTCTCAAGCTCTCAAGGCAGGAAACAGAGCAGCTATCCCCAGACCATGACACCTCCCTTGCTGAAAAAAGTAGATGTAGGACGGCAAAATTTTGAAACGAAGAAAGAATCCTTCCTTTGAAAGCAAGTGATTCTCTCTCTTCTAAGCACCGTGCTTGGCGATGATGCAGTATACATAACTCTTTCCAACGCAAGTTATTGGTATGGTTTGATCCAGAGCTAAAAGTAAAGACGATTGTTTTTTAATCACGTACACTGAAATCACTAAAGAAAAACAGCTGTTTGTAATAAGTGAGTGGTTTGGTTGGCTCATTTGGGAAATAAGAATTTGACTTTATTACTCTGGGATTAGGATGGTCTGGTTGACATTCTTTCCAATTGATGTCATGACATAAAAATCAATGTATATCAGTCTGGAGTTTTCCGCCTCCAAATCTATAGTTTTCCCCTCTGCTACTGGGGCTTCTACTTCTTTGGAATCAAACGCCTATGCATTGGTTCAGATGGTGTGATTGCATGAGCTGATGTGGAGGGGCTTGTAGCCATTGTATTGAAAGCTATTCTGATTGGCTCCATCAGCAGTGAGGGGCAGGGTCAGTCAGGAAAGTGGCTGCCTTTTGAATCCTCTCCTTCCCACATGTGGTGCCTAGGTCTACTTTAGAGATGGCCACAAATCTGCATCATTGAATTGTGCTGTAATGTCATACCGGCATCACAGGTACTGAATGGTCCCATTCTCTCTCTCCAGCTGGATTCCCCTACTCACCAGTGAAAATGCACTCTACTCCTTCTCCTCTTTGGTCATTCACCGATCGTGGCAGGAGCACAGACTTCCTTTCTCTGCCTCCTCCAGCAGCTGCCCACTCAGAGGTAGCGCTGCAGCAATCCTTGCCCAGCCTCTTCATCTGAGTGGGCGGCTGCTGGAGGAGATGAAGGAGAGAAGTGGGCACTCCTGTCAGGACTAGACAATGGCTTGAAGAGGGTGAATCCAACTGGGGTGTGTGTGTGCCAGTATGACGATTCAGCACAATGCAACAATCCAGATCCGTAGCCATCTCAAGTCTTCAGAAAAACATTCCCAGATCCTTCTGGAAAAATTACACTGTCATGCAGAAATCATTTATACAGAGAACCAAAATGGAATCCATCTTTACATTGTTCACTACTACATATCCCATCTTTAGTACATGATTTAAACCACATAAACCATCTCATGACAGCTTTCACCTTTCCATCCTGCTCTGTTTTTTTTCTTGTTATTTTCTTTTTCTTTTAAAACTTTGCTAATCTAGAGCTGGGGCAGCTGGGTGGACAATGCTGGAAAACAAAGTGAGAGATAGGGGAGGAAATTTTAAGGCCACTCTGCTCCAACTGTGCTCTGCCCCAGTCAGAGCAAAGCTATCTTAAAAAACTGGAAAAAAAGCTGATGTTAAAACTTCTTCCTGTCTCTTTGCTAATTTCTTACTCCCACCCTTTAAAAAAAATTGTTCACCTAGCTGGCCTAGCGCTAAAACAGCAACTCTTTAAAAGAAATAAATAGATTGGGAAGGGAAGAGAGAAACAAGCAGTCCTAGGCACCAGATGGGGGGGAGGAGAGAATTTGAACACTGAACAAGCTGCAAACAAGACTGATTTCCTCTTCTCTGTGTGTGTGTGTGTTAGCACCTGTGTGGTTGGCTGAAGCAAAGTAACGCACAGAAACCCAACATCAAAGCAGATCCATTCATATTTTTCCTGCCATGTAGTCGCCCTCTAAGACGTCAGACTCCTTCCTCAAATAATTAAGGAAACGGTTTAGCTTATTTCTGAGTTGACTAAAATTACAATTTGGTCCATCTTTTGTCAACCTCCTTGCCCTGAACTCTTCTTGATGGAATTTACTAAGCCTCACACCCTCGCTTTCCCCCTCAGTCCCTAGCTACCAATGATCTGTGGTGAACTACCTTTGAAAACAAGCATGCCAGCCAGTGACGGATGCAACATTCAAAAAAAAAAAGGAATTTCAGTGTTCTTTGATACGCCTCCCATTTCTCTCAGAGATTAGCCTCGTCCTTCCATTAGCATCCCGTTAGCAGGACGATATTGTGAGCTTTGCTTAAGCATTTGACATTTCGGGATGGACGGTCTCGAAGCTTTAAGAGGACGATCCTCTGCAGGTTAGCACTAATCCCAGGTGAGGAAAGGGAGAAGAATGTTAACCAGGTGAGGCTATAAAAGAAGCTGGCTGTGTTTGCATAACCGTGATCTTGTTCTTCGCAAAAGCGGGATGTTAAAAGCATGACATTTGCCCACCTAATGCTTTCAAAATTAAAGGAGGAAAAGTGCACGGAGACAGAAACAGGCGGAAGGGATTTAAAAACGTCAGACTTCGCAGATCCATGGTAGGAGGGAATTCTATGTAGACAAGGGAGAAAAATGCCTTTTAAAATGGGGGACTAGAGGGGGAAAGATGTCAGTGCTCTGAACTGGTGGCAATAACCAGAAAAGAACAATCAGATCAAATTAATAGAATACACTCGAAAAGATGCATTTAGTGACAAATTAAGAAGGCATATACACCAAAACAGAACCGCACATGGATATAAACGGGGCAGAAAAGAAACAGAGAGATGTGTCAACAGAGAAATAAAATATGTGATATACATAACATCAGACTGGGGGAAATGTGAAATAAATTGCAGATGCATAAACAACAAGGCGTCCACGTAAGGCTGAAGAGATGACAACAGAAATTAAAGATAGCAGCCGTTCACACCAGAATAGTTGAGTAAACGAAACAGACCAAAGGCTAAGGGGGAAAAAAAGCATTGTATCTTCCGAGTTTTTGGAAGGCAAAAACACAGCGAGATTTCGTCCCACTCCTCCTAGAAAGTACAAGGACACTTCCTGAAGAAAAAGTTTATTTCTAAAAAAAGGGGGAGGGAGGTATGTTGAGGGGGGCACAGCCGGACCAGTAGAGGATGGCTTTTTGATCCCTGGAGGGCCACTGCTGGGGCCATGGCTTGCGCACCCCTGGTTTAAGGGAACGGAACCCCATCTACCCTGAATCTGACACAGGTACATGTGTGACACCCACAAAAAGTCACCCAGAGCACCTGGCCAGAAGGAGTAGCCACCCATGTACACCTTCCTCACCCGAAGCCATAATAATATCGCCAAACGGGCAAAGCCGGCCCTGTCGCTAGGTAGTTGGAAGCAGCCGCTTGAAGCAATAGATCCCAGGTAATAAAGAAAAGCTTAAGTAAATGAATATTAGTGGTCTAATAAAGCTATCACCTCTCCCTGCATTTTTAAATGGAATTTTCTTTGTTAGGAGAGTATCGTCAATCTGTCTCGTCACCAGTTCATTGTGTGGGTGTGTTTTGTGCCATCAAGTCAGAACCAACTTACAGCACCCCCAGTAGGGCTTTCAGCGTGAGATATTTAAGGGGTGGTTTTATCAGTTCCACTTTCCCAATCAGTTTCTGTGGATGAGTGGGGATTCGAACCCTGTTCTCCAGAGTCCTGGGCCGTCACTCTATCCACGACACCACACTCCCTATTAAAAATGCCAGTACAGTATTAAATGTGAATATAAATTTTCCTCAAGCCCACTGCTTTTTCTTCTTGTGCAGAATCCCTAAAATGCATGCTCCTTGGGGCACAGACCTATCTTCTTCTCTTATTTCTTAGAGGTAACTGTTGCAAATGGGCATTTCCTCCCTCAAGAACCTTATCCTTTCAGGCACGCAAACCTTTTAGTGCTACCTGCCTGAGCCACCAGACATGCAAATGCCGCCATGCCCTCTCAGAACTGACAAACCCTAAGCAAGCTAATTCGCTAACACCATACGGAGACAAGCCTGCCTAAGAGCAAACGAAAGTTTTCCCTCTTAAGGGTGCACCGTGGCATGTTCCAGAATTGGCATCTCATCTAGGCTGAGGCCTTAATTAGCACCCAGAACAAGGTCACATAAATGAGACAAAAGTTTGCAGCAATTATCATGTGGGTTTGCCACTGATCCTATTTTTTTAGATCAGGAAAAGGCCATGCAAGTCATGGAAACAATGCAAATGCAAGAGCAAGTGATACCTTCAAGAACATGAAACAAATAGCGAGCTTTCAAGGATTAATCATCTCCTCCAAGGCTGTGTGTCAAGTTCTTGTGGGCAGTTCCAAACTTAGGTGCTGGTATTCATGTCCCAGATTCACCCGGCGGATGGTGAAGTTTTTAGAGATTTGCCATACATTCCAAATAGCTAGCTGAAAATTGCTTGCCACCACCATGCATGCTAAGGGCCGTGCTGGCGCTGCGGGCTAAACCACAGAAGCCTCTGGGCTGCAAGGTCGGAAGACCAGCAGTCGTAAGATTGAATCCACGCTACGGAGTCAGCTCCCGTCGCTTGTCCCAGCTCCTGCCATCCTAGCAGTTCAAAAGCATGCAAAATGCAAAAATGCAGGTAGATAAATAGGGACCACCTCGGTGGGAAGGTCACGGCGTTCCGTGTCTAGTCACACTTGCCACATGACTATGGAAACTGTCTTCGGACAAACGCCGGCTCTACAGCTTGGAGATGGGGATGAGCACCGCGCCCTGGAATCGGACACGACTGGACTCAATGCCAAGGGGAACCTTTACCTTTACCTAACCATGCATGCTGGAGCAGCTTCCATCTCAGCAGCTGCCCCCAGCCTCCACGCCATCATCCGTGTGAACCTGGGACATTAAAAACAGCACCAAAGCTTGGAACGACTCATAAGAACTAGATGCACAGCCCTGAAGATGATTGATCATCTAAAGCTTGCTACAGTATTTGTTTGTCTTGCTTTATATTCTTGAATAGACTTGCTCCTGCGTTTGTATTTTTTTTTTAAAAAAGACTACAATTCCCAGCATCCCCAGATGCATTCCTCTCCCTTTGTCCTCCGTTTCCTGGGGGGTAAACCGAGCGTGGCTCCGGGGCTCAAGAACCAGAGAGGGAGGAAATCTCCCTTCCGGGTGGGGTTTTCTTGCTGCCTCGTCGTGACTCAGCGAAAAGAGGAGGAAGCGACGATGCCGGGGAAAAGCCTGCGCGCAGGTGAGTCAGCAAAAGCTCGGGCTCTACCATTCGGACTGCGGGAGGGGGATGAGAACGGACCATTCCGGGAACTTCCCTTTTGCAAGCCCATCTTTGGGGACCGGAGTTTAGCCGCGTGGAAGTTTGCACGGCGTGGAAGGAGTGTGTGTGAAGAGGCGAGGGTTATTGGGGCGGGGGGGGGAGAGAAGAGAACGGACCCCTGGGCCCCCCTCTTTGCACCCGTGGTGCGATCCGGTGCAAGGGTTGCTCCGCTGGCGGGATGCGGCGCTCCGGAGTTGCACGGGGGCGGATCGGGGCGCTGCTGCTGCTGCTTCTACCTCGCGGCGGTCCCGGGAGGCAGGCGAGCGCCTGCGGGGCAGAGACCGCGGCCATGGAAGGCGAGGCCGGCCGGAGCATCCACTCGGGCGGCATCCCCACGACCCACCAGGTGCCCCTGCGCGTGATCCTCCGACCCCTCCCGCCCGTGCTGGACGAGAGCAAAGTGGAGAGCTTGATGCGCACCATCCAGGTAGGGCCCGCCGGGGGGTGCGCAGGGGGTTCAGACGATGGGCGTTGTAGTCCTCAAATCGTTTATGACCACATAATACATCAGCGTTTCTTAAAAAAAAAAAAGGCGTAAAGATGCGTGCAAACCGCTGTGGCTGCCTGATTTGACTTATTAGTCGCCCCCCCCCCGTGCTTTCCTTTCGTGGAAGTAAAGCCCATTTGGCGCACTTCCTTCCTACTTCTTTCTTCACAACGTCCCGACTAGGTAGGTAGGCACAGACCGCGCTGAGGTCTCCCAGTAAGTAAATAGGGCACGGGGTGGTGGTGTAAGAACTTGGATCGCCCGAGGCGTAGGCTGTTGTGTCAACCTATGTGGAACCAACGAACGAACGAACTTACTAATTAACTAAATAAATAAGAAAACAGAAGTATTTTGATCCCTTTGAAACTAACAGATTCATTGCAGTGTGCTTTTTAAAAAAAAATTACAAATTCGTGCAATTCTTGTCTCCCCGAGGCACAAGCGGGGGATTGAACTCCCGGCCTCTGGCTCCAAAACCTTGAGGCTTTATGTGGCTTACTAATCAAGATGGAGAAAAGGAGAGGCTAGGACAGCTAGGCCAAGTCATAGGAATGGTCCAAGGAATTGTTTTCAACCCTGAGATGTAGGAGAACCAGGTTTGCTCTGCCGGTGAATGGTGGTTATGGGGACCCAAACTTGTAAGGGTAGCGTGAAACTTTATAGCAAGCCTGGGCGGACTCCAAGCACGTGGAGTCTTCCACACGTTTTGTCAGGATCCCAGTTGGAGCCTTTGGTAAAAGACGTGCCTTTAGATTTAAAGCCACGATCCCCGTTTCCTGTTCGGGTTGTGTAGGGTTACCGGTTTCCCAGACTGCTCAGTCTTCCCCTCTTTGCCCCTGTCTGTCGTGTGATTGCTGACGCAAAAGGCAGCCCAGGAAATGGCATAACCCCTTGTGGGATTTGTGCTGCCAGAGGGGGAAACCTCACCAATATTCTAGCCACCTTTTCACATCCACAGGCAGAAGATAGTAAAAGGAAAAATCCAGAAAAACTATTTTCACATGCATTACCAGAGCTGGACACTAGAAGGAGTCAGAGACCATACTATGAATACTTAATTGGGAAGAATGCATATACAGTGGTGGCCCGCATAGCGATGTTAATGCGTTCCAGGATGTGTTCCTATGGGGCTAAAACTCACCGGTAAGAGAAGATTCCCCCATCCGGCCGCCATTTTCGCTGCCCAGTAAGCGAGGGCAGGGCACGAAAACGGAGCGGGCGGCCATTTTATTCTTCTGGCTGCCATTTTGGAACCACCGATCAGCTGTTTTTAGAACATCACATTGCGAAGATCGGTAAGCGAAATGCTTACCGATCATCGCAATGTGATTTTCGCTCATTGGAATCATCGCAATGCGATCGCATTAGTGATCGCAAAAAACCCGTCGCTATGCGGATTTGTCGTTACACGGTGCGCTCGTTAAGCGAGGCACCACTGTACATAGCAAGGTCTCTGGTGCCCTCTCGTGTCCATTTGTGGGAATATATGTGAAAATAATTTTTCCTGGTTTTTTTCCCCACAGCTGTCATGACCCAAATTTGGGAACGACAGATGTAGATCTATTCAGGCTTAGGTAACGTGGGGAAAAAGTACTATGGACAACTTTGATTTATCCTCCACCACATTTATTTCCCCCCTCTCATTCATAGGAGGAGCCTGACCGGGTGCCCCCCATTGATGTCCTCTGGATCAAAGGCCGTGAAGGGGGCGATTACTTCTACTCCTTCGGTGGATGCCACCGTTACGCCGCCTACAAGCGCTTGAACAAAGAGACCATCCCAGCCAAAATCATCCGGTCTACCATCAATGACTTGCGCACATACCTGGGCTCCTCCCTGCCTGACCTGCGTTAGAAGGGATGCTTTCAAGACCCATAATGACTGGTTATTGAAGTGCCGTCTTGGACCAGAAACCTTGTCTGCTCTTCTCCTCTGAACCTTCTGTGAGGATGATGACTCACCAGCTGAGTTCTTCTCCACCCTGTCTCTGCAGTGGTTCTGCATACCTGCCCCCTTCGTGGGCTCCTTGGGACAAGAAAGCAACGGGCCTAGGAAATGGAAGATGGCAAGCACCTGGACGTACCCTCTTGGTTTGCCAAGGGGTAGGTGGGTGCGGGGTAAAAGAACTAACACGGAGAGGGAAAAGGTGTAATGCTGAACAAAAAAAGGCCACTCTATTTCTCTGTCCAGTTGGGTTGTGGACTTGTCAGAGTGTCTCTCCCCAAGAACTTCCGCCTACTTTGCCTGGTCCTCCCTTGGTCTTGTTGTGGGTGGGCCAGACTGAGATAGGCGAGAAAGAGTTTCCACTTAGCATTCAGGCCTTTTCGGGGGTGGCCCCAGTGCTCTGGAACAGCTTCCCTTTGGAGATCCAGCAGAGATTCCTCCCTCCAGATCTTTAAGAAGTAACTCACACCCCAAAACTTTTTAAAGAAGCCTTCAAGGACATCCATTCCCTCAGGTAGCCATGGGCCCCCCCGTATTTCACCTTTGCCACTGAGGATTGTCACTACCATTTGCTATTTTTCCTTTGTTGTCTGTTTATTTACCTGTAATTTTAGCAGTTTGCTTGCTTGTTTTTTTCATGATGGCTTGATTTTTATGCTTGAGGGAGGAGGTGTATTTTATGCCCAGAATACTGGATTTTCACAAGTGCGGTTATATAAAAATGCAGTCAGTCGGTCAATCAGGAGAGTTTTAAATTTTGCTTCACCATTCAGCTGTTGATCAAGAGCATCCAGGGCTACCTGGCCCATCTAAATGGATTTACTCCACAATAGTCCATGCTTCCGTATTTAAAACAGGATACTTCTCTTTTCTGAGATGCAGTCATCCATCTACAATCACCATATATGGGTGTGAAAGCTGGCCAGTGAAGAAAAAAAAGAAGTACTGGACAACACCAGCAATCATTAAGTTAGACTGCACAGGGAAGCCATTGAAATCCACAAACATCAGCAGAGCTTCAACAAGAAAGAAGAAAGTTTAAAACTCAAAAAAGCTTGGCTCCCAGCACTGAAAAATACAGTGTGCAAAAGGTCAAGAACTCTACCCAGCCACAAGGCCCAGTGATCACTGTACACAGAAGACTAGCTAACGATACCCATCAATCCCAGGGACAATCATCTCCCCCCCTTATCACAACAATCAACCTACAACAAATTAGATAGATAGATAGATGAGAGAGAGAGAGAGAGAGAGAGAGAGAGAGAGAGATGGAAACATCTTTTTAGAGAACATTTTTCAAGGACACAAAATCCAGATTACAAAAGGCAGGAGAGCAGACACAAAGTAAAAATAACATGTGTTGTCTCTCCAGTGTACCAGAAGCTTGCAGACTGGGATTGATATGCAGCTCCTTGATTTGTTGTAGGTGTATTGTTGTGATAAGGGGGAGGAGATGATCTTTCATTTTATATATATATAAATGTTTACCTTGAAGAGACAGTTGTGGCAGAAAAGCAATAAAATTTGAGGGGGGGACTCAAATATTTTTAAAACAAATTGCACTGTGTTTGTTGTTTTCAAAGGTAATTGGCTGCTTCAGGGGAGTGTTCAACAGAGAAGCAAAGGAGAAGAAACGTCATAATTAATTAATTTAGTTCCTATCAAAAGAAATGGTGTGAACCAAGGCAGGCTCCCTTCCATCTATGTGGAAAATTCTTTCTCACTGCTTTTTTGCCATTCCCCCTGCTTTCCTCCAGTGCGAACTCACCGTGCAGTAAACCAGGAATGGGGAAACTGGCTGTTTATTGGTTTGCAGTCGCAGCAATCCTGGATAATATGTGCATGTTAATGAATCATGGGAGATGTAGTCCAGAAACATCAGAGGGTCTAACACTTTCTCCATCACCTAGTAAGAGTACCAGCAACTGATAAACATAATTGCTATCTACTAGTGAAATAATTGCCACCTTAAAGGTAAAGGTAAAGGTTCCCCTTGACAATTTTTTTGTCCAGCTGTGTTCGACTCTAGGGGGCAGTGCTCATCCCCGTTTCCAAGCCATAGAGCCAGCGTTTTGTCCGAAGACAATCTTCCGTGGTCACATGGCCAGTGCGACTTAGACACGGAACGCTGTTACCTTCCCACCGAGGTGGTCCCTATTAATCTACTTGCATTTTGCATGTTTTCGAACCGCTAGGTTGGCGGGAGCTGGGACAAGCAACGGGAGCTCCCTCCGTCGCGTGGATTCGATCTTACGACTGCTTGGTCTTCTGACCCTGCAGCACAGGCTTCTGCGGTTTAGCCCGCAGCGCCACCACGTCCCTAATTACCATCTTAGGTTCCCACAAAATCCCATAATGCTGCCTCAGCATTATTGCGGGAAATTCAAAATGTCTAGCAGCTTCCCACTCACTATCTCGAAGCTGAGTCATGGCAACTGGACTTCTTCCTTATTAGACTGAAACGTTGCACGACTCATCCAAGTAGCTTCTCTCATCTGAGGAGAGTTGGTAGGAGACCCCTGATTGATTTTGCTTCCATCTGGTCTGAATAGGCTCATTAGATGGACCCAGAAAGATCATCCGCTCCCAGAAAGATAGGGACCACATCCACCAGAATGCTAAGGACTAAGTTAGCAACTCATGACAATGGGTGGAGAAGGACTGCAGAAGTGGGATTATCCCTCACCCCCTGTCCTTTGTCCTTCTAAGGAGCCTATTCAGACCAGAGGGAAGTGAAACCAACGTAGAGGATCTACCAGGGCTCTCCTACCAACTCTCCTCAGACCGAAGGAGCGACTTGGAGGAGTGGTGAAACGTTTCCATCTAATAGGAAAGAAGTCCGGTGGCCATGACTCAATTTCCAGATAACCTCACTTGGATGAATGAGAATCTGCGCAGATCTGTTGCTTCCCACTCACTGTTACTGCCATTGAGCTTGCAAGAATGCCAGGTTTTGTTGTTAGATCTGACTTGGACCCTGTCGTTTCTGTACTCTCTTGGCCTATTCATCCAAATGAGGTTCTTGAGTTCCTTTTGGACTACAACACCCAGCCTCCCCCGGCCACCACAGCCATGCTGGTGAGGGGAGGGCGAAAGCTGCAGATTGAAAAGTAACTCTGAAGCTCTGACTTCTGATCATCTGAAGGAGTTTCTTGTGTTCTGAGTCAGGGATGGGTAGGTAGCCTCAACCGGTTGGGAGCCTGCAACATATTTAAAATAAAGAGTTCCTTACAACATTTTGCTGGGCAGAAGAAGCCATTTGGGGCAAGGTGAATTTGATTTCAATGAAATTGATTTGAATTTAAAATCAGATTTTTCTACCATTTCAATCTAAAAAAAATACAGATTTTTTTAAAAAATTGAAATTGTGCTTTAAATTAATTTGATTTTTTTTAAAAAAATCATTGATTTCCCCCCCCCCCTTGATTTTTTGGGGATGGCCGTGGAGTCTGAGGAGTCCAGGTTTACACAAACCGGGGAGGCGCAAGGGGTTGGTGTTGATGTGTGCTCCCCCAGGACAGCCCTTCAAACTAATGTGTCTTGAGTTCCCAGTGTCGTTTTGAACCATGCAGACAGCTGGACTTTTCCGGGGGGGGGGGAGGCGCTATGGGTTTGAAAGCCCTGGGAATATTTAATACTCTCTGTTCTGAACATGATGCGAGTTAATGAGAGCAAATGGGGAGCAGGGCCTTTTTAAGAACCACCTGCGGATGGTTTGTTACACAGAGCCACCAGCAGGGGGCATCCTCACCCTACCAAGGCACAGGAAGGAAAGTGGTGAGGCGGGGGCAGAATATATATCAGCCCTGGGCGGAGGCTTTTTAATATCCCTTTAAGAGTTTGCATGAAAAACAAAAGCCCATTTGTCCATTTGCACCAACCAAATGCTGCAGGATTTTATAAAGCAAAACAAACAATAACCCTGACAGTTTAAGGAACTGGGGGCTATTTTCTGCACCTGTGAGAATCCCATTGATTTGAAGGCGAACTTTCAGGTTCGCAGGCGATATAGGGCTAAATGTGCCCTTATGCAATTGGGGAGTCGGGAGGGGTCTCGAAGGCCATCCAGCCCAACCCCCCTGCTCAAGGCAAGAATCCAAATCAAAGCAGATTGGACAGATGTTGTATTTATGGACCCCAGGGCAAAATCCAAAACAAAATATCCTTTACTTATTGTAATATATCTCATCTGTTTTATAGCACCTTAAGAAGATCATTTCAGAAGAAGCTAAAAATAATTTGAATACTATTGCACTTTAAAACACACAGTTTGAGGAGAAGAAAACCCTGTATCTCAAAGATTCAGATCATTCATGCTGTGATCTCTTAAGTGCTCAAGAGAACTTTTCACAGCTATGGATAAGCAACACAACCTTTTTGGGGGTCTTCCTGTTTTCTTGCATTTGTGCATTTAACGTTACATAAATATACAGATTTCCACCCAATTTGGTGCAACTTAAAACAGTCTAGAAACGTCGCTTTGGGAATCTTTCGAGGGCCCTGTCGTAAGAAGTCGCTGTGTTAGTCTATCACAACGTGTTAGCAAAATGAAAGAGAAGAGGGTGGGATGGGAGTACAGACTGGAATCCTTTTGAGAAATGTTACGCCACACAATTTGAGTGACATCATCATCCACGACCATTTGCACTCTGTGTGCCTGATGATGATGATCGGATGAACCGTGGAAGCTCACACGGAAATAGATGTGTTCATTGCTAAAGTCCTGCCATGTTTTGCCTTTTGTAATCTTCCTCCTCCACACTTCCCTTTTTACATTTGCCAAATTATTTGGCCCGGGCTCAAAAATGGACTAAGTCCAGACGTCTAGTCATGTCAAGAAGCCACAACTTTTGGAGGCAACAGATGAGAAACCACCAAGGAAAAAAAAAAGGAGCTGGATATGCAAAGTTGTCGCTGATGGTGAACAGCCACAGCATAATATTTGTGGAGCTGATGTTCAAAAATGTCAATGTTTTCAGCCATTTGACTAGAAGTTTTTGTTTTTTTTGTATGATGTCTCATTTTTGGCTAATTGTCAACACTTCATGAGGCACTTCTTTGCTCTTCTGAACACCCAGATCTAAAAAACCCTCCTGATCTAGAGAGAGTGTGCCTTTCACACCGGTGCATAAGTTGCAGTACTAAAAGATCTTAGATGCTACTCCTTAGAAGTTCCTGCTCAATCGACCACTGCTGAATTCCAGTGTAGAATCATAGAACAGTGAAGTTGGAAGGGGCCTGCAAGGCCATCAAGTCCAACCCCCAACCCCCTGCTCAAGGCAGGAATCCAAATCAAAGCAGATCTGAGAGGTGGTGGTCTAAATTTCTTTTCAATGCCTCCAGCCTTGGAGCACTCACCACATCCCAAGGTAATTGGTTCCATTGCCATACTGCTCTTACAGTTAGGAAGTTTTTCCTGACGTTCAACCTAAATCGGGCTTCCTGTTGTTTTGAGCCCATTGTTGCATGTCCTGTACTCTGGGGTGATCGAGAACAGATCTTGCCCCTCCTCTGGAGGACAGCCTTTCAAATATTTGAAAAGTGGTATCATATCACCCCTCAGCCTTCATTTCTCAAGGCTAAACATGCCCAGTTCTTTCAGCCTTTCCTCATAAGGCTTGGTTTCCAGACCCCTGATTATCCTTGTCGCCCTCCTCTGAACTTGTTCCAATTTGTCAGCACCTTTCTTGAAATGTGGTGTCCAGAACAGGACACAATACTCAAGGTGAGGCCTAACCAGTGCTGAATAGAGAGGGACCAGCACTTCGTGGGATTTGGAAACTATACTTATGTTAATGCAGCCTAAAATAGCATTGGCTTTTTTTGCAGCCACATCACACTGTTGGCTCATACTCGGCTTGTGCTCTACGACAATTCCAAGATCTTGCACCAACATTACAGAAGAATGTTAAAATCTCGGTCGTTTTCAAGACAGAGCCCTTGTTCTAATATGATGATTACTCAGTTCAGCATTGAGTTTACTGATCTCGCCCCCATCTCCACTTATACTCCATAAGGCTTGTTTTAATTTCTCCAGGACTTTTTCCTCTCTGATTTTTCACTCATTTTCAAACTCCCGAAAAGCAAGGTTTGTTTGTTTGTTTTCCCTTGTGGTTTTGATTTCCACCTCACTTTGTTCTGCTGATGGGGATTCAGCTATCAGGGAGCTTCTCGGTCAGAAGCTTTCGAAGAGCAGCAAACAAGACAGGTAGAGAAGGTAATTGACTAAAAATTTCTGCAAGGCTTTCTAAAGAATAATGATTTGGGAGATATTGACTTCTTAAACAGAAATAGATTTGTAAAGAAGTTCCTACACACAAAAGGCTCCTACAGAAGCCTTCAATTAATGCTCAACCACTATTCAAAAACAAAACTGAGCACAGAAGCTTGTTTATTCAATATTTCTCAGATGGCAATTTTTCAAAATAATTTTATTGCATATTTTATAAATACTTGAGTCCTAACCTCCTTTCATATCAGGTTGTGAGATTTGTGTTCTTTTGCTTCCTTAAAATGTGCACACAATTGTGCACACAATTTTGCCAGCTATGGGCATTTAGTTACTTCCACATTTTACCTGGTGTGTGCATTTTCCCTATTGTAGAAAAGCACCTTTCTCCATGTTCTTTCAACTGTGCACATTTTGTTGTCTGAAACACCCCATAGGCTTGGGGGAGGGCGCTAATTCTTGAGACAGTGTGATTTTTTTTTCTCACAAGGAGACAAAACGCAAGAGCATCGGATCTGGATCTGACGAAATTATTTCCTTTCTCTGCTTTACAAGCCATGAGTGACTCTCTAAGGAGCAACCTCTCTGTTACAAATGCTGTATGAATAGAGAAGTGAATTCCTTAAGAGCTGAAAATGCCAAGAAATGATTGTTACAGGAGGAGTTTTGCATGCCTCACATAGTTTGCAGATCAGCTTTGTGCAATTCAACTAAATAGTGACTGGTCCAAATAATCATCAACTAAATAGTGACCGGTCATCAGGAGGTAAGCAGAGACATTGTTTGGGAATATGGTAGCACTAAATTTTCTGTCCCGAAACCAGCAAAACCAGGGAGCTGGACTGGGGACAGAATGTGTTTGTCTCCAGTGTGGAAGGGATGGTCCCTCTCGAATTGGCCTTCTCAGCCACACCAGACACTGTTCCAAGACATTCAGAGCACATTGCCATAGTCTCTCGAGACTGAAGGATGCTTACTATGAAGTTTTCTGGACACATCTCAAGCTCTCTAGCCTAAATCAATGGAGAACAAAAACAGTGTACCTTGGTGAATGGATGAACACCGTAGAGTGTCTCCTACCAGGAGAAGACTCTGACTGGACCGTCTGGAATTCCCTTAGTAGACTTTGAAGCAAAGTAGGAAGCTTAAAGAATCATCAAGTAAAATTAGGGTGCCTGGATACAGGACAATTTTTTTGTGATGGAGAAATTCAATCCATGCAGCACTTTATGTCCCACCACGTGTACACAAGAAGATCTAGCCAATGGCTAACACTATTGAAATAGCCAGTTTCTGATCAAAAATAGTCTAGGTCTCTTAACATTTTGATTTGGTTATAATTTTTACCTATCTTTCACGTTCATCCATCGTTTTGAAATTGCGTGACACTCTGATAGGAATAAAGAAAGCAGTAATTGCTGAAGCATGAAGATCCACTGGAACGGCTTTTCTGGGACTTGAACAGACAGATGTTCAGTTCTAAAATGGTGACCTGTGGCGGGGCCCTCAGCATTGCATTGGAAGGGTGGTTGTTCCCTGCTTAAAAAACAGTCCGTTGCACAAATCCGATTGCTTAGTGTAACACTTTTCAAATATTTGAAAAGCTGTCGTACAGAGGAGGGGGCAGGATCTGTTCTTGATCATCCCAGAGTGCAGGACGTGCAACAATGGGCTCAAGTTAAAGGAAGGCAGATTTTGGATAAATATCAGGAAAAACTTCTTAACTGTTAGAGCAGTACGCCAGTGGAGCCAATGACCTCAATTGGTGGTGAGCGCTCCAACACTGGAGGCATTCAACAAAAATTTGGATAAATGTCTGGCAGATCTGCTTTGATTGTATCCCTGCTTTGAGCAGGGGGTTGGGCTTGATGGCCTTGTAGGCCCCTTCCAACTTCACTTTTCTATGATCTTTATTGATTCTATGAAATGGGCTTACTCTAACTGACTTGGGATGTAATCACATGGGGAAGTAAATTTGGACCCCTTGCAAAGCACTCTCCTGCTACGACCTACAATGTACCGGGAGTAGCATTCCAGCCTGGCCCCGATCCGTGCCTAAATTTGACCTTTTTAGTCCAGCAAGTGGGGCTCTTGCTTTGTGGGCCAGGCTGGAGCACTTCCCCAACATCCAGAAGGGTCACTTTAAGGGAGGATCGCTCCCAGCAAAGCGACCCTTTCTAGTGCAATTGGGCACATCCCTTTCCCGCTGTCTGATCATACTACTGCTTTGGCACAGTAAGTCACCGTTAGAGTTATTTTAGGCCTCCTTCAGTCTCGAGAGACGATGGTCATGTGCTCTGTATGGAGGACTTGGAACAGCGTCTAGTGTGGCTGAGAAGGCCAATTCGAGAGTGACAATCTCTTCCACACTGAAGACAAATCCAATCTGTCCCCTGTCCAGCTCCCTGATTTTGTTGCTTTCGGGACTGCCTCTTTGCCTCGGCCTACTGGACAAGGGTCTCTTCAAATTGGGAGAGGCCGTGATGTACCGCCTGCCTCCAGGCTGAACGCTCAGAGGTCAAGGTTTCCCATCTGTTGAGGTCCATTCCTAAGGCCTTCAGATCCCGCTTGCAGATATCCTTGTATCGCAGTTGTGGTCTCCCTCTGGGGTGATTTCCATGCACTAATTCTCCATACAGGAGATCCTTTGGAATCCGACCATCAGCCATTCTCGCGATGTGCCCAAGCCAACGTAGACGTTGCTGTTAGAGTAGGGCCCTTTGAATCAATGGAACTTAATGAGGAGCTGAGTCACAAAATTCCCAATGATCCTTTGGACCTACTCTCGTGCAATTTGCAAGGGTGGGGACTTGAGGTGCGGGACTCACTGTCGATTTGGACTTAAGTCGCACCAATGACTCTACTCGGATTCCCCCCCCCCTCAAATGACTGAGATTCGGCTTGCAACTCAGAAACCACCCACCCCTCCTTTTTTTTCTTGGTGGGGGGGAAGCATGTTTTTCATAGGGACTCGGACTTGAGACTTGGCACCAAAGACGCGGAGCCAAAGAGTTGCCAACCTCCCTGGCAATTTGCGGTGAGACGATTCGGGCCACGTGTCTGGCGAGAGGCTCCTTCTCTTGCTAAAGCCACAGGAGAGGAGCCAGGCCTGTGTGTGGCCCCCGCAGGCTTGTAAGGACCGCAGGCTGTTCTGAGCTAACCGGGAAAGCAGTCGCCAGAGCGGAAGAGAGAAGGAGGGGAGACACGTCGGCTCCTTCCCTTGGCCAGCCCAGGCCGCTGGCCTGACCGTGTGGAGCATCAAAGCCTCCTCTGGACCCAGAGGAAACCGTTGTGGGCACTTGCGGAGGGAAAGACCCTAGGCAGGAGCTCCCTGAAGGATGATAAATCTGTCTCAAGAACTCTGGCGTGCTAAAAAGCTTCCTCTCTCAGAGAGGAGGGGAGGGGAAGGGTCTGCGGAACGGAACCGCTTGCACAAAAGGAGGCACGCAGCTGATGCCCTCACAAGTGGCCACCCCCTGAAAAAAACAGGCAACTGCTGATGTCACCGAGGTGGAAAACAAAGCTGCTTCCACGGCCTTGGTCAGCCCCGAACCTTTGTGATCTTTTGCCAGGGCTGTGGCATCTCCACCGCCCAGAAGAGAATAGGTTTCCTGGGGATTTGGGGGGGGGGGGGCAGAACTCTCTGAATCCTGAAGCTAACACGGCCAACGAGAAGTCCTAGGACAGCGATGGTGAACCTTTTTGAGCCCGAGTGCCCAAACGGCAACACAAAATCAACTTATTTATTTCAAAGTGCCAACACTGCAATTAAAACCTGAATACTGAGGTGTTCGTTTAGAAAAAAAACAACTGCTCCTGCACTGCAAGGGTTAAATGCTTGTGGGGTTTTTTTCCCCCTATGGGTGGTGTTCACAAAGAAATACCTACCGGTCCGCCAATCCCCCATTGGGCTAGACCGGTCATAGTCGCCATTGCGCCCCTTCTGCTGGACCACTGCGTCAGCAGAGGGGAGTGCCAGAATCTGTGATCGGAGGACGGGTAAGTATTTCTCGATGGTGGCTTATGGCTCGGGTGCCCACAGGGAGGGTTCTGTGTGCCAGCTGTGGCACGCGTGCCAGAGGTTCGTCATTGTTGCCCTAGGAGCTGCAGTCCAAAACTTGGAGAGCGGGTTGCAAAGTTCATCGGTTGCAGCCAAACCGGAACAAATCCCGAAAAGTCTTGTGATACCGTAAAACTTGACCAGTTCTTTCTGGCCTCAGGTTTTGGGTGCTGCAGCCTTCTCGAACAGTCCGTCAGGCCTGATCCCGTGGCTTCTGGCAAAGCGGGTTGCCACGCACAAAAAGGTAAAGGTAAAGGTTCCCCTTGACATTTTTAGTCCAGTTGTGTCCAACTCTAGGGCGCGGCGCTCATCCCCGTCTCCAAGCCGCAGAGCCAGCGTTTGTCCGTAGACAGTTTCTGTGGTCACGTGGCCAGCGTGACTAGACACAGAACACCATTACCTTCCCACCTATTCATCTCCTTGCATTTTTACATGCTTTCGAACTGCTAGGTTGGCGAGGAGCTGGGGAAAGCGACGGGAGTTCCCTCCATCACGTGGATTCGATCTTACCACTGCTGGTCTTCTGACCTTGCAGCACAGAGGCTTCTGCGGTTTAGCCTGCAGCGCCACCACATCCTGAGGCCAAATCAAACAGCTCAGGCTTTCAGCACCCTAACCTTCTTGCTTGCTTCTTTTAATCCAGAAAAGTCATTTGTGCAAACCCTGACAGGCAATGGTTTTCTTAGAAATGCTTCAGGGGTGTATGTTTACAGGCTGACGTCCGTCTCCGCGTCCTCCTCCTTGTCAAACTCTCTCTCCAGCAGAAGAAAGATAACCACAGAGCTTGGTGTCAGGGGCAGCACTAGACCACCAAACAACCTTGAGCCTCTTCCGGGCTATCTCAGAAGGAAAAACAGGGTGAGAGCAAGCCTGTCTATGGTGTTATCATATCTAGTATTCTGCTTACTACGGCAGCCTAGCAATTCCAGCTCTGGAAAGTCCATTCACAAGCCACAGGAGCAACCACTATCATCTGCAGGTCATCCCCTGAAAGCTGGTATCCAGAGAGACAGCTTCTTTGGACATAAAAGGTCTCCGAAACTCTATAGTAGACCACGTACGTACATTGCATGCAGGTGGCCTCACATGGAGGCTCCAGCATCTCCAAAGAAGAGGGGGGAAAGGCCCCATCAGAAGAGTGAGAGAGGCATTGGGGTCTAATGGTTAGATCCGGGGAGATCAGGTCCCTATGAGCCACAAAACTAATTCGCTGGGCGGCCTTTGGCTGGCTTCCCCGTCTACCTCCTAGGGATGTTGTGAGGACTGAGAGCCAAGGAGGAGAGCGGCACACGGTGCCTTGAGCCCTTTTTGTTGGATGAAAATTATAGCCAAACATTAAACTCAAAAAATAAAGAAACCTGGGGTGCGACTGCAGATGGATGCAACGAATCAGAGCTTGGAGACCTCCCGCAGCCAGCATGGCCGCAAATGCATTCTGGGAGTTGTAGTCCCCCCCCATAAAAAGGGACATGGTGGCGCTGTGGGCTAAACCGCAGAAGCCTATGCTGCAGGGTCAGAAGACCAAGCAGTCATAATATCGAATCCACGCGACGGAGTGAGTGCCCGTTGCTTGTCCCAGCTCCCGCCAACCTAGCGGTTCGAAAGCATGCAAATGCGACTAGATAAATAGGGACCACTTCGGTGGGAAGGTAACAGCATTCCGTGTCTAAGTCGCACTGGCCATGTGACCACGGAAGATTGTCTTCGGACAAAAACGCTGGCTCTATGGCTTGGAAACGGGGATGAGCACCGCCCCCTAGAGTCGAACACGACTGGACAAAAATTGTCAAGGGGAACCTTTACCTTTACCTAGTCCCAAAAAAAGTGACTTGCCCAAGCTCCAGCCCTACAACTACTCTCTCTCTTAGGGCCACCCATCGCTCCCCCGCCGTCACCATCAGCACCACCACTTCTCGTGGCGCCAAACCCTCTGTAAGTGAACCATCGCTCCTTTCTTTCGGTTACGGCATGATGATCCAATCAGGAAACCTGGCCGGATGTCCGCCAGAGGAGAGGACCAGTGACGGGGGTCATTTATCTCTTGTTTGCTCTCTCCTCCCCCCCCCACACACACACAGCCTGCCCATCTGTCCACCTGTCCGCCTTCTCGTGGCCTGACCTGAAAGGGTTCCTCTGGGTAAGGCAGGCTGACAAACTACCTCCAATCCATTGGTTCCGGCCGAGGAACAAAGAGGCCTTGTGGGGACCCCCCCTCCCCTCCGTCCCCTCCCTCCCTTCTTCATCTTGTATGGCTCACCGGCGTCCTCAGCTCCGGAACTTGGAGAGACTTCCTTAAAAGACAGGCATGTAATGCTTTCCAGGTTTCTCCATCTCCTCCTCCTCCTCTTTCTGCAACTACTGGCCAACTGTTCTTTGGCCCCAGCAGAGGAAATGGGAAAGCTTAGGATAGTGTGGCTTTTTTTTGGGGGGGGCTCCAGCTTCTGGAAAGGTGGTGGAGCCATGAGCTTTGAGGGCAGGAGGTGAAGGATGGGCGGCTTCTTTCTTTTCCCCAAAAGAAACGCAAGGGGCGGGTTCTGGGGAATGGAGGGTGGCGCCAAGATGCTAGGGGTCAGAGGTGTGTATATACGCTGTGGTCCACCCTTTGCCCCCTCACCTAGCCTTCTGCCCTCGGAACATGCTGTTCTGTCAGGTCCAGATGCCAGTTTGGTCAGTCTCGGTTGATGGCATGGGAAGGGGCCATCGTGCCTCGAACCAGCCTTCTGAGGCAGCAAGAATCTCTGCATTCGCTACCAAGGAACTGCAACGTCCATGGTTCCCCAGCCAATGCGTGCCCGCTGAGGATGGTGGGAGCTGAAAAGCCACTAAAATATTGCAGACAAGCTCAACAATGTGAAATGTTGGAATATACTGTATGGTGTTGAAACAGGAATCCTGGAATCATGGCGTTAGAAGGTTCCTCTAAGGCGGGAGTCCCCAACCTCTGGTCCGCGGCCCGTTGCCAGTCTGCGGCCATGGCAGGACCAGGCCGCGGAGATATATCAAACCCCCCCCCACATGCATTCCCCGCCACCCACACACATGGATGTCCCACCCCACGTGAGCGCACCCCGCCCCTCTGCACATGCGTACAAGCATGCCCCGCCCCTCCATGACCATGCTCCGCCCACCCAACCGGTCCACGGTTCCAGAAAGGTTGGGGACCACTGCTCTAAGGCCATCGAGTCCAACCCCCTTGCTCAAGGCAGGAATTCCTCTGTGGCAGGGGGTTGTCCAATTTTCTCTTGAATGCCTCAGGCGTCAAAGTGCTCACCAACCTCCCAAAGTCATGGGTTCGATTGTCGTACTGCTCTAACAGTTAGGAAGCTTTTCCTGATCTTCAACCTTAATCTGGCTTCTTGTAGCTTGAGCCCATGGTTGCGTGTCCTGCACTCTGGAACGATCGAGAATCGATCCTGCCCCTCCTCCCTTACGTTTCAGGCATTTGAAAAGTGCTCTCCTATCTCCCCTCCGTCTTCTTTTCTCAAGGCTTAACATGCCCAGTCCTTCCCGTCTTTCCTCCTTATAGGGTTTGCTTCCCAGCCCCCTGATCGTCATCCTTCTTGACCTCTGCTGAACCTCTTCCAATATGATGCTTGTTGTGGGTTTTTCAGGCTCTTTGGCCATGTTCTGAAGGTTGTTCTTCCTGACGTTTCACCAGTCTCTGTGGCCGGCCATCTTCAGAGGACAGAGACTGGCGAAACGATCAGGAAGAACAACCTTCAGAACAAAGAGCCAAAGAGCCCGAAAAACCCACAACAACCATTAGATCCCGGCCGTGAAAGCCTCCTCTGAACCTCTTCCAATATGTCTGCATCCTTCTTCACATGCAGCGTCCAGAACACAGAAGGGGAGGCCCTGAGCCAGGATCGAGGTGCCATCCTACACAGCCATCCAGCGTCGGAAGGGGTTCGGTCCTCCTTCCAAAGCTTTCTCAGACAGGATCTGGTTTCCAGTCAAAAAGCGGATGCCGAGCCAAGGTGGTATTTCATCCTCCGCAGGTGTGCTTTTAACAGCAACTGCAACCGTCTCGGAGAGAAGGACCCTGGCCCCGCCACCTGCACGTCCCTAGAGGCGAGAAAAGCAGACGCTTCCCGGCATTTGATATTTCCCTCGCATCCTCGTCTGCGTGGGCTAGAAACGAGACATGTTAATCACCAGGTCTGCACTTTCTCTCTCTCTCTCCCTGCGTCCACATCTCTGTGTGCATGCACGCAGGGGGAGATACAGGTCTAATGAGCCCCACACTTCCCAGTATCATTTTTCCAGTATCCTTTTTAGATGAGCCAGCTTGCCGCAGGGCACACGCTTGGATTTAAATATCTCAGCAGCTGTCAGTCCCTGGCAAGAACATTTCACAGGTTTCATGAACCTCTTGCAAATGGCTTACAGATAGATCTGGTGCTGAACGGGATGGCTGTGGAGTTACCTGACCTAATATAATTCTGCTTTGCACAGGTTCGAAAAAAAAATTTCCTTTCTAACTACAACTTCCAGAATGCCTTTGCCAAGATGACTACCAATTGTGGTGGTCATCATCATCATCATCATGATGATTTCCCATGCTTGCTGCTCCAGTAAGTATCCATTTCAATGCTCCTAGCCAGTCTTAATTTTTAAAAACAAACCTCTCTTATAAGAAGCTGTGAAGCTCAGATATTCTGTGTCTCCAGACCTTGACTTTTATCTTTTCTATGCAAACTAGGGAAAAAAAGGCATGTGGTTCTTCTACATAGTCTGAAAACAAGAGCAAGCAACAGTTTTATGAGACTGCTTAAAGATCCCAGACCAGCAAACCTTTGAGTCATGCATGACTCTTCCACGGTCTAGCATTACAGAGGCAGAACTTACTTTAAATAAGAGCTCCTGGCCTTAACATCTGGCCATGGTGATCTGGGGGATTTTTCTCTTTCTTCTGCACACCCACCCAGCCTTTCAACGCCCAGCCTGCTGAAGAGTCCTGTGGGACTCAGAAGCTTGCCTGTTCGTGAGATTTGAGTGGTGTAAGAAAGACACTGTGTACCTTTGTTTTCAGGTTGTCTACAGGCACCAGAGCTCTCAAGCAGAAAAAGTCTAAGTCTTCACATATTGTCCTATATTTTCTGCCTTTGAAAGGAGAGCGGATAAATTCCATGGGAAGGAGAGGACCTTAAGGTCTGCAGCCTAAGGTGCGCTCTGTGGATGCTCAGAGGCAAAGAATCACTGAACAAAAAGTGCTGGGCGTGGAGGGGGAGGAGATGTCTGCCTTCAGCCTGCTCAGCGGAGGGGCTTCCCCCAGGTCTGCTTCCCGGACATCCTTGTCTTGTCCAGCTTTCTGCAGGATCCTCGGCAAGGTTTTAGTATAAAAGTATCCCATAGGATACTTACTTTTTTATTTGTTTTATTTATAAGACACTTTTTCCTCAATAAGGGGACACAAGGTGGCTCACAATATTAAAAAGAATATAATTAAGAACATAAATAAGTTAAACATTTTTAAAAAACAACAATTAAACTCTATGTTAATTAAAATTGTAGTAAGCATCCTTCAGTTTCGAGAGACGATGGTCATGTGCTCTAAATAGAGGTCTTGGAACAGCGTCTGGTGTGGCTGAGAAGGCCAAATCGAGAGTAACACAATCCCTTCCAAACTGAAGACAACTATAATCTGTCCCCTGTCCACCTCCCTGGTTTTGTTGGTTTCAGGACGGCCTCTTTGCCTCGGCCTGCTGGACAAGGGTCTCTTCAAATTGGGGGAGGCCATGATGCACCGCCTGCCTCCAGGCTGAACGGTCAGATGTCAGGGTTTCCCATCTGTTGAGGTCCTTTCCTAAGACCTTCAGATCCCGCTTGCAGATCTCCTTGCATCACAGCTGTGGTCTCCCTCTGGGGTGCTTTCCCTGCACTCATTCTCTATACAGGAGATATTTTTGGAATCCAACCATCAGCCATTCTCACAACATGCCCGAGCCAACGTAGACAATACAATTAAAATACAGTTGGATAATTTAAAGCAAGTCAACATTAAAAACTATCTTAACTTTAAAAAGGCATTGAGGGACTTAATCATGATTGTTAAAAGCCTTAAGCTCTAACTTTGTGCTCTCTTTTCAAAGCCATCTTCTGCCACTGCTGTTTGCCTCTCATCCCATTTGGTGTATTTTTTTCCCCGCCCCCTCTTCTGTTTCTGTTCTCTGGCTATTTCCATACTCTTTTTAATTTTTTTTAACCCAATGCTTCCTCCACAGATTTCAAGGCTAAATATCTTGTAGATCAGGTAGGTCAGGCAATAGAACAGTGACCGGCTCCAGCTTCTTGGCTCTGTGGAGATTCGAATCTGGCTCCCACCCAACCCCCATCGTAGCCCAGCCCTTGAACCACTTCTCTGTGTTAACTCTCTGCATAATCTCAGTGTAATGTCGAGTTTGTAACCCTGTAGGAGAAGCGTGTAGAGTAGACCTTTGGCCTGGGACACCCTCTGACTGATAGAAATACAGTGGGGTCTCTACTTAAGAACTTAATCCGTATTGGAAGGTGGTTCTCAAGTTGAAAAGTTCTTATGTTGAATCTGCATTTCCCATAGGAATGCATTGAAAACCATTTAATCCGTATCTGCTCTTTTCCGTCCATAGAAACTACAGTGGAACCTCTACTTAAGAACTTAATCGGTTTTGGAATGGTGTTCTTTAGTTGAAACGTTCTTAAGTTGAAGCAAAATTTCCCATAGGAATGGACTGAAAACCAGTTAATCCGTTCTGGCTGTTTTTTTGTTATGTAGAGGTGCGTTCGTACATTGAAGCATTAGTTCCCATAGGAACTAATGCAAAGCTGGTTAATACGTACTCTATCACTAGGGGGAGAATGTTTTTAAACCTAAGATGACCTAAGGTTAAAAAAAAGAGCAGGAAAGGTTTTTTTTCCTGTTCTTATCTTGGATTTCTGTTCTCAAGTAGAAGCAAAATTTAGCAAATGGAGCTGTTCTTAAGTTGGATTGTTCTTAAGTAGGGACGTTCTTAAGTAGAGACCCCACTGTATTAGATGATGCTTCTTATTGTTATTATTTTTTTAAAAGGGTGTGTCTTTTGAAATCTTTCTCCCAGAGATGACAGACAGAACTATTTCAATCCTCTTTAAAATAATTTTAGCATTAAGGTAACCTACATTCAGGATCCTATGAGGTGTCTATGTTTTGCAAAGCAAAGAAATTTGCATAATTGAATTAGATGCATCTTGCATTCTGCTTTCCTTGTTAATGGAAAAGTGGATCTGGCACAGATGGGAGACCGCTTCCTTCCCACCCATCTTCCCTTTCTTTGACAGCCCCCTACCCACCCACCCCCGAACAAACAAAAGTTCTGTTCTGACAAGTTCTGTGATGGGTTCTGTGGTTCTGGAGTCAGGAAGTAAATGGAGCCTTCTCTCTAACAAACCCCACATTCCTAGGGACTAGAAACTAGAAACGATTTTCTGAAAAGAAAAGCTGAAATCATACCGCTGTGGACTTCTGCAGAATACACTCGTGAAATGACACAACGTACCCCGACCACCTCGTGAGTCTGACCACTGAAAGCCACCCCATCTTTTTCTGGAAAGGATGACCTGGCCAACCTCCACCCTAAAAGCTATAGGGCCCTTCAGGACTTAGGTCCTGCTCCCAATGCAGTATTAAGATCTGAAACGGCTCCTCCAAGACCCTGGGGAGAGAAATCCAAAGGGTAACGCGAGCCTCGTAAAGGAGGCCACCAGGTTTGAGGACGGGGAGCAAGGTGTCCACCACGCTCCCAGGGGAAGGGCGGTCCTCCTCCTTTCACAGGGTTCAAGGAGGTCAGGACAGAAAAAGACCTGGTGGCCACATGTGGACCAAGCTTCAACGCGGCCACTTCTGGAATCCATTTGTCTCGCCTGATGGAGGTGGGATGGTGCCCCTGGGAGACTCCGAAAGCACCGCTCGGCTGTCCTTTCCATCTGCTCCTTGTTTATTTACTTACACTTAAGGATCACCTCCTGGATAAAAGGTCTCCATGTGGGACCAGCAAAAAGTGCAACGGCGGGAGGAGGGGTTTCACTCAAAGTGGGGTGTTTACATTGCCAAGCCCACTCTCCAGTTTTCCGAGCTACTGTTTGGGCCTCTGATCCTGTATACAAGCCCAGCGTTTGGTGTGATGGGGGTGGCAAAGGGTGCTGGGGGGGGCGGGGGGAAGACCAAATCTGGGAGACACAGAAGAGGAAGGATGGGAGATGCTCCATGGAATCAAAAGGCAGGACCCTTCGAAAGGTTTTGAAATGAGCGCGTGTGTGGCTTTTTTTCCTCTGCAAGCTGGCATATAAATGTTTACAACTCATCAATGGCCCATGTGCCCATTTTGAGGGACTCAAAGCATCTTGCAACATCAAAATTCGCACAATTGAAAAAAACACAAGACGTCAAATATTAAAAGATAAATTAAACAATATATGATTTGAACCTTGAATTAAAACATGAAAGCACAGAAAAGATTAAAAATTATTTGCTGAAATGGGGTCGAGGGGTTCAGTTGCAATTGTTAAAAGCCTGCCTGAAGAGATGGGTCTTTAGCTTTTTTTTTTTTTTGAAGGATAACAATACTTTGCCCAAGAGTGGGAGGCTTCAGACTTGCTATGTTATTTTCTGCCCTGCTTTTCTTATGGTGAGCTCATTATGAACCCAGGTTCTTTTCCCTGCTGCTTTTATCCTCACAACAACCCTTGGAGGTAGGCCAGACTCAAGAGAGTCTGGATCAGAATCACTGGTGGGTTTCACGGCTGGGTGGCGCCTTCAGGTCTCCAAAGTCATAGTTTGACACTGTCATGACTTAGGCTTTCAATGTCCCAACTTCTTTCTGGCTTGGTTCCTCTCTCTTGTAAAGGCTGGCTGGATCGCTTGTGACTTGACCCCGACCCCCTCGTGTAGCCTTGGGCAAGCTTCCCAGTACCCCACAGAAGAAGGAAAGGGATTTATTTATTTATTTATTCTATTTATATCCCGCCTATCTGGTAACGTGACCACTCTAGGCGGCTTACAAAGTCATAATACAATAACAGAAGAATAACAGTAGGTTCCCGTGCCATTAATAGCTGAGTGACACAGAGAATTTCAGCAGGGGTCGTTTGTGTGGACTGGAGAGAAAGTCGCACAAGGACTCCAGAGACTTGGATTCAGATCCCCACTTGCAGTCCAGAAATTGCTGGAGGTGGCAATGATGACCCCTTCCTTGAACGTCCCTTGAACGCATGAAATGAACCACGAACCAAAAAATCCGGCGCACAGGGTTGGTTCGCGAGGTTCACTTCACAACCCATTGGGGGGGAATCCTGCTTTGCCGAAGCAAAATGAAAGGTCTCCCTTTTTTCCCCTTTGGTATTTTGTTGGCTTTGACAAAAGGAGGTGGCCTCCGCCCACCTCCCTCCCTCGCCTGCTCCTGCCACCGCCTCTACCGCCGCGAGTGCCATCCTCCGAGGCTGCAGGCCTAGCCACGGCCACTGATCAGGAACCCAGTGTGGCATCAGATGTGGAGGCAGCTGGAGGAGGTTGGGCCTGCCCCTGGCACCAAGTGGGAAAGCAAACCGAGAACCAGTTCCTTTCCCCCCCCCAAAGGTTCGTGGTGATTTGTGGTTCGCCACGAACCATTACGAACCACCATTTTCCGGTTCGTGCCCATCTCGGAGTGGGAAGTGGCTTGGAAGCCCATGAGGGCAGCTTGTGCGGCTATGTTCTCCTCACAAAAAATATTTAGGGCACAGGAGCCCGGCTTCTCTTTTGCATCTGACCACTCTTATCTGCCTCATAAGGAAATTGTTAACAGGGTGGACAGGGTGACCAGCCCTCCTCCTCCATGGTGGATAATCCTCTGTTTGAGTAGATATCTTTAGCCTCATATAAAGAACCCCAAGAAAGGAGAGCTGAGGCCTTCATATTGTGTAGTGACACTGCATGGCTGTCTTAGTCAGCAACCCGGGCGGGCATGCAGCAAACCCTGGATACCACCTTTACTGTGATGGTGAGGCGTAACATACACCCCTTCAAATGGTATTCATTGCTTCTCAACATGTATCTGTAATATAAACGGCCACAGAAGCCCTCCCTTCCCCAACCACAGGCCACCGGAGGCTCTCAGGATTCCCATTCCAGCTTTAGAGAAGGTCACGCCGGCCGCCAGGATTAATCTCAGACCACGCCGAACCTGTATTAAAGTTTTTGCAGCACAGTTGGGTTTTCATTTTATTCCTCTCTTTTATTGTCTTCCGGGATTGGACTCATCCTTTGTGGTTTTTGGAGTTCTTCGTTTCCGAAGGCCTGCTTTTATTGCATTTTGATTGCTTTTGTAAAGCGTGAGCAACCCAAGGAGCCGCTCACGGCCGGGAGGGAGACAAAGGTAAAGGTGGGCGCCAGATCCTTTGCTTTCCTCACATGGAACGGAACGGATTCTTTGAAACCTGCTGAGAGGAGGACCTGACGGAAAGCAACGGCTCGTTGTTTGCAACCCCTGGCCCCTTTCCCATGTGCTGTACTCCCAACCCCATCCTCCCCGGCCGACACAGGCCAATTCTTTCACTCCTACCTTGACTCTCACTGCCCTGTATCAGAGATGAGACACTGCAGCCTTCCAGATGTCCTCAGACTATAGCTTCCATCAGCCACATCCAGCACAGCTCATGGCTGGAGGGGATGATGGGAGCTGTAATTTGAAAAATTGCCAGAGAGCCAAAGGTTGGGCCCCACACACTATTCCATTGCCGGCAGTAGGATGATCATCTTGTAACGATGGATTCATGCTTGTATCGATGTACAGAAGGGTTTCGGATGTCTCTTTATTACAAAGCTGTTCTTGGCTTGTTTTTTTTTTTGCATTGAGTTGTCCCGGCGTTGCTTACAACGATGATGCGGTGCTTTTGTATTCATGATCATTGGCACTCTCGTGGCGCCAAGAGGAAAAAAGTGCATATAAATAATTTGAACCAAGCAGCTCCATGGACAGAGAGGTAGATTAATCTTCTGTTTTAAAAAGTGGATTAATCGTGGCCTCCCAACGTGTTTCCTGCATTCCATGACTAAAGCAGTTTCATGCTTCGGACTTGCAGAAGTTAATGGTTTACCGCAATTCCCAGAGCCTTTTCCTGGTGCTAGCGGGGAAGGTTCTAAAAACAATCATCGGGAAAAAGAAACTTCTCCAAAATGAATATTTAAACTCTGCTCAGAGCCCAGATCTCTGGCCACCCTTTCCTTTACTTGGTCTCTGAAAAGCGGTGGGTTGGGAGAGATTTTGCTGATAATGACCTGCAAAGTGACCCCATGTTGGCTCTCGGTAGCTCTTTTTCCCCCTCTGAGGATACCCACAGAAGCTGCACCTGAGTACACAGTCCTAACTTATCCATCTTGCCGGCTGTCATGAACCGCAGGCCCCTTCCTTGCTTAGTTGAGTCACGGCTCGGGGGGGGGAGCCGAAGTTTAAGAGATACCTCAGCAAACATGAACAGAGAGAGGGAGAAAAGGGGGAAGAAGCAGCCCAGAGTGGACACCGTAGGTTGCTTGGGATGAAGTAAACTGGAATAGGACAACCCAATACTGGAGAAGATGCATTTGATTCCGGGTATGTTGTCTGAGAAACTCAGCGTCCAGGTCAAAAGAATAAAGTCTCCAGTCCTCATGAGGGTAATGAGAAGACCCAGAGCTGTCTCTCCCACATCAGATTCTAAACTTGTGATCATGTCTCTCTCACACATAAATATGCTAATATTTACATGTGGAATAAACAGCACTTGCCATTTCCACATCACTACAGATGCTGAGGACATGTGCCCAACTGAAGTGCCACATAAGGCATCAACTCAGGTGTATACTAGATAAGGCAGAGTCTCAAATGTCTGACATAGTGGCACTGCAGGTTAAACCGCAGAAGCCTCTGTGCTGCAAGGTCAAAAGACCAGCCATCGTAAGATCGAATCCACACAACGGAGGGAGCTCCCGTCACTTGTCCCAGCTCCTGCCAACCTAGCCATTCGAAAGCATGTCAAAATGCGAGTGGATAAATAGGTACCACCACAGTGGGAAGGTCACAGCATTCCGTGTCTAGTTGCGCTGGCCACGTGACCACGGAAACTGTCTACGAATAAATGCTGGCTCTACGGCTTGGAGACAGGGATGAGCATCGCACCCTAGAGTCGGACACGACTGGACGAAATGTCAAGGGGAACCCTTTAGCTTTACCACATGTCTGCCTCATGATGGAAATTAAGCAAGAACGGACTTTGGAGTTTTTAAAAACGGCATATATAAAAAAAGAGATTTCTCAGTATGGCGACCTTAAGCCACCTCAAAAGTTTCAGAGAAAAGACCTGATAATAAATAAATAATAAAACAGTTTGAAAATGAGTTTCATGTGCCAAGACAAGCTGGACCCTGAAATCTACTCAAAGGTTGGCATCACTCTGCAGGGGCAGGAAAAGTTACTTTTTTGGATCACAATTCCTAGAATATCCAAGCCAGGACTAGCCTGAACCATGTAACATTGCCCATATCTCCTATAAAATGAAGTGAAAAATGGCCAAATCTCTGGAAAATGCAGGGCACAGACTGGAAAAGACAAGCTATGGGTGGAGAAAAAAAAAGACCCTTTCCACCCCAATTTTCTGGCCCGTGGCCACTCGAGGTACATAGGTTTATGTCTGCTGGGGCTAGGAGTAAAATAGCCTGAATAGGAGACTTCCCGATAAAATCAAGTCTGAATGCTCTCCAGAAGAAGAAGAAAAAATAAAATGACACAGTCATCATTTGGTTGCATCATGAAAATAAGTGACACACTGGAAAAGACAACAGGAAAAGCAATAAGCAGCAGGAAAAGAGGAATACCTAACATACAGTGAGTTGAGCTTTGTCTTTGCAAAACATGAGCAGAGGTGTTAGTAATAGCACCTTAATTCATAGAGCTGCCATAAGTCAGAGATTTACAGCACATAGCACTTTATTTTGCTCAGATGGGTTTGAATGGTGAACAACACACCAGCTCAGCGCCAGAACTCGTATATTCTGCTAGAATAAAATACCAGAATCCCAGTGAGATCCATTCATCAACAACTCTTTTCCTGATGCTGAAAAATATGGGAAGTTCGACTGTTTGCTTTCTGCTTTTCTCACTGGGTTCCCCGAACCCAAAATACAGAGCTTAGAAGCAATGGCCAGAAACCAAGTAAACATTTATGCCTGAGTTAAGTGCATTGGCATAGAAAGAAGCAGCACCAAATAACTGTTAATTAAAGAGTCCCTGGACTCTGGAGAGCAGAGTTCGAATCCCCGCTCAGCCATGGAAACTCACTGGGGGAATTGAACTGGTAAAAGCATTCCTTAAATATCTCACCTTGGAAGTCCTGTTAGGATCAATGATAAGTTGATTCTGGCTTGACAGCAGGTAACAGACATGTAATTGACTTGAGTCCATGATTAAATGTCTAGCCAAGTGCCAAGTCTCACAACTGGTACGCCACTAGGAATTCAGTCAGGCAATTTGTTAATTAGCAAATTTTTAGTAGCTATGTACAGCTCTGAGCTGGCTGGATAGTTCAGTGGCTTAGGTATCTGGTTGTAAAAGCCACAGGTTGGGAGTTTGACTCCTCACTGTGGCCCCTAAGTGGCCCCTAAGTGGAGCTTTGCGGCTTACTCTTGAGTAAGCCGCAAAGTCCCAGGGCTCCCCGGGAAGAAAGGAACAGTAAACCACTTCTATGTACCGTCTACCCGGGAAGTGGTCGCCATAAGTCAGAATTGACCGGACGGCACATTATTATTTATTATCATCACAGCTATGAGCTATGTCAATCCACGTACATATGCATAAATATTCCCTTGGGATTCTAGCCAGTAAATCCAAAGCAATGAATTGGGTGCATAAAGAAAGTATAAAGTTATTTCTCAGAGGAAAGGAACAAGCGGGAGCAAAGTTACTATCGAACTATTTTCTGGTTGGTTTTTAAGGTTACTTTAAAGAGATTTCTTTGATGCACGTGCCAGAAAATTTTCATATTAAATGCCACTCTTCCGTCAATCTTCAGGACTTTTTTCCCCCCAGAAATAAGAGAAAAGCAATGAATAATACAACAGGTAACACCAAAAAAGGGTAACAGTGCTTTGCCTTTCAGTCGTTGTACAGAGTAACAGCAGTAGATTTATTTATTTATTTATTTATTTATTTATTTATTTATTTATTTATTTATATGCCGCCCACACTACCCAGAGGATTACTCTGCAAACATTTCAACGAGTAATGGGAATGAATCATTCAAGCAAGAAGAGTGACTTTCTTCACTCTGTGCTAACCCCCACCACACACAGAGACCCTGCAGGATTATTTTCTACAGCCTGCCTTTCGCTCTGGTTTACAAACCATGCTTCAGAGGCAATAGAGCCAAAGGGGGGGGGGGGAGCGGGTGCCTTGCAGTTCTGGGATGCCGTGCTGGGAAGGATCGGGAGATGGCCTTAAACCCCCCCTTCCAGCTGGCCACTTGGGCCACAGCTCAGCCTGTGGCAACAGGCCCCCCTCTTGCACGGATGCCAAAGAGACGGGCCCGTCCCTCCCCGCTGTTCGCTTCGAGGTGGCCACTTTGCAAACCGCAGGGCTGGCCGTGCGCCTCACGGAGAAACGTTTGTGCAGGAGCAATGGGCCTTGGATGCACGTGTGGGTTCCTCGGGGAGGGACGCATCCTGGCCAAGCTTCAACAGCTGCGAGACGGGACTGTCACTCATGCGATGAAGCCTCTGCTCTCACAATGCCCCAGTGAGACAAAACCATCTTTAGAGAAGCCCGGCTGCTCCCGCCATCTTATGCTTTGCTGGAAGCCGGAGCTGGAGGCCTCGAGACCCAAGGCCTCTCTTGCGCATCGTTCCAAGCGGTTGAATACTGTAGTTGCACCACCATAGATTTTCACTGCTCAGAAGAGAGAAGAACCAGAGGGAAAAGACCAGGGTGATGCAGACGGGAGGCAGTAATGTCTAGATTCCCCATCAACCTCAATCGTTCGGGCATTCTGAGGCCACAGTAAAAGTGCTGTTTAGGATCGGCATGGGATGCATTTTTACACCAGGCCCTTCTGTTTATCCGACCTAAGGTGGGCCACTTATGGCCTCCGCAGTTCATGGTCCATTACCGTCTCCTCTGTTTGCAATAGTTGTCCAGAGTTTCTGGTCTAGAAGGTGCAGCAATGAGCACAAACCAAACACACCGTGATTATTCTCCCATTCATTTGCTGGCTAGGTTCGTAACAGGGTCTGACTTCCCGACAACAATGGCTTCTTGGATACACTCAAACCCACCCACCCCCCAACACATTATAAGGTGTGCCTCCAAAAAGGGGATATATGCCTATATTAGTGTTGGCAAAAATCCTCTAAATATCCATGCACACCTTTTTTTAAAAAAATACAAAAGCAGTATAAAAAGAAGGCAGAGCTCACTGAATGCAGAAAAAAAAAGAGAAACGAAGTCCAATACGGTGGGATTTGCTCCACTTATAAAACAGATGGATTTGGATTGTTTTTTACTGATCCCAGGACATAAAGGCTGGTTCGAATTAGCCCACCCCTTCTTGCTCCCAAAGAAGGTATCAGCAGCTCTCCTGGAGCAAGTGTTTTGTCACGCTGGAGAAACACGCTGGAGAAAGTGGCAGGGGTGGCAGAAATCAGTGGCCAGCAGGTATATATACAGATATATACCTGCTGGCCACTATAAATATGGATGCTTTTAATTTCCCTTTCCACTGCCACAAAGACAACACAGCCCATGGTGAAGCTTGCTGCACGAACTTTCTTACTGCGGAGCAATCGGGAACTTAGGGACTCAGGAAGACCCTCTGTAGATCTGAAGATTCTCCTGCCGCCAACTGTTTTGCGAATTTTATTTAAAATTTGCACACCCTCGCCCCTCTTTTGGAGGAGAGTGGCGGTGAGAGGCATGTGCATTCATTTCCGCAGGAGGATGGGTTTGGTTTTTTTTTCTTTTCCCTTTCTTTTGCCAGTCCTGGGGGGGAAACACCCAAAATCCTCTCCGTGCAAGGAGGGAAGAACAGAAGGCCTCTCTGATTGCACTCGGGGTTCACCGGATCTGTTCCAGCCTGAGCGGAGAAGAAACCCACTGGCTGGGGTTTACCTATGACTTCCAGAGGTCAAAGCCTCTCCTTTAGCCTGCACGCAGAGGGAGGGTTTGCCCACTCTGGCTTCCTGAGATGATGAGTTATTGCCGAGAGAGTTCCTTTCCTGTCTGCTTCTCTTAGCCGGAGATATTTACTCCTCTCCCTCACTCTTGCTTTCTCACCTCGGCCCTTCCTTGTCTCCCCCAGGACTCCGAGCCTAGTGCCCTCAAAGAGGGCAGGCGGCCAAGCAAAGCAGGCTTCAAGCCCGGGGGCTGCTTCCTTCCTTGAAGGTCGGCAACCGGAGGGGGGGGAGCAGGTGACACCCTGATCTGGAGCAGCTCCCTGCCAGAAAAGGCTAGGGCCCTCGTGGAAGTTTGCAGCCCGAAGAGCGGGCAGGAAACTGAACAAACGAATGCATGCAGAAAACAAGAAACACTTGCCAGGTTTCGAGAGCGGAGAGCCAGCTGGCGTTGTAGATACAGCATGAAAGGTGGTCACGAGACACCTGGATTTAGTTGATTCTTCTTTGGCTGGCTTCTGTTTATAGCAGTGGTCCCCAACCTTGGGCCTCCAGATGTTTTTGGACTACAACTCCCAGAAGCCTTCACCATCATCTCTGCCAGGATTCCTGGGAGTTGAAGTCTTAAAACATCTGGAGGCCCAAGGTTGGGGACCACTGGTTTATAGGACATCAGCCATCAAGTAGTTGTGAGACTGCCACTCCCATCAGCTTTCACTATTCCTCATGGTGACAAAGGCTGATAGGCTACGTAGTCTCCACCCCAAGTTCAGGCTGCTGCCCCACATTTATTGTGCTCATTAAGAGAGTGTGTATTTGTGTGGACCACACATACGGGGGTGGGGGGAGAGAGAGGGAAACCACGCGTGTTGTTCTAGCGCTCCTGTGTGAGCTGTTTTCCTGGCTATCCCACGATGCTTCAGCCTGACCTCCATCCATGCCCAAGCAGGACCGTCTTGGTCCAGCAATAAGACAACTACCATTGGATGGGCTGGAGCGATTCCCGGGCAGAACGAAGGATCGTTTTTAAGGGAGATTTCTGGTGCAATCGGGCACTCACTTTTCTAGCTGTCTGATTGCACCCCAGTGTTAATTGACTGATGTTCTGGATCTGTTCCTGTGGGCCCATGAAGAAGTGGGACCATGAAGAGTGCTAAAGAGACTTCTTGTTCTCAGTTATTTTCTTCTCCTCCAGAGAAGATTTGTCTCCACTGCAGCAGGATTTTCCTCCAGGAAAAACAAGATCTCAGCCATCGTCTAATTTCCCTCTTTCTTTTTTCCTTCAGTTTGCAAGACCTGAGGTCACAGGGCCTTCGGGAAGGCACAGGTTCATAAGCCTGCATGAAGTAAAAAGTAATTCCATAACAGCAAAAGCAGCAGCAGCACCAACCACATACTATTTCTTACTCCCAAGTAACTGGTAACATAATGAATTTATGGACACAATATTTATTTGTTTGGTTGCTTGTTTGTTTTATACAAAACTATCATGAACAATGGCCCAAAGTTGCCAACTTTCCCCCTTCCCTCTCAAGTAATATTAATGGAATACCAGGTAAATGTTACTCATCATTGCATATTTAAGCCAGCAGTCTCTTCTCTGGCATAACTGGGCGAATTGCTCCAAGTGAAGAAGTCAGCACTGAATCCCGACTCACACAACTGGTGTGGCACAGGAAATGCTTCGACCACCTCCCTAACTTGTGGAAATCCACTGCCGAAAGTTAACCTGGTGGAGGTCCACTGGTGGGCGATGCGACCCGGATTCTGGCGATGGGCTGAGGGCGTTGAGGATGATTGGGGCATGCTCGGCTGACCTGAGCAGCTGCTGTCCTGGACGAAAAGTGGACCCCCCATGACAGCCCTTCCCCGGCACTCAACTCGCATTTGTAAACCAAGAAAGTGCCTCAAATTTTGTCGATTCATTTATAACATCTTGGGCTCAGTTGTTGAAATCCACCACACTTAAGCGGCTCCACCTCTCAGAATTAGAATTAGAACCTCTCCCAAAGGGATGAACGTTTAGATTCAGCACAAATGAGGGTTCCGTGTAAAGTAGCAAGTCAGGAAATGTTGGCTTTTCCCGGGTTATATTTCCCCACCCACACCCCCAGAGGTGGGATGTGTTGATCCTTTGGAATCCAACATCCAAAACTGTAGTCCAATAGGTCGATTATAGTAAACAAAATGTTTCCCGTATTTCCTTTGAGGACTACAGCTCCCAGTTTCCAGGGGTTGGTTCCTGCTGCTAGAAATCAAAGCTGGTCTTTCATTTCCGAGCATCAAAGTGCTGTTAAATGCACAGAGAAGGAAGGAAGGAAGGAAGGAAGGAAGGAAGGAAGGAAGGAAGGAAGGAAGGAAGGAAGGAAGGAAGGAAGGAAGGAAGGAAGGAAGGAAGGAAGGAAGGAAGGAAGGATGGATGGATGGATGGATGGATGGATGGATGGATGGATGGATGGATGGATGGATGGATGGATGGATGGATGGATGGATGGGAGAGAGGAAGGAAGGAAGGAAGGAAGGAAGGAAGGAAGGAAGGAAGGAAGGAAGGAAGGAAGGAAGGAAGGAAGGAGGGAGGGAGGGAGGGAGGGAAGGAAGGAAGGAAGGAAGGAAGGAAGGAAGGAAGGAAGGAAGGAAGGAAGGAAGGAAGGAAGGATGATGGAGGAAAGAAAGATAGCAAGAAAGAAAGTGAGAAAGGAAGCAAGAAATAAATAAGGAAGGAAGGAAGGAAGGAAGGAAGGAAGGAAGGAAGGAAGGAAGGAAGAAAGAAAGAAAGAAAGAAAGAAAGAAAGAAAGAAAGAAAGAAAGAAAGAAAGAAAGAAAGAAAGAAAGAAAGAAAGAAAGAAAGAAAGAAAGAAAGAAAGAAAGAAAGAAAGAGTGACACAGGTTATGTCTGTATCTGGCAATCTCTCCAAAGTGTGCATAACTCTCTCGAGAACAGTGATCTGAAGCTTTGATCCCTGCTAATATTCACCCCGAGACGATGAGGCAAGCAGCCTGCTCTGGATCCCTTCCCACTGACTGGCCCGGCAGGGCTCTGTTTCTCTCCCCCCACCCCACCCCCGTGCAAGGTGTCTGGTTTTCAGCGGCCTCCCGCCTCCAACACTAGGACAGCCTCGTTTTAGAGAAAGAGACCCGCAGCAGCAGCAGCAGCAGCAGCAGCAGCAGCAGCGCAGACAAAGCAAAGCCCGGGGGTGCCCCTCCAAGATGGTTTTTAATTTCAGAGGCTGGGCCAGGCTGGCCGTGCCATTGGTCAGAGGAGAGGATGCTGGGCTTCCCCCATTGGCCGGCTGGGATTCTGTTCCTGCATCTCGGCCCTTCCCACTGCCTTATATACACATATATCTATCCACAGAGAGAGAGAGAGAGATGCACACAAAAGGCTCTGCCTTTTCCATGTCCCACCAGAGGGAGGAGAGCAGAGCAGAGAGAGAGGGACCGGAGGAAGAACAGCTGGCCAGGCGTGGAGCCTTTCTCCCTCCTCTGGAAAGGGGAGCCGGCTGAAGGTGTGGGAGGCCGGCTGGCCGGCTGTTGCCTCTGCTCTCCATCAGGCTTCGATCTCTTTTCCCCCCCTCTTCGCCTGACCTTTCTGGGGAGGTGTGAAAAAGCCATCCACAGCCCGACTGGACCTTTTTTGGGGGGGGACGGGCGCGTGTGGACCATCGCCATGGCCTTCACCATGCTGAGGCCCATGGCTGCCCACGTGCTCTACCCGGACCTCAGCCTGCTGTCGGAGGAAGACGAGGAGAACCGCAGCGAGAGCGAGGCCTCCGACCAGTCCTACGGCTGCTGCGAAGGCCGGCACAAGGTGGCCAGGAAGCCCGGCCAGGTGGTGGTGGTCAAGCAACGCCAGGCCGCCAACGCGCGGGAGAGGGACCGGACCCAGAGCGTCAACACGGCCTTCACCGCCCTCCGCACCCTCATCCCCACCGAACCGGTGGACAGGAAGCTCTCCAAAATCGAGACCTTGCGCCTGGCCTCCAGCTACATCTCCCACCTGGCCAACGTCCTGCTCCTGGGCGACGGGTGCGAGGACGGCCAACCCTGCTTCAGGGCCATCTACGGCGCCAAGGGCGAGATGGAGGCCAAGCAGCCGAGGAGCATCTGCACATTCTGCCTCAGCAACCAGAGGAAGGGGGTGAGTCTCCTCACCTTGACCCAATTATGCTCTCTTCTCCTCCAAACCAAAGAGAAGGGGACCCAGAGAGGTCAAATGGATCTAGAAGCACAGCTTGGAAAAGTTACTCCTTCGAGTTACGATGGCCGGAATCCCCTCCATCTGCTGTTTCGGGAACTGTACCCTCCAGAAGTAACATTTCCAAGCTCTGCCACTAGAAGCCTTGAAGCAAACAGGCCTGTAACCCTAGATGAGTGGTGAGTGGAAGGTACTCTGCATATGCTCAGAGATGCTCTTCTATACAAATGCTTTCAATGTTGCAAAATTAGCCTTGAGATTACTCTCAGAGGTCAAAGAGAGCTGATCTTTCCCCAATAAAGAGGGTCAGTTCTGGGCACTCAGCAAACATTAGACCCTTTGGGGGTATCTGGAGTCCGAAGAAGAAGCCTCTTTAGGCCAGATGGGTGGGGTATAAATCAAATAAATAAATTTAAATAAATAAATAAAGCCTGGTGTAGATCCCCTGGAATGGAAAATAGGCTGGCAAAGCAAAACGTCTTTTTTTATGTATTCATTTTATACCATTGCTCAGCCAGGGCTTAGCTCAGACCCGCTAGCTAAGCTAAGAGAGGTGAAAGAGGAGGGTGCTTCTGAACATGTGTGAAGTGGACCCCACGCCTCCTGATGCTTAACCAATGGTGCACTCGCTCGGTTGGGATGTAGGGTTCTGGCTAGAATGCGGGACCCCGAGAAAGCTTCTTCCTTGAGACCTGTCCTTTGAGAAATTAGACACCCCCCCCCATGGAGGCGTCAGAGTCCCCAAGGACTCTCAGGGCTTGAGAAGGGGTATGGATGTTCCCATCCACAGATGGAGGAACTGAGGCTGAGGGGGGGGGACAGTGGCCCATGGCTAAGGGAGAACTCCAAGGTTCTGCGTGGTGGGTGAAGCCCAGCCTTGGGTGATGGGAGCAAACCACCAAGTTGCCAAGTGGTGATTCCTGTAGGTTGGAGAAGGGAAGCGACCTCCAGGGCCTCCAAAAGAAAACTCGATCCATTACCGCGACATGGAAAGGTTTGCGTTCCATCCCCCTCGGAGTCCTGGGCTGAATGTTTGCTTGCCATATCCTCTGATGAGCTCGTGTTGGTACGCGGCTCCTTTCTCTTCTCTTTATCCCCACAATGCGCCTGCAAGAGAGACCAGCCCAGGCTCACCCAATGAGTTCCATGGCTTAGTGGGGACTTGAACCCAGATCTAACAAACCCTTCCCTCTAGTCCTTTCAGTTATGATCCACCGCACAGGCTTGCTTGCTTGTTTCTTGGTGGGTGAGGCTGACCCAAATAGGAGGAGAGAGGTCTACAGTATTTGCAGCTACTAACCATGAAAGCAAAGTGGAACCTCCAGGTGCAGGAGCAGTCTGCCACTAAAGATCAGTTGCTACTGATGGGGTGGCGGAAGAGAGCTTCTTCGTGCCACCTTTTATGAGCTCGGTTGCTGTAGCAAACCAAATGCAGGAGCGGATCGCCGGTTTGTTTGGGACCAGAAAGGGGGGGGGGGGTTCTCTCCCAGAACTTGGAAATGCTACTTTTGGGGACTATAACTCCCAGAATTCCATATCCAATCCTAGCCCCCCCCCCAAAAAAAGCTGACCTTTCCAAGTTCTGTTCTTTCCTCTGAGGTAGTAGATGCCACCCTCAAACCTTTCGCCTGAACCAGATTTGCACAGATTCTGTTCCACATTCCACTCGGTCCTGAGTTGCCGTTCATGTGCCCAACAGAGGATGGATTCAATGTGGCTGTTGAAACGAAGCTCGTTTCATAGTCCAGGAAAAGCGGGCATGTGCGGCTTCCTTTCCTCAGCCTCCTGTGATCTCACATCTTCCCTCCGCTGCTCGAAGGAGCGAGAGACGCATGGACATGTTCTCTCAGAAGCCAGAAACCTCTGTGATTCACCAGCAGGCGTGTTCGGTATTTGCTCCTGCAACCTAGGCAGCATTCCAGTGAGGCAGAAATAAACACGGCCAGCGTGCTGTGGAAGAGCGGGGACTTAGTGAAGATGGTGTGGATTTAAATGCAAGGCCAGCACTTAGGGAAAGGGACCTGGGGTCTGTCAGCTCCTAAAATCTTCACATGACCGTGGAGGATGCAGGCAGGCAGGATTTCCAACCCCTAAATGGGGGTGCCAGGGGTTGACCCCATGTGAAGGACCACCAAGCGATGGTTCGGAGCCTCTGGGATTCTGCAGGAGTCTCTCACCCAAATATTAGCCAGACCTAACCTTGCTCAGCAATCAGAATCAGACTAGACTGGTAATTTTAAGATGATATTCTAGAATTCTTTGGAAAATCAGATATAGAAAAAATTCCCAAGCCTTGGTTTGCAGAAGTTACTGGCACAGGCTGCACGTCTGGACTGATCTACTCACGGGGAGAACAGGCAGGCAGAGGTATCTCAGCCCACGTTTGCCACCGACTTGTGCTCTCTGACTTGCAAGCCCTTGGCCCCCATAGGGTCTTGACCCTCTCCAGATATACTGGGGCAAAAACCCATCACTCCCTGTCCACATAGCTGTAGGATGATGGGAGTCCTAGCCCAGCATCTTTCAAATACCCCAGAGTGGCCTCCGAGATCCAAAGAATGTCAGGCCCGATCGTGATCACCCAATAAGGGTGCCGAGACACGGAATTCATACACAGAAGTTCACTGCTTGTCCTCTGTCCTTTTTACAAGAGGAAGGTTCACATCACAATTTTCCCCTCCGCCCTGAGTAGTCCTAGGGTGGAAAGAGTCATGCCTTGATGTATCCGTAGAATTGCATCTCCCTTCAGAGAGAATGTAAAACTCTCAAGCAACAATGAACCACGTGGAGCGAGCCGAGGCACTCAGGCTGGGCGGCTGGGGTTTTGACTCCGAGGGCTGAAATTCAGGTGCAAAAATTTGATGCTACAGCCACCCCTTTTTTGCAGCGGCAAGGGGGTGAACCCGCCATCTTTCCCTGGGCAAAAAAATGGGATGCTGAGCAGGAAAGGTCAACACAGGACAAACATGGCCATCACACACTCAGATTCAAGGGCTTCTCCCTGCTCTTCTATCATCTCCCCACATAGGCTGATCTCGCGCAACCCAGGCTTAGCTGATGGGACAGGGAACTGCCAGCGGCCAGAACGGCTAGTTATGACTATCAGGTGAAGAAGAAGCCCCGTAGGAAGCACCCGGTCCTCACTCTTGCAGATTTCTCTATCAAAGCAGGTGCCATGCTTGGAAGGGAAAGTTTGGAACTGTTTATCTGCATTATCGTAGGTGCAAAAGAATTGCAGGTTCTCCGGCTGCCCTGTTTGAATTTAGAAATAGAACGTGCAGAGGAGAACTTCAGAATTCAAGGTGATTTTAATTAGCAGTAACTTCGGAGAAGAGAAGAAAGTCTTTCTTCACACCATGCAGAATCTGGTTCTCATAACATGTGGTCATGGATACAGGCTGAGGTCACTTTTTTGTAAGGGTTAGGTGAAGCAGAGGAGTAGGGAGAGACGTTAGGGTACCAGCCGCTATCAAACATGCTGGCTAAACCAAAATTTCAGATTCATAGGTAGTTCTATAATTCTAATTGATCAGATTGTAGAACCAAATAAAAGGAGGTGATGAGGGTAATTTGCAACACAATCTGCCTTCTGAAGTTGCATGCTTGGAATGAGCAATGTTGCTGCATTGCCCTGAACCCACATTACAAAATTCTAATTTAAATTGCAGGATTTTCTGGCTTCCATGGACAACATAGCACAAAATCCTTTTGTGGTGTGCTAGTTGTGATGGGTAATATAGAGAGAGTCTTGAGGGTTGTTTTCTTGCTCTCCCCTGCATTCTTGTGTACCAGGACCTACGCAGAGTACACAAGCAGCTAAAATATGTATTTTTAACCACACAATTGATATAAAATGTATACATGTGTCTATTGATTTATCTGTCTCTCCTACGGTTCAAAGATTGTAAATTATTAACTCAAAACCTTGTATAGGTATTGTGCTGGGGAGACTGATCTATTGCATGGTTGTTTTGCTTTTATAATGGATGAATAACATTTTATTAAATTAAATTAGGGCTGTCCTCCAGATTCAGACAAATCCCAAACTGAACTTGACTGATTTGGACTGATTATTGAGAGGTCCGGATTGAACCGTAAAGACAAACTTCAAGTTTTGACTTCGGTGGAAGCGAATTTGCTGGCTAGAAGGAAATTTACAAATCGTTTTGATTCTGCGGAATGCGTGGAAGTCAATGGTGTTTCAGTGTTTTCAGCCTACCAGCCTCTTGGGTCCTTTCAAGGAGAAAGGCGGGTGAAACATTTTAAATAAATGGAAATAAATAAATAACTCATTAAAAAAAAGCAGATATAAAGGGGATCCTAGGCAGACTTGTGAAACCGGCTTTCTGCAGTTTGGGAAGGTAACTTTCTCTATGAGCATTCCCAGATTTCATGTACATCAGGACAAATTTTTTAAAACGTGTGTTTCAAATTGTCCAGTGCACCGAATTTATGAATTCCTTTGGATCGAGGGCAGAAATAACTCCAAACCTATCTGGGATATATTTGGAAACCTGAACTGACCTCGGACTGAAATCTGTTCATAGACTGCTGTACCATTTTTAGACACTAGGCATCTTTCATGTAGCCAAGAGGCTGGCCTGGGAAATTCATCCTTTCACAGGGCCTTTCGCCAGCTCACGTAGCCCATCCTTCTGCAGGGCCTTCTTCAAGCTCTTCCAAAAGAGACACCGCGTGGTTTTCTTCTGCTGCAGGGGGTGGGGATAAGAAGGGTTAGGGTGTTTCTGATGCCACTTCAGCTGAAGTTAAATCCCACTGGATAGTAGTCAATGTCATATCATAGTTCCATGTGAATGCATACATGGATGTATATTTTCCATAGAGTGATGGGTGAAGTTGAGTGGCCCATGAGATAAGGCATGTAAGATATGCTGATCTCATTTCCTGGACGCCATTCAGTTGACGTAGGAATGTATATGCTTTGTTTTATTTTGTTTTAAAGTTATACGAGTGTATACTTTTTTCTCAGAAATCAAAGTCTCTCGAGCTAGGGATCAGAGCGATGGCCCTTGTTCTTGTACATGATAATACCTTGATAGAGAAAGTGCATTTTGTTGTTCAACATATGCTCTTGAATACCTGAAAAGCCCTCTTTGGGGAATCCCTGTATCATTTTAGCAGGTCAACTTAATAATATTATTTCACTTGATAATAAATAATAATCATGTGTGGTCAAGTGAATGTTGACTTGTCCTGTGGCATCAATTTTCAGGATTTCCCAAGTAGAGCATTGTCTAGGGACATGGTGGCGCTGCGGGTTAAACTGCAGAAGCCTCTGTGCTGCAGGGTCAAAAGACCAGCCGTCGTAAGATCGAATCCACGCGACGGAGTGAGCTCCCGTCGCTTGTCCCAGCTCCTGCCCACCTAGCAGTTCGAAAGCATGTAAAAATGCGAGTAGATAAATAGGTAACGCCTCGTTGGGAAGGTCATGGTGCTCTGTGTCTAGTCATGCTGGCCATGTGACCACGGAAACTGTCTTCAGACAAAACACTGGCTCTATGGTTTCCCATTCTTTTCTTCTGGAACTGTGTAGCTTGCCCAAGGCCACACAGGCTGGCTCTACTTACAGGAGGCACCATGGGGGAATCAATCTCCCAACCTCTGGCTTCACAGCCAGTTTAATTTAGAATACTTAAATACTGGGTGCTTAAACAACAAATTGTTTGATAAGAGTTAGACATTTGCACAGACAAATAAGTATTCTGTTCTCGTGGCCTTAAAGAGCCCCCACCTTAAAAAATCCTTTGCCGAAATAGTCAAATCTGTCAGTTTTGCTTTCTCTTACATTAATTTTTTTAAAAAACCAACCAACCAACCTGAAGTTCTTTCCAGCCCATCTGGAAATTTTTTTAAAAAATCCTATCAAAAACTACCCAAAACGAATGTTTTGCACTTTCTTGATGCTGCTGCTTGAGTTTTCAGGCTGTTTTATGGTGTTTTTCCACTTGAGGATAAATGTTTGGGGTTTAAAAACTATTGGGGCGTTTCTGCTAGTTACAGCAAGCTCTATCCGAGCTCAAGCTTTAAAAAGTTACTTTCCTGGACTAGATTTCCCAGAGTACCCATAACCTTTCTGGAGGGAGGTTTCGGGGAACTGTAATCTGGAAGATGTAGCTGTTTCAAACTCTGAAAAATCCAGTGCGGTATTTCCAAGAAGAGTCAGTCTAGTTTTGGAGAGAAGCAACCAAGCGAGATGGAGGTAGGGGCCACATGGATTGTGAGTAACAGGGAGTATAGGACTCTATCTATAGGTGAAGCTGTCATTCAGCTGCTTATATGACTGATTAACTGCATAAGCGATTGAGCTTTTCCAAGGCCTGTTGTTCAAATTAAAAACAAACAAACCACAAACAATTAGGTTTAGGAGCAGAACACATATTCTATAGGGTGGTCTTTCTAAGATTTAAACAGAATGGCATTCTTCATGAGCGTCAGTATTTAAATCTGATGCTGAAATTCCTAACCCTGTTCAACTCTACCGTTCTAAACAAGGCTGTCGAATGAAACGTAGAAGAAACACATTCTTCTTACGCAGTGTTAAGTCCTTTCAAATAATATTGCTTTGGAGCCTAAAAGCTCAGGACGCAACAGGATCCATAGTTGATCATGTGCACTGGAGTACACGAGCCACCCCATCCCGTGCATGCATTCTCAGAAGCGAGCCTTATTGCACTCAACAAGACGCACTCTCGGATATATGTCTATGGGATTGCGCTTTTAGAAAGTGTACATTCGAAACGTTGCAGAGAAATCCAAACCATTACCTTTCATTTCTATCTGTGGTGCTACAGGAACATTAATAAGCAGGAGGTATAATAGTTAACTGGCTTCAAAGTTCTTTGACTACAAGGTCTTTTTACTGTCCTTACGACAGCCCTGTAGAGTATGTTGGTATTATTGTCCCCATTTTGCCAAGGAAGGGAAGATAAGAAAAATGAGACCTTCTCTAAATCCACCTAAGAGGGACGTGGTGGCACTGCGGGTTCAACCGCAGAAGCCTCTGTGCTGCAAGGTCGGGAGACCAGCTGTCGTAAGATCGAATCCATGCGACAGAGTGAGCTCCCGTCACTCATCCCAGCTCCTGCCCACTTAGCCGTTCGAAAGCATGTAAAAATGTGAGTTGATAAATAGGTAGCACCACGGTGGGAAGGTCACGGCGTTCCATGTCTAGTCACACTCGCCACGTGACCACGGAAACTGTCTACGGACAAAACGCTGGCTCTACGGCTTGGAGATGGGGATGAGCACCGCGCCCTACAGTTAGACACGACTGGACTCAATGTCAAGGGGAATCTTTACCTTTTCCTAAAGCCACCTAGTGAGTTATGGCCAAGACACAACTCAAACGAAGACTGTCTGGGTTTGGGGGATGTTCTGAGTCGCAACTCTCGAATCCCACATTCACGTCATGAGGGAGGGGGCCCCCGAAGGAGCTGTTGATGCCTTAGGCTATGGGAGGAAGGATTCTATGGAAGCCAGGGCAAACATTTTGATTCCTCCAGCAGAAAATCATGCATGGGTCAGGGATGAATCCTGCACCTGCTCAGATTTTCTTCTTCTAAGCAACAAGGCCTTGTTGTCTTTTCCATCAGATTTTTGCTGTTCTGTGTTGTCAAGCTGATTTTGAGAAATGGTGGTCCTGTGATTTCATGATTTCCAAAAGGTCTCATCCTGAACAGCTCTGCTCAGCTCTTGCAAGTACAGTATAAGACCGTGGTTCCTCTATCGATCCAATCCATCTCATATTCCGTCTTCCCCTTTTCCTTCTGCCTTCAACTTTCTTAGCATTATTCTGTTTTCCAGTAAGTCTTGTCTTCTCATGATAGGCCTCTTTGCCTTACGGACACCCTAACAAAAACTAGTAACTGAACTTTTTTTAAAAAAGTATGGATGCTTTCTCTAGAGAGTATGGTGTGCCTCCTGATTTGATTTTTTTAAAGAATTTTAAGGCTGCTTTTCTAAATTTATTAGAGAAGCCAGTAGTGTTTTCCCCCAAGCTGACCTATCACCAAAGCAAAGGGTTGAATTTTAAAAAGAACAGCTGGCATGAAACCCAGAAGCTGCAATAAAATAGCTAAACGCTGTTAAATTCAATGTTAGCACTACGGTTACAAAATTTCACCCCCTTCAGAATACATTGTCCAAAAAGAGGAGGGAATGGGAGCGATCTCTAGAAGAATAAAAGTTTTTTTTTTAAAAAATGAATAAGAGCATGGAATAAGATAAGCAGGGAAAGGAAAGCAAAAGGTACAGTTGCGTTGACGACATCTGAGTTTTATTCCATCTGGCAGGAGATTCGCTGCAGTTGCTCTTTCCCAGTTGAAAAGCTGTGAAGTTGGAGACCTGGAGGCAGGTTTATGACAGGTAGCCGTGCCCATCTGCTTCCAAAACCACAAACACAGAGTTGTTGTGGCCCCTTTAAAACAAAGACATTTACCTCAAGGTCAGCATTCATGGCCACTGGTCCCATCACCTCCTGGCAAATAGAAGGGGAAGATATGGAGGCAGTGACAGATTTTACTTTCTTGGGCTCCATGATCACTGCAGATGGTGCCAGCAGCCACGAAATTAAAAGACGCCTGCTTCTTGGGAGGAAAGCGATGACAAACCTAGACAGCAACTTAAAAAGCAGAGACATCATCTTGCCAACAAAGGTCCACATAGTCAAAGTGATGGTTTTTGCGAAGGAGCATCCCTCAACTTAATGGGCTCCGTATGGTTTGATAATTCAGCTCTTATGAGCACCAAGCAGGCTGGCTTAATGGCTGGGAGTGCTGGCAGAGGTAGTCTAAAAGGTCTGGTGGGCTCCAGGTTCGGGAGGGCCCAACAGGATCTAGAAGGTCCCTCTGATGGGTTTTGTCCTATCAAATCGGAACAGACTTATAGTGACCCTAATAGGGGTTCTGAAGTGAGTGAGATATTTAAGGAGCGGTTTTACAAGTGCCACACCCACCGTGAGTTACCCTGGCTGAGCCGGGATTCGAACCCAGTTCTCCTGAGACCATAGCTCTATCCACTACACCAGACTGGGTATCTATATTCTTCCAGTGTCTTGTATACTGCAAAATGGAAGGTGGATGAGAACTTTGACTAACGAGCAATCAGTGGCTTCCTGCATGTATCTGAAACCAACAATTACATCCACTTTCTCGCTTCTAATCCCATTGTCTCTCACTGTGAGCCACTCTTAACAAAGGAGGACTGGGATCCAAGAATACCGGAGGGCTACAGATTGGAGGCAGTGACAGATTTTATTTTCCTGGGCTCCATGATCTTTGCAGGTGGTGACAGCAGCCACGAAATTAAAAGACGCCTGCTTCTTGGGAGGAAAGCAATGACAAATCTTGACAGCATCTTAAAAAGCAGAGACATCACCTTGCCAACAAAAGTCCGAATAGTCAAAGCTATGGTTTTTCCTGTAGTGATGTATGGAAGTGAGAGCTGGACCATAAAGAAAGCTGACCGCCAAAGAATTGATGCCTTTGAATTGTGGTGCTGGAGGAGACTCTTGAGAGTTCCCTGGACTGCAAGGAGAACAAACCTATCAGTTCTAAAGGAAATCAACCCTGAGTGCTCACTGGAAGGACAGATCCTGAAGCTGAGGCTCCAATCCTTTGGCCATCTCATGAGAAGAGAAGAGTCCTTGGAAAAGACTCTGATGTTGGGAAAGTGTGAAGGCAAGAGGAGAAGGGGACGGCAGAGGACGAGATGGTTGGACAGTGTCATTGAAGCGACGAACATGAATTTGACCCAATTCCGGGAGGCAGTTGAATACAGGAGGGCCTGGCGTGCTCTGGTCCATGGGGTCACGAAGAGTCGGACACGACTAAACGACTAAACGACGACGACAGACTCTCCCAGGCTGGTGAAGATACATGACCATATGGACAGCAGAGCAGCATATGTGAAGTTTCCTGGCAAAATTTGGCTTTTGTTTTTCTTCCCATGAGCTCAAGGTGGTACAGGGATATCTCCTGTTTCACCGTAAAATGTTTTCCAACCCACTGGGAGCCCATCAGCCCTGGAACTGAGCAAAAAAATAAAAATAAAATATATATATTGTAAAGCCACTGCTCCTGGAAGTGTCTAGGTATAGAAAACTATTTTTTCCAGATTTGTTTTTCCATCAAAGGGGCATCTGGCAGGCACAAAAATGGCCTTGGTGGCTGCATGCGACCACATACAAAAAGACATTGTGGAACTGGAAAAGGGTCAGAAACAGAGCGACTCAAGTGACGACTGGGCTGGGGCACATTCCCTGATGAGGAAAGGCTACAGCGTTTGGGGCTCCTGAGTCTGGAGAAAAGGCACCTGATGGGGGGGGACCTGTATAAAATGTATAAAATTATACAGGGGATAGATAAAGTGGATAGAGGGAAGCTCTTTTTCCTCTCATGCGATACCAGCGCCAGGGGACATCCACTCCAGCTGAGTGTTGGGAGAGAATGAAACAAAGAAAATATTTCTTCACCCAGCGTGTTGTTAGTCTGTGGAACTCCTTGCCACAGGATGTGATGACGGCATCTAGTCTAGATGCTATTAAAATGGGATTGGACAGATTCTTGGAGGAAATGTCCATCGCAAGTTACAACCCATGATGGGGATGTACAATCTCCAGGTACCTCCAAATGCCAGATGCTGGGGAGGGCTATCAGGAGACAGGTACCTTGTGGTCTCTTGTGGGCTCCCAGAGGCATCTGGTGGGGCTACTGTTGAGATACAGGGAGATGAACTAGATGGGCTCTTGGCCTGATCAAGCAGGGCTCTTCTTATGTTCTTATGCACTTTGCCCAGCCATGTTGACCTCACTCATCAACTTATAGTAAATAATGAAGATGAAGACAGAGTGAATAAATGTGAAGACAGAAAGGTTATAAACATATTACTGGAAGAAAAGGGGCTTTTTGTTTCTGTCATGGTGGAATTTTTTTGTTGACAAGAGTGAGTAGTGGGGTGTAAGATATGGAAGTTTAAGAAACCCTGGTCTAAAGGACTGTACTTTTAGCTGTGTTTTAGTGAGGAGTAGAATGCATGCAATGTATGAATCTCATAGGTTTAAGAGTACTTCATCTATAGATCTGGGAAATATTTCTCACTGTAAAACCGGACAGTACTCACTGAATGAGACCCAAGTGTTTTGGAATGCTGCTTTTTTTCCAGCTGCAACTCTCCGAAACCCTGTCAATGAACAATTGGGATTGGAAGTCCAAGAAAAGTATTTTTTTTCCCCACCCAAACTGTGGAGACCAAAATATCTACTTCCATAGGAAGCAATGCCATGTGTCAATTTCTGGGGGAACAGAGGTTGGGGTCGTGAGCCGCATCCAACCATGTGCCTTGGTGCCCTTCAGCATCAAAATTTAGGTAGGGTCCACAACGTCCAAACAAGGATTCCTTGGAATGAGCGCAGCCCTGGGGGGGCTGGATTACACATTCATGGCTTCTGGTTTTAAATCCAGCTCAATGGGAAAGTGTGCTGTCTCTTTTTAACTGCTGGGAGGGAGTGCTGACTTTGAAAACACGCTCACGCAAATCCTGAAAGTAACTGAAGGAAAAGCTTAAGCCCGGCCTCAGCATGGGAGCCGGCTCGGATTCCCGACTGCTCCAGTTTCCGAATTATTCCCCAGCCGGTGACGGCATCTTGACCTTTGCTATAGCAACCCACTGAGAGGCCACTGTAAGCAAGGAAATGGTCTGGCGTGTGTGGGGGGGGGAGATGAGCCAGGAAAGCCAACGCTAACGATCTCATGGCCATTCATCTCAGAGCCTAGAACTGGGGGATTCTGGGACTCGTTGTCCAAGCCCACGAGCTGATCCCAACGCTGCTTCGAATGGGCATCCTTTCCCCGGGGCAGAGTCTGGTGGAAGGAAATGGAAATGATGAATGAAGCACCTTCCATGGGAAGTAGGCGACTGTAGCAGGAGCAACGTGTTTTAATGTTTTTTATTTTACTCATTTAACATATTTTTACCCCGCCTTTCTCCTGAAAAGGACCCAAGGCAGCTTATAACAGTTAAAGGACAATGTTTAAAAGCTAAAACAGTGAGTATGCAAGTGTTAATGGAGAATTAAACAAGGATTATATTCAAAATACTGTGCTCAATAAAATCAATACTAAAAGCGCATTTAAAAATAACAGAGCACAACCATCCAATTTGAAAAACCCCTCTCAGATAGCCTGTCACTAAGAGAAAGCCTGCCTGAAGAGACAGGTCTTGGGCTGCTTGTGGAAGGACAGCAAAGATGGGGCCAGGATGGCCTCCAGTGGGAGGGAGTTCCAACGGCTGGGAGCAGCCATAGAGAAGACCCTTTCCTGGGTCCCCACCAAGCATGCCTATGAAGGTGAGGATCTTAATTCCTGGACAAGCTTATAGATACGCTCTTTTAGATAGCTTGGACCCAAGCTGTTTAGGGCTTTATAAGTTAAAATAAAGTGAATGGTTGTAGCGCAGTGAGGGAACCATTTCTCTGAGCCTGACCTATCTAGCAGGGTTGACATGGAGTGGGGGGAAAGATGGCCGCATGGGTTGCCCTGAGCTTACCCGAGGCAAGGTGGGATGTAAATGTCATTCATGAAGTGAATAGACTCAAAGGTTCCCCCCACCCTCTTCTCTTCACAGAGCAACCGACGGGACATCGGCGGGAACAACTGCTTGAAGGCAAGAGGCGCCAACCACCTGAAGGTGCTCCAGAGATGAGCCCGGTGACCGTCTGTCCAAGAAGTCAGGGCAGGATGGGATTCACGCCTCAAAAGAGAACGGGGTCAAATGTCCCCAGATAGGACTGGGGGTGGGGGGAATGGAGACTGGGGCTGTGCCTAGTGGTTACGGATAGAAAGCTCCACGTTGAACGGGGGACCTCCACGTGGTGGACTCTGTGGAGAAACACGGAAGAAGGTGGGAGCTGCCCACACAATCGGACTGCAAGGCCAGGAGGACCCGGGGCAGCAGAGGAGAGCAAGGGCCTCCAGGAAAAATCAGCCTTCAGGGGAAAAAAAACCTCCCCTTCTCTTGACCAGGAGCAGGGCGGAGGGCCTGGCAGGCGTTGGCTGTGTTGGCGGCGCATGGATCTCCAGCCTCCCTCCGACAGCGCAGGGCGGACGTGCGGAGCTTGACCGAGACAGAGCTTCTTGGCTGGTCTGTGGGATCACGGGTGTTGTTATTGTGTGCTTCTTCAGCAGGCTTGAAAAATAAAGATATTTTTCCTCACCCCCCTGTGTGACTTTGTCGTGTCTCCCGAGCCTGGTTTGTTCACGGCGTCCTTCTGCAACAGGCGAGTAAGGAACCAGAGCAGAGAGCCTGTGGATAAACTCTCCATGAAGAAGACATATTAGCAAATCCAACAGGAAGTGAATTAACACATAGACCATTTCCTCCGATCCGGGAGAACTTATAGTATGTTCTTAGGCCTGCACACCACAGGGAGTGCCTGATTGAGCATCTATCCTCTCCGCAATTTTTGCCATTGAAAATTACACTCTCTATATCCACCACAATTTCGGATTTCTTTCCTTTCTACCATTAATATTTTCTTTATGTCATAGGTAGAGTTTTCTCCTCTACCACTGCGGAGGTACGTTTACCAATCCGGCCCCTCCGGCGATACCAAGCTCCAGTTTCCGCCAGCCCAGACAGAATGCAAGCGTAGTCTCTAGGATCTGCTCGCTGGGGATGGTGGGAGTTGTAATCCAGACCATCTGGGGAAAGCCCAGAAAGCCAATAGCTTCTGGACAAGCAAAAGAAAATGCTCCTTTAATCAGTATGTAACCTTCAAAGCCACAAGCTGGGGTGATGATCAGTTTCGACAACAAATTTAAACAATTCCCTCTCTGTTGATTGAAAACTAACCTTTAAAATGGCAGAAAAAGGGTTTATCCCCAAGTGAACCTTTTGGGCTACAAACCCTCCTGGTTTGCGGATGATGCCAGCAACAGAGCGACATGAGCAGACTGTGTCCCTCTTCTTTGCATGAGGGTACACTGACACACACCCCTCAATTCGGAGCCGGCTGATGTGGGAAGAAGCCTGCCCGATTCTTTGCCTGGGAATGGTGCAGAAAAGTGAGAGCAATTCAGTGGCCCTGGCTGAGTCAGAGGCTGTCCAGCCCAGCTGCAGAGCCAGGAAGCTGGGGATTCATTTCCTCATAAACATGCACCATTCCCTTTTATAGGCTGGAAGAGCCCAGCCTCGGATCTTCTCTTTCCAGTCGTCCAAACAGATTTTCCCCGGAGAAGCCAAAGAGGCCGTTTGGAGCTGATCCTTAGCAAGGTTAGCTCTGGGGGGCACCAAGAAAGGGCATTTTCAGGGAACTCAGAACTGGCCGTAATCTGCAAGCCCTGAGCAACCCAACCACTGCCAGCACCTTTGGGAGGTGATTAATTCATAAGGCCATCATAAATAATAATTTTAAAAGATTTTACGGTATATAGGAACAGCAAGACGGGCAAATGGGGTGGGTGGGTGGCATCCCTGATTCTCAAAACTGTTTGGGTTTTGGATTGCAATGGCAGAGTTTGGTGTGAGGACAATGAGCAGATTGGTGGGGCCTCATTTTGAATCCTGTGTCCAGTTCTGGACACCACACTTCAAGAAGGATGCTAACAAATTGGAGCAAGTTTGGAGGAGGGCAACAAGGAGGATCAGGGGGCTGGAAACCAAGCCCTGTGAGGGAAGGCTGGAAGAATTGAGCATGTTTAGCCTTGAGAAATGAAGGCTGAGGGGTGATAGGATAGCACTTTTCAAATATTTGAAAGGCTGTCCTACAGAGGAGGGGCAGGATCTGTTCCCAGAGTGCAGGACGTGCAATAATGGGCTCAAGTTAAAGGAAGCCAGATTTCGGTTGAATATCAGGAAAAATGTCCTCTAACTGTTTGAGCCGTACGACAATAGAACCCTTGACCTCAAGAGGTGGTGAGTGCTCCAACGCTGGAGGCCTTCAAGAAAGACTTGGATAATCACCTGGCTTTGATTGTGTTCCTGCCTTGAGCAGGGGAGTAAGCATATCTTTTTTTTGGGAATATTAACTTGTGACATTGCTGAGCTCAACTGGTTAATAAGTTTCAGGCTTAACTGACTGACTGGTCACATAGTGGACAGAAGACTTCACTTTAACTGTTCACTTCTGATTCCATAACTCCAGCATTGACAGAACACGAGCTGAAGCCGGACTGGGAAAAAGGCAGAGAAATAATCTCGTTGACTGCTACTCCATTGATTGACGCCCACCACCGCTTCCTCCCAGCCAAAAGCTCACAAAGGCATCCGATTTGAGGTGCTGTATATATTGAACACGGACCAGAGCCGAGATGATTGTAGGTTGGGACTGGAATTTTGAACTGCAGAAAGAACATGCTGGGTTGTAGAAATCTGGGAGAGATAATTTCAGGGATGTAAGCTGCCTTGTGTCCTTCCTTTTAAAGGAGAAAGGCAGGGTAAAAATATTTGAAACAATTAAATAAATAAATAAATAAATAAATAAATAAATAAATAAATAAATAAATAAATGTATTAATTAATTAATTAATTAATTAATTAATTAATTAATTAATTAATTAATTAATTAGATTTTTCCCTCCTTAAAAAGAATCTGGTCTTAAGTTCTGTCAAGTGCTACCTGTGTGGAAGGGCTCATAAGAAAGAACAGCAGTAGCAGGAGAGAACCTTTATATGCCCAATCTTTACTCTTCCAAGCGGAAGAAAGCCCCCATGTTTTCCTGAAGCCCACCTTTGCCACACACAATTACCTGAACCTGCATGGCTAGTTAGTATGGAGCTAATGAGCAGATGCATCTGCCTGCTGTTTGCTGGACTAGTTGCCCGCATGAACATCTTTTCCTTCCTTCCTTTTTTAGATAGTCTACCTTTCTCTGAACTCTACGGAGCTGTTTTCTTAAAGCAGCCTGCAAACCCCTCTGAGCTTTGCCAAGGTTTTGAGATGTTTATTCAAATGACAAAAATTTGTACAACGATAATGCAAACTCGGTACCCCCACCTCCCCACCCCGATTGGACGCTACAGGACAAGACAAACCAAAACACCTTACGTTCCTGAGTTGTATGGCGGAACCAAATGTCAGAGAAAAAGTTTCCTGCGGGAGATAAAATCCTCCAAAGTGTCTCTCATCCAGATGTGTCAGGATCACATCTCAAGACAGCTTTGTCTTTCTACATTTTTCCTCTGTATAAGAATCCAAGGCTCAAAGAAGATCATTCCAGAAGCAAAACCTGCAAGGCCCTGAAATGGCACGACCTAGACACAGAAGGACAGATATGAACGCTGTCTCTCTGTCCCAGGTTTTGCCCTCTCATGGCCCTTCCACCACACCTGTATTTCCGTACTTTTACTGAAACCAGGGGATGTGGGTGGCGCTGCAGGTTAAACCGCTGAGCCACTGGGCTGTCGATCAGAAGGTCGGCAGTTTGAATCCGCACAACGGGGTGAGCTCCCGTCGCTTGTCCCGGCTCCTGCCAACCTAGCCGTTCAAAAGCACGTAAATGTGAGTAGATAAATAGGTACCACCCTTGGAACTAGCCCTACTCTCTTAAATCAGCAGGACTTTCTCATATCACCATCATCTTAGAATTGCAGCGCTGGAAAGGGACCCTATGGATCATTAAGTCAAGTAGACACGGTCCAGCATTTCTAGGAATCATTCGGTTTGAAGACAACACTTCTAGAGTTCAGAATTCAAGAGATGCAAAAATTATTTTATGTTAGCTGGTAGAAGAAAGTGGCCAATTATAAAGGGAAAGGGAAAACTGAATCCCCGGCTTTTCTAGAACCCCCTTTGCATTTCTTTGCTAAGATATCTGGGCAGGCCTACTGACGATGCTCTCAACAAGCTGTTCACCCCAAAATGAAAGAAATACAAGAACCCTCTTCGTGACATATCTAGCTCATTTGCTGAGATAATGGTGGTGATACCGAGAACCATACACCACTTCCTTTAATACCTTTGTTCATCGTTTGGGGGGTGGGGAGTTGCCCCTTCCCTTTTAAATCTACCCCCCAAAAAAGGTCTTTCACTCCATACACATTTTTGATCATGTTCATTGTGCCGCTTGTCAAATCTCAAGTTCTGCAGACTTTTATCTCACTATTTGTAGATTTTTAAGCGCTGCCAAATGTGATAAAGAGCCTGAGTATACAGACAAAGAAAATGCATCGGCATTTGGTCAAACGTGATGCTCACAAATCCCTATGCTGCTGTGAGCACGCAGTTATTCAAAAAGAGAAAGGCCTGTTTGACACACACACACCCCTTGAATGGCCAGGATCTGACCAAATCTGGCTATCCTTTGCTTTCAAAACAGGATGAGCTTGGCATATTCAAGGACCGAGCTGTCAAAATCTCATTTTCAGTGGCTCTCCAGGATCCCAGCCAAGAAATCTATTCCTTCCCACCCCATGTTATGAACCCAGATTATTTTAACCAGGAAGTCCTGTTCAAGAGGGTGTGAATTTGAGCGTCGTCCAAAAAAAAAAATCATTAAGCAAGACTGGTTCATGTGAACAGCCCTGTTTGCTACTGTTCTCCATGCATTTAGAATATACAGTATATTTAAATGGGTATTTAGAAACGGGCCCGGTGGCTGGCGAGAACACGGAACTTGCAGGCTACAGGCGAAGCCCTCGATCTCCTGGAAAGAAAACCTTAACATTTCCATCACAAGATCTCGGTTCTTTCCAAGAAAACAGCCGGGGCTCTTTAAAGAACAACCCCAACTCTCCCAATCCTTGGATCTTTATTTACAGAACACAGCAGTCCTTTTTCCAGTCTCCCCAGTAAAGACCAGTGGCTGGAATCCGATGTTTATAAAAGACTCTCACGGCTGTTTATTGGGGTCTGGGACGGATTAGACACACTGAGAACAAACTGCTCCCTGCCCACCCAGACCCCACCGGGGATTTTCCCTCACAGCTGCAGAGAGCCGGCAGATCCATAAATCAAAACCCAGAAAGGGGGGAGAAAGAGTTTTTGAGGGCAGAGAACTGGGGAAAGAATCCTCCAAGGGTGCTCAGAAGAATAGGAGGGGGTGGGATTCCTTCTGATTCTCTGTGGGGAAGGAAAGAGGTGTTACTGCTCTCTTCACTCTTGTGCGGCTTGTGAATTATAGACTCACAGAGCTGGAAAGCAAGAAGGGCTCCCGAGGGTCATCTAGCCCAACCCGCAATCATAGAAAGAAGAATCCCCACAGCCAACATACCCTGGACAGATGGCCCTCCAATCTTTGCTTGAAAGCCTCCCATGATGGAGACAACCCACCTCCCTTCGAGGCAGCCCATTCAACGGTCCAACAGCCCTTCCTGTCTTTTTTTTAAAAAGCTTTTCCCAATATTTGGGCTACAACCCCTTTCGCAGACTTGGAATGTACGACTTCTTGTCCTCCCTCTGGAGCTACAGGGGAAAAAAGCATGCTACATCATCCACCTGACCACCCTTCAAATATTTGAGGATCGCTCTTGGGCCACCTTTTGGTCTTCTCTTCCCCGGGTTGAGTGTGCCCATTAGAGATGGGCACGAATTAAAAAACGAATCACCAAATTCATTCCAAAAAAACCCTCTGCTAATTCATTGATTAGAATTCGTACAAATCAATGCCCCCGACAAATCAAGAAATCAATAAAATGTTCGTGATTTTTGATTCAACAATTTGTTTGGCTATAAAATCCCCCCACCCACCCACAACTAGAGACACCAAGATTGCAGAGAAGCTTCCTCTGACTCTCTTCTACAATTCCCCCCAGTTTGGTGAAGATTGGGTTTCCCCAAGACAGTTGCTAAAGGACACTTTCTTGGGGGAACCTACAGTGTGGGTTCATTGCTTGGATGTCTGAAACCCAATTTTCATTAAACTTGGAGGGATTGTAGGAAAGAGGTGGTAGAAGCTTGTCCTTGACTTTGGAGTCTCTAAGTGTCTGGGGAAAACTTTCCCGTGGGAGCCCTCCTTGTGGATGTGTTAATTTAGACGTCTGAAACCAAACTTCACTAAATTTGCAGGGCTTGTAGAGGAAAGCCAGGGGAAGTTTTCCTGTGAATTCGGCGTCTCTAGGTGCTCAGGGACCCTTTTTATAGGATTTTAAGGTAAAAAAAAATTGGTGAATTGATTCATGGGTTCATCAAGGGAAAAAACCCCACACATTCGTAATTCATGATTCATTGACCTTGACAAATCACGAATCAAATCAAAACGAATGACCATTTTTCTGATTCACGCCCCTCTCTAATGCCCACATCCCTCAGCTTTTTTCCTCCTGCAACTTGGTTTCCAGACCTTTCCTCCACTTGATTGCCTTTCTTTTGGCCCACTCCATCTTGTTGATTTTGAACGGTGGTGCTCAGAACTAAACACCAGGTGAGAGCCAATTTAAGCAAAACAGATTGGTACTATTATTCCCCTTGTTCTGGCCACTGTACTTCTGTTAATGCAGCCGAGTGTTGAATTAGCTTCTTTTTGCTGCCACATCGTACTGTTGACTCATGTTTAGCTTGTGGTCGACTAAGATCCGTTTCACACGTACTACAACCAAGCTGAGCGTCACCTATCCTATATACGGGTGACTGGTTTTTCCTGCTTAAATCCAGAACTTGCCTTTCCCCCCTCTTGACACAAATCTTGTTTTAGCCGAGTTCTCTCGCCATTTTGAGAACCCCGCTATTGGCCCCAATGGGCCTTTGATCTGATCCAGTAGGTTTTCCCTTTTAGTTTCTCATCCAGCAGTGTTTCTGGAAAGGGGTTCTGTGACCACAGATCCTTGTGGTATACACACCTACATTCACGTGTCCACGTCAAGGGCCTTGAAACATCCATAATATTTGTCTCTGTTCATTTCATGCATCACAGTTACATCGCTCTCCTTCAAAGAGAAGGGAGTAAACAGCTGTGAAAATATTTGGTATTTATGCTAGCCGAGCGCAGCCGGCAGGCAAGTGCGGTGCTTATGGCTATTAGACAGGTGTAACTGCTTTAGAAACGCATAAATCCAGTAAACTGAGAAAGCTGGCCTTTACTGCTTCCAAAAACCTACTCAGGGATAACACAGAAGAAAGAGGCTTAAACATGGTTCCAGAAGCCCCTAAAGCTGGCTTTTAGGTGTGTAGATCTGCTCCGTCATCATGGAACAGCCATGTGAGTTTGCCGCTTCCTAGTTAGGAGGAGGAAGTAAGCCAAAGAGTAACAATCTAAACATAGATCTAGAAAGGACAAGAGAGGAAAAATACACTGGCCTAACTCCTTTATTATTATTATTACTATTACTACTATTACTATTACTATTATTATTACTATTATTATTATTATTATTATTATTATTATTATTATTATTATTATTATTATTATTATTATTATTATTATTATTATTATTATTATTATTATTATTATTACTACTACTATTACTATTACTATTACTATTACTATTACTATTACTATTACTATTATTACTATTATTACTATTATTACTATTACTACTACTATTATTATTATTATTATTATTATTATTATTATTATTAAAATCACTTTCTACATGCAGTGGTGTTCCTTTCTAATGAGCCCGCTCCCAGAGTCCGAGCATTCTCAGACAAGGCAGTATCCATGTTTCTGTTCATGTTGGAGGTTTTCTGTTCCAAGGAAAACAAGTGTAAAGGGGTCGAGTTTGTTTGTTTGAAATATTGATCCCCAGCCTCTCAACACAGTAAATAAGTCTCAGCATTTTGATCCTCTTGGGATGCTGTCAAATGCCTGGCTTAATCTTGCCATCTTCTGCACCAACAAGATTCTTCACCCATTACCGCTATGCTGTCAGCATGTTACCAGTGAAAGGGTGGCCCTAGCATCCATTCAGCCCAGAAACAAGGCCCATGAGGAGATCTCTTGTCAATAATACTGTAAGGTGCTCTCATACCAAGATCCAGGTCTATAGAGCCTGTGTCCTGAGCACACTCCTGTACTGCAGTGAGTCCTGGACCCTTTGTGCACGGCAGGAGAAGAAGCTGAACACCTTCCATATGCGTTGTTTCCGACGCATTTTTGGGATCACCTGGCAGGACAAAGTTCCAAATAGAGTAGTCCTAGAACGAGCTGGAATTTTTAGCATGTATACATTGCTGACACAGCGCCGTCTACGTTGCCTTGGGCATGTCGTGAGAATGGCTGATGGTCGGATTCCAAAAGATCTCCTATATGGAGAATTAGTGCAGGGAAATCGCCCCAGAGGGAGAACACAGCTGCGATACAAGGAGATCGGCAAGCGGGATCTGGAGGCCTTAGGAATGGACCTCAACCGATGGGAAACCTCGAAATCTGAGCGTTCAGCCTGGAGGCAGGCGGGGCATCACAGCCTCTCCCAATTTGAGGAGACCCTTGTCCAGCAGGCCGAGGAGCAAAGAGGCCATCCCAAAAGCAGCAAAACCAGGGAGCTGGACAAGGGACAGATTGTATTTGTCCTCAGTATGGAAGGGATTGTCACTCTCGAATTGGCCTTCTCAGCCACACTAGATAATGTTCCAAGTCCTCCATACAGAGCACGTGACCATCGTCTCTCGAGACTGAAGGATGCCTAATCTATCTAACTCATTAAAAAGTCTTTAATGTTCTCTGTTAACTCTTCTCTTACTCAGAACTGCCGTGAGGTTGGAGGGTGTCCTGGGCTCGGGCAGGTTTTTCTGTTGATGGGTCTGCAAGGCTTCCTCAGCAGCAAAATGTGGGGCTGACCAGTAGGAATATATCGTGTATGATGGGCTGCTCCCTTAATTTCCCACAGTGGCCTCAGATTGACAGTACTGTGGGACCTGTAAGTAGCATCTAGACCCAACCATATGGTGTGGCTCACTCACAGGGGGGCATAAAATAAAATAAAATAAAAGGCAGACATCATAAGCGGGCTCTGCTGAGCATCCGAGATACTGATGCCGAGGGACACTCCCTTCCCCCTCAGTGCGCTTCTCCCTCCCTCCCTCCCTCTCTCTTTTCCTGTTCTCAAAAACCCTTGGAACAACTCTTGGCTGCCTTCTCTGAGACAGGAAGGTGTCCCCAAATCTCAGGAAGGAAAAACACTCCGTGCTGAACCCACAAAGACCGTCTCCGTGGGGCCAGGCTTGGCCGAGCGCCAGTCCTGACATCACCTGGGAAATGGAACCCGAAACACAGCTGTGTTCTTCTTGCCTTCATCCCTGGCTGCTGCTTCTTCTTTTTTTTTAAAAAAAATATGTTCCAGTGGTGTTTTTCCCCATTCTTTTTATAGCCCTTTTCTCCTCCCAAATATTTTAGACTCTTGGAATGTTTAACCCCAACGATCAGGGCTCTGGGCTGGGAAGAAGAAGAGAGCCATTCCTCCCCTTCCTCGCCTAGAACCCGCGACAAACCATTTCTCAAACTCCGCTAGAGAAACGTGTGGTTCAAGGGAGAACTCGGACAGAAACTCACACTTCTGCAACATTTGGCAAATCGGCAGAGTCCCAAGTGGGTTTCAAGAATGACTTCAGCCCTGTGTTGAGTGTAGATCCTGAAGTAATTTGCTGTCATTTCCTAATTCTATACCCTGACAGGACTTCACAACCCCCAAGATTAAAAACATAACGTTGGTCATCTGTGCTGTAAGAAAGTGAACGCTCTTGAACTGATAGTTTAAAGTTTTGTCTATTCTGCTGATGAGTCGGGTGAAGGATGCCTGCCAAATAGGAACCCTTAAACCTGGCATGTGTTGAAAAGTTTTGAATTTTGGGTAAAATTCCCTTTTGCTACTCAGTAAAAGTCCAGAGATCCACAGAGAACAGCTACAAGTTCTCCAGACTTCAGCTCTTACTCATTAACAGGCACTTACGGTCTCACTAACTCACCTCAGCCATTTGTAATAAAGAGAATTTAAAAAATATTTATTTGCTTAAAGTAGCTTGAAATTAGGGATGTGGTGGCACTGCAGGTTAAACTGCAGAAGCCTCTGGGCTGCAAGATCAGAAGATCGAATCCACGCGACGGAGTGAGCTCCCGTCGCTTGTCCCAGCTCCTGCCAATCTAGTCGTTCGAAAGCATGTAAAAATGCAAGTAGATAAATAGGTATCACCTTGGTGGGAAGGTAATGGCATTCTGTGTCTAGTGACGCTGGCCACGTGACCATGGAAACGGTCTTCGGACAAACGCTGGCTCTCCGGCTGGGAAAGCTTGGAGACGGGGATGAGCACCAGGCCCTAGAGTCGGACACGAGAAGACTAAATGTCAAGGGGATCCTTTATGTTTACCTAGCTTGAAATTACAGATGCGTGTATGCTGCTTTCTTTACTGCACACATACTTAGCAACCAACTGAACGGATCTACAGCCAACAAACAACTGATACTAATGGATGAAAGAGGGAAAGAAGCACTCAGAAGAGAAGCGGGGCTCTCTTTGAAATCAAATGCTGGGAGGAATGCTTTGCAGGCAAACACCCCACCCAGAAAAGTCCCCCCCCCCGGATGCACAAACTACAGGCAGCCTGGGAGTTTGGAAATAAAACTCCATCAACCTTCTGTGTGCATGATGCTTTGCTCTCTTGCAGGGGGTGTATTCCTGGCATGTTGCCGCCCTTCTGCGCTCAACTACCATCCCATACTCTCTCCGTAGAGATCCTCTGCTCAGGACTGCCTGGAGGTTGGAGCGTGTCCTGGCCTCAGGCAAGTTTTTCCACGGATGGGTCTGGAAGGCTTTCTCAGCAGCCACATTCGGTGACAATCAGTAGGAACAGCATAAAATACCATCGACCTGGGCTTGAAATATCAGTCTGCTGGTTTTTAGACCTAAGACCCACAAAGTATAACAAAGCATGTTTGCAAGTTCTTGAAACATTTTCATCTGTGCTTCTGCATGGAATTAAATTCATTCCCAAGGAACAACAGATGCCTCTACGGGTACACCCACTAAAACCCAATTTTGCAGACCCCACGGTGGTTGGATAGGGCCAGTCAGAGAAAGTCTTGGCCATTAAGTATCTCAGTGTCATGTCAAACCATGGTTTCCATACTGCATGGTGTCTACACTAACATGCTATGCAAACAGTGGTTTATACTACCATGAGTTTGCCATGAGATCTGAATTTTGGGGCAGGTAGCTCAACTAAGAGCATGAGAGTGCATGTACTTCTGACATGCTCCAGTGGCTGAGAGGATGCAAACATCTCTTCAGAGCAGCAGATCTAACAATGGTTTTGTTAAGGTATGTCCATTTCAGGAGAGCTGAAGGCTTTTTAAAAGATTTATCAGAAGTCCCAAGGGGTGGGGGACTGAAGCAGGGAGAGTGTGGCCAAAGAAGTAAGTAGACTGATGGATGGATTAACCACCTGCAGTGGTTAAACTGCAGTACTGCAGTAAAGATTGTGCTCACAACCTGAGTTTTATGCCAGCGGGCTCAAGTAGCTCGGTGGTCCACAACCTTGGGCCTCCATATGTTCTTGGACTACATCTCCCAGAAGCCTTCACCACCACCTCTGCTGGCCAGGATTTCTGGGAGTTGAAGTCCAAGAATATCCAGAGGCCCAAGGTTGGGGACCACTGAAGTAGCTGACTCAAATGTCCATCCTTCTGAGGCCAGTAAAGTGAATCCCCCAGCTCTTGGAGGGCAGAGGCAATGTGCAGCCTGTCTAATGAAAACTGCAAACCACCCAGACTTCAGCACTATGGGGTGGTATATCAACAGCATGCTTTGCTTTGCCCGATGGACTGATTGATCAATTGATCGATTGGCTCCTTTAAAATTTTAATGGCATGTTAATGTGCTGCAGCGTTGGTCACATAGACTTTGTGTTACCTTAACGGAGGTTTAACTGGAAGATGATTTTAAACCAAAAAAAGCCTCTCCTCCCCCCTTTCTCTTCAATGGGCCAGATTTTAAAAAATTATAATTGAGGATATATGGGAAGGGGGGGGAGGTGTGTTGAGGTTCTCTCAAAACATAAGGGTATTGAACCATTTTTGGCCAACAATGGGGTATAGAGTGGGGAGAGCAGAGAGGTGCTGCTGAGGGATACAAAAATGGTGTGGGAGCTACATATGGCCCATAGACTTCCTATTGTGCACCCCTTAGTCTGGGACCTCAAATCCTGGTTTGCGTCAAAGGTAGTGAAACCTCCAAAACATGATTTGGTATGAAGTCTGAATAGTGGTTTCATAAAGAAGGCTGACCGCCGAAGAATTGATGATTTTGAATTGTGGTGCTGGAGGAGGCTCTTGAGAGTCCCCTGGACTGGAAGGAGAACAAAACTATCCATTCTGAAGGAAATCGAACCCCGAGTGCTGACTGGAAGGACAGATCCTGAAGCTGAGGCTCCAAGACTTTGGCCATCTCATGAGAAGAGAAGACTCCCTGGAAAAGACCCTGATGTTGAGAAAGTGTGAGGGCAAGAGGAGAAGGGGACGACCGAGGATGAGATGGCTGGACAGGGTCATCGAAGAGACCAACATGACTTTGAACCAACTTTGGGAGGCAGTGGAAGACAGGAGGGCCTGGCGTGCTCTGGTCCATGGGGTCACAAAGAGTTGGACACAACTTAACGACTAAACAACAACAATTGAATAGTGGCTTTGAATTCCCCCCCCCCCATTTCTCTCACACTATCTTTTACACAGAGAGAGAGAATGGGGGGCGGAGAGAAAGTCACAGGATGTCATTCATGCAGCCCTCCTCCACAAGCACATAAAACCAACACCAAAGAATTTTACATCCCTCAGCTTCAAGATTTATAGCACGCAGGGAAATTCAGACCTCCACAGCAGAAGGGGCACGAAACAGTAAAAAAATATTCCACCTTTCCGCACACACATGTTCTTTTCCCCAAAAAAGATTAATTATCTTTATTTAACATCCCCACCCAGTACGTTTTTCATGCCTGGGCAGGGATTTGAACCCATATATCATAGATGGGTTTGATATTCATATACCAAATTCATATACCAACATGAATTTGAGCAAACTACGGGGGAGCAGTGGAAGACAAGAGGGCCTGGCCATGCTCTGGTCCATGGGGTCACGAAGAGTCGGACACGACTAAACGACTAAACAACAACAACAATCATAGATCAAATCAAGCCTGAACTATCTCTGGAGACAAAGCCCCTGAAACTGAGTCTGTCCATGAGAAGGCAGGATTCTCCAGATAAGACAATAATGCTGGGAAAAGTGGAAGGTAATGGTAAAGGTTTCCCTTGACAATTTTTGTCCAGTCGTGTTCGACTCTAGGGGGCGGTGCTCATCCCCGTTTCCAAGCCATAGAGCCAGCGTTTTTTCTGAAGACAATCTTCCGTGGTCACATGGCCAGTGCGACTTAGACACGGAACGTTGTTACCTTCCCACCGAGGTGGTCCCTATTTATCTACTTGCATTTGCATGCTTTCGAACCGCTAGGTTGGCAGGAGCTGGGACAAGCGACGGGCACTAACTCCGTCGCGTGGATTCGATCTTACGACTGCTTGGTCTTCTGACCCTGCAGCACAGGCTTCTGCGGTTTAGCCCACAGCGCCACCACGTCCCATCACTCCAGAAAGTAACAACTAAATATTCCCTAGCTACTTTTAAAGCTTCTTTTTAACGGCATTCCCACGGGCCTTTTGACATCCGTGGTCTGGTGCATGTTTTAGGCCATTCTCTCTCAGCTGTCCCAAGGACGTTTTTTTAAAAAATAGCAACAGGGTCCTTTTGGAACCAGTGTCAACCAGTGCGGCAAGCGATGAGGACAAAGGACTTGTTAAAAGTAACTTGCAAACTTTTGATTCCACCCTAGCCGTCCACGTCCTACGGGCTGGTTTCTATCCTCTCTCTCTCTCTCTCTCTCTCTCTCTCTCTCTCTCTCTCTCTCTCTCTCTCTCTCTCTCTCTCTCTCTCTCTCGTCTTCTCTTCTGGTCCTCCTTGCATCCTCTTCCTACCCTCTCCACTCCTCGCTCAATCCCCAGTAGGGACAGGGTGTGAAACCTACTGGTCGGGGTGAAAAGCAGGTTAATTTCCAGCCCTAGCTTCCCTCTGAAAACAATAGGACAATACCCTGCCGGGGGCTGCCTGCGTAAACCAGCCCTAAGGAGGGGAAGTTGTAATATTTGTATTTAGCACTCAGTAAATTAGAAACGGAGAAAAGGGGAGGGGGGAAATATCAGAGGCAATTAGAAGGCTTGTTGGCTCGGTTCCTGGTCCAAGCTGTCCAGGGAAGCCCCTGGGGTCTATTCAGCCTGTGTTTGAAGGTCACCTGGACCGTGCTTATTAAAAACAGCCGCTACCTCTGTGCAGAACCAAGAAAACAAGGGGAAGCTCCCTCCGTGCGCGCACACCCCCGAAAAGGTCTTAGGTCTTCATCCTCCTGCGCTCTTTTTCCTCTTTTCTTTGCTTAGGATGTACCGTATTTTTCCGTGTATAAGACGACACCTCTTTTTTTTCTTAAATAATTAGACACAAAATTGAGGGTCGTTTTATACATGGACGGCAGCCGCTTTCCCTGCCTTTTTGCGAAGCCACGGGGTAAAGCGGCCGTGAAAGGGTGGAAGGATCACACCCCTTTGATCCTGAAGGGTGTGACAGTGCTAATTTTCAAATTTGGGGATTAGAAAAGGGGGAGTCGTCTTATAAACAGAAAAATACAGTGGTTGCATGCTACAAAAGGCAGAAGAGCTAAGCCTGAGGATCAGACTAGTGTTAAATACGGCAAGATAGCTGGGCTCCCTGGTACCCAAATTTTGAAGATGCTGGAATCTAGAAAGGAATCTACATTCTAAGTGCAGTTCTCTTTCTTTCTTTCTTTCTTTCTTTCTTTCTTTCTTTCTTTCTTTCTAAGCAGAAACTTTTTAAATTAAATTTTTTAAAATTATTCATTTAAAATAGTTTCACATCGCCTTTCTCCCAAAGAAGGACCCAAGGCAACTTACATCGTCAAAAGGCAATATTTAAAGGTAAGCACAGGAAGTGTATACAAATGCTAAGAGGGCGGAACAAATACCACACGGAAAGTCAGTAAACCGAAACAACATCAAAATACATTCAAAGCAGTAAGGCATAATAATCTATTTAAGAACCCCGCTCAGGCAGCTGGTCCTTAAGGGAAAGCTGGGTTGCGGAGAAAGGTCTTTGTCCATTCACGGAAGAGCAGCAGAGATGGGGCCTGTCTGGCCTCCAGTGGCAGGGAGTTCCAGGGTCTTTGAGCAGCCACAGATAAGGCCCTCTCCTGTGTCCCCACCAAACACACTTGCAAAGGTGACAGGACTGAGAGAAAAGCCTTCCTTGATGATCTTAAAACTTGAGCAGGCTTATAAAGGGTGACACCGTTCTTGAGATAGCTCGGGCCCAAGCCAGTTAAGGCTTTTTGGTTAGAACCAGTACTTTGGGGGATAGCAAATTCTGCTGTACTTATTTTCTTGATGGGGGCTTGCGCCCATGGCCAAGTGGATGAGAGATGACTCCCAAGTTGTTGTTTAGTCGTTAAGTCGTGTCCGACTCTTCATGACCCCACGGACAAGAGCACGCCAGACCCTCCTGTCTTCCACGGCCTCCCGGAGTTGGGTCAAATACACATTGGTCGCTTCGATGACCCTGTCCAACCATCTCGTCCTCTGTCGGCCCCTTCTCCTCTTGCCTTCACACTTTCCCAACATCAGGGTCTTTTCCAGGGAGTCTTCTCTTCTCATGAGATGGCCAAAAGATTGGAGCCTCAGCTTCAGGATCTGTCCTTCCAGTCAGCACTCGGGGTTCGATTTCCTTCACAACAGATAGGTTTGTTCTCCTTGCAGTCCAGGGGACTCACAAGAGCACCACAATTCAAAAGCATCCATTCTTCGGCGGTCAGCCTTCTTTATGGCTTGGCTCCCATGTTTCTTCACCAAATCTAAAAATGAGTTGCCCCTTCTGAGTAGCATCTTTTAAATGGACAGCACTCCCAGCTAGAGTGTCCTGGAGGGGAATACCTCACCCAAACATTTTGGGATCACTGCACCCCAATTATAAGCCACCACTGCTCCGACCCACTGCTATTTGGCACCCCAAATCCCCATTTCCTGAAAACTAGGACTTCTGATCACTTACTATTTTCTTTCTGTTTTGGGTGCCTTTGGAGGTCTCTGTGTGGCTCCTGGAGAATTCTAGTAGCAGAAAATTGGCTTTGAGATTCAACCACGTTGCCAACCCCTGCTGTGTGACCTTGAGCTGGGCATGAAATACCACAGGTTTACTGACCCTCTTGCATTTTATGGCCCTTTAATCCCACTGTTTCCCTCCCTAAACCCTACAAAAGGGGGGGAAAGTCGTGTGTTCCTTGTAACTCTATTAGAGAACTTTGAAAACCACAAACAAACACTAGCCTTCAGCCCATCGGGTGCAGGGCGCCACTCATCCACGGATGGTGTAGAAAAAAATTACAAGAATTTTTTAAAAATCGTGGCTTGATGTCTACACTAGTTTTGAAATGAAGGCTCCAAGTCAAGCTAGACAGGTTGGTTTTAAATTAGGTCTCCAGCAATGATAACGGAATTGTCACAGATTCACAGTGACCTAAGGATAGGCAACGAGGACCTAAAACAGTGGTTCTCAACCTTGGGTCCCCAGATGTTTTTGGACTGAAACCCCCAAAAGCCTTCACCACCAGCTGGATAAACTATAAAAAATAATTTCAAATGTTGTGCCTGGACATACAAATGTAGACAAACCAGTGTCCCCCTCTGTCCTTTTATTCATTTATTTTTTACAGTGGGGTCTCGACTTAAGAACTTAATCCGTATTGGAAGGCAGTTCTCAGGTCGAAAAGTTCTTAAGTCGAATCTGCATTTCCCATAGGAATGCATTGAAAACCATTTAATCCGTATCTGCTCTTTTCTGTCCATAGAAACTAATGGGAAGCTGCTATTCCGCCTTCTGCCACTAGAGGGGGATATTTTTTTCTTTTTTCCTTTTAACCTAAGATGACTTAGCTTTTAAAAAAAAGGGAAAAAAGAGTTCGTAACTCGAATCTAAGTTCGTAAGTCGAGTCCATATATTCCTATGAGAGCGGTTCATAAGTCGAAACGTTCGTATGTCGAGCCGTTCGTAAGTTGAGACCCCACTGTATTGGTGTTGCATACGTGGCCTCCGTGTCATTATCATGACAGAAGACACCACCTGAACATCTTAAGGAAAAACACACATATTTGCTGGTCAGGCAGATGGCTTCCTTCCAGTGACTCGTTTTATTTGAGAGTTGAAGCATTACATACTACCTGTTTCAAAACCTGCGTGTGTTATGTGCTGTCGGGTCATATCTGACTTGTGGTGAGCCAGTCGGGCTAACAAGATAAGCGAGATATTTAAGGAGTAGCTTGACCACCCCCATGCAGTGAATTTTCATGGCTGAGCAGAGATTCGAACTCAGGCCTCCCAAGTCCTAGCCTGTCACTGTACCCACCACATCACACTAGCTCTCATTCTGGAACACACCGTGCTTCTAAGAACAATATATCGTCTTCTTTTTCCAAGCATACAAGCATCTTGCAGCAGTTTCTCCAAAGAATCTTAACCCAAAAGGCAGCATAAAAGCTTAAAAGGTGACCCGTGCCGGTTGTGGGTGTCGTGTTAACAGAGTAACAGCACAAGCCTGGGTGTGACTAATCAGAAACAGGGACTGATTTGGGGTCAAAACACTGTTTCTCACACCCTCCTCTCTCCTTTGACCCTTGATACTGCACATATCTACTCGGAGGTAAGCCCCACTGGCTTCACTGTGATTTACTCCTAGGGAAAGCGTGTGCAGGGCTGCAATCTCACAAAGACAGTTGAGACCTATTTACTCTACCAGACATATTATACTGCATTTTAATCTTGCCCGTTTGCAGATATATTTTATAAAATATATAGTGGTGTGGTTTTAGTCTGTCTGTCTATCTTGTCTGTCTGTCTGTCTGTCTCTCTCTCTCTCTCTGTGTGTGTGTGTGCGTTTAACTTCCACTCCCTGGATTCCAGCGTCAGCCTTTCTTGCAACCGCTGCTTGTTGGCATCTGAATAGGAGGTCTTATTATTTATTTATCTGTCCCATTTATTGTTTTTATCTCCCTTGCCTTCAGTGATTTCAAGGCAGCCTACATTTCTGTGCTCTTCCTTCCTCCTTTATATTCCTTAGATGCAGTGCTCCCCAACCTTGGGCCTCCAGATGTTCTTGGACTACAACTCCCAGAAGCCTTCACCGCCACCTCTGCTGGCCAGGATTTCTGGGCGTTGAAGTCCAAGAACATCTGGAGGCCCAAGGCTGAGGGACCACTGCCTTAGAGCATCCCTGTCAGGTTGAGAAAGAGAGAGAGAGAGACTGGCACCTCATCAGTCTCCCAGCGTGTTTTCATGGCCCAGTCAGGATCTGACCTTGGGTTTTCCAGTCTGGCACACCAAACCACTACTCCACACTGCCTGTTGCTACACAACCAGCTACCGGGGGGGGGCAGGTGTCTGTGATGTCAAGACCTCTGCCAGAAGATGCTGCCAAAGAATTTTGAGGACTGTAATATATAATATCAACAATATAGATAAACAATAACAGCCCCCCCACACACACACATTTCCTTTCCGCTTGGAAAACAGCTTGACTTCTGTTTGCTATAAATCGGGAGACTTTTTCAATTTACAAAGTGACAGCTTCCTTCATACTTTCAGTTTTCAAACAAGGAAAAAAATTTTGGCAATTTCTCTTTGACACCTCCCCTCTCAAACCAGATGGCAGTTCTTTCGCTAAGCAAAAAACTCAAGGAGCCAAATTAGAATCAAAAGAATGTGTCCTGTTCTATCTAACTCCTTAAGAATCATTTGGGATCTTCTTGTAATGTGTGGAGAGACAAAGCGCGAAAACTAACCTTATTCTAGCTGTTTACACATGATTCCTCTGACATCTTCTTTCACCTTTATATTTGCTTTTTAAACATGTTCTTTTTCTTTCCCTCTTGAATTTTAAGTGAATCCCCAGTTTTCAATCTCCCCACATCCCTCTTCTCTCCTCTCCCCCGCCCCACATCTTTGCCCAGGCCTGGTGTCTGTCTCCTGGAGGAATTTTTACAACAGAGCCCTAAAACAACATAAATCATAATTGACTGCATGGAAATCTACCATGCACCCAAGTGCCAATGAATATTTAGCAGAAAACTGATATTTCATTCAACATTTCATTCTGTTTCCATATGTCTGATGAAGTGGACGTGTCCACGAAAGCTCACATTAAAATATCATAGTCTTTAAGGGGCCAGCTGTTTTTGCCTTCTTTTGTTTTGTTCTGTTTCCTTGGATGTTGCCAGAGATGCTTGCACAGACAAACACAGTCACCTCTTTCAAAATTATAATTATTCTAATTGGCCTTCCCAGGAACCTCTGCAACCACAGCTAAAGAGCCAATCCAATCCAATTGTAATTCACATTTACAGAAGAGATGTTTTCCTGCTGTGGTTGGCCCTACGTACAGAGAACTGGAAGGAAAAAAAAGTATATAGTAAAATGATGGCCTTAGGGCAGCTTAGCAAAAAAAGAGAGGGGGGGGCTCTAAGTTGCTGCGGGACCTCTGGACTTTAGCCGAATCAGCCTTGTGAATAATACGGTATTGTCTCGGACGGTGCAGCTTGCCCAAGGCTACACAGGCTGGCTCTATGAACAGGAAGCACCGTGGGGAATCTAGGGACTAGAAAATAGAGTTTCTGTCCTTAGGTCATGACCCACTGAGCCCTCTTGACCTGGGAGCAGAGCTTTTTTTGGTGGCTGCAACGGGACAGCAGACCCCCCCCCCCCTTTTAAGGCCGGCTTTTAATAAACTGAAAGGGATGTGGTGGCGCTGCAGGCTAAACCGCAGAAGCCTCTGGGCTGGAAAGTCAGAAGACCAGCTGTCGTAAGATCGAATCCATGGAACGGAGGGAGCTCCCGTCGCTTGTCCCAACTCCTGCCAACCTAGCCATTCGAAAGCATGTAAAAATTCGAGTAGATAAATAGGGACCACCTCAGTGGGAAGGTCACGGCGTTCCGTGTCTAGTCACGCTGGCCACGTGACCACAGAAACTGTCTACGGACAAGCTCTGGCTCTACGGCTTGGAGACGGGGATGAGCACCCCGCCCTAGAGTCGGACACGACTGGACTCAATGTCAAGGGGAACCTTTATCTTTACCTTTAATAAACTGAGGCCGAAAGAAAATTCTTCTTTTATTTTTTTTTCCAACTCTGTGTGTGTGTGTGTTTGTGTGTGTTGTGTGTGTGTGTGTGTGTGTGTGTGTGTGTGTGTGTGTGTGTGTGTGTGTGTGTGTGTTTCATTTTGTGCCACTTAGTAATTAAGAATCAATTAAAGACATGGATGTTTCGGCAGGCCTTCCCATTAGACAATTCCTGACGCCTTTTCTTTCCTTTTCTATTGTTTCTTTTACTCTGTGTATAGCTTTTATTATTTATTTATTTATTTATTTATTTATTTATTTATTTATTTATTTTATTTCTATCCCGCCTATCTGGTCATACTAGACCACTCTAGGCGGCTTACAATTGGAGCAACAATAAAATTATTAAAAACATTACAATTAGACAAAAATGGAAATCAAAGAATATAAAAGAAAAATCATCAGGGATTATCTGTTGGGAAAGCCTGCCTATACATCAGTGTTTTCAATTGTTTCTTAAAAATGCCCAGCGAGGGAGCCGCGCGAATCTCAGGAGGTAAGCTGTTCCAGAGGCGAGGAGCCACCGCCGAGAAGGCCCGATTTCTGGTCTTTTCCTTCCGGGCCTCTCTCAGCGTCAGGCTCCTCAGCCTCACCTCCTGGCTCGCACGGGTGACACGGGTAGATCTAGGTGGGAGAAGGCGTTCCACCAAATATTGAGGTCCTAAACCGTTTAGGGCTTTGTAAGTAAGCATCAACACTTTGAAGTCGATGCGGAATCGGATGGGCAGCCAATGCAATGCGGCCAGAGTGGGCGAGATATGTTGGTATCTTCTCACTCCACTGTGTAATCTGGCCGCAGCATTCTGCACCACCTGTAGTTTCCGCAGCAGCCTCAAAGGCAGCCCCACGTAGAGCGCATTGCAGTGGTCTAATCTTGAGATTACAAGCGCATGTACCAAAGTGTTGAGAGCCCCCACATCAAGGTAGGGTCGCAGCTAGGCTATCCGCCGAAGATGGAAAAATGCGGTGCGGACCACGGACGCCACCTGGGTTTCCATAGTGAGCGCCGGGTCCAGATGAATCCCCAAGCTGCGAACTCCATCCCTGGCAGGCAGGGTCACTCCCCCAAAAATGAGGGAGTTTCCCAAATCCCCAACTGTGGGAGCGCCCACCCTCAGTACCTCCGTCTTGTCCGGGTTCAGCCTCAGCCCATTCTCCTGCATCCATTCCCGAACGGTCTCCAGGCAGCGCTGAAGGGACAGAACGGCATCTCCTGTAGTTGGAGAAAAGGAGATGTAGAGCTGCGTGTCATCCGCATATTGATGGCACAGGGCTCCACACCCCCTGATGACGCCACCCAGCGGCCTCATATAGATGTTAAACAGCATTGGGGAGATGATCGACCCCTGTGGGACCCCACAATTGAGGCTCCACGGGGCCGAGACATTCTCCCCAAGCTGTACTCTCTGGGGACGGTCCTCCAAGAAGGAACGGAGCCAGGCAAATGCCCGGCCACCTATTCCCAACTCGGTGAGCCTCCCCAGGAGGATACCGTGGTCAATAGTATCGAAGGCCGCTGAGATATCGAGGAGGACCAGCAGAGACATTTTGCCTCTGTCGGCCTCCCTCAACAGGTCATCACACAGGGCGACCAATGCCGTCTCTGTTCCATGGCGCAGCCTGAAGCCCGATTGGAATGGATCCAGGGCATCTGTGTCATCCAGGAACGCCTGAAGCTGATCGGCCACCACCCTCTTGACTACCTTGCTTAAGAAAGAAACATTGGCGACGGGCCTATAATTGCCAATTTCGTCCGCCGCCAAACTAGGTTTCTTTCTTATGGGCCTAATGAGTATATCCTTGAGGGCAGAGGGAAATCTACCCTCAAGGAAAGACCCATTAATTATTACAGTAGCCCATTCCGTTGTTGAAGGCCTGGCTGCCTTGATTAGCCAGGCCGGGCAAGGGTCCAAAGAGGAGGTGGAAGCACGGCAGCGATCAAGCGTCCTGGCCACAGTGTTGGGCGAAACAGGCTGAAAGGAGTCAAAAATCACCGGACAAGACGGAGCGCTGGACATCTCAGCTCGACTCACTGTATTCAAAAAAGGGGAGAGGTCCCGGCGGATGGCCTCCACTTTAGATTTAAAAAATGCTGCAAATTGGTCCGGTGTAAAACTAGGGGGAGGCCTATCACCCGGGCCAATTCCGGATAGGTCACGTACTATACGGAATAATTCCGCCTGCTGATTAGACGCCTCGCTTATCCGGTTAGCGAGGTATGTTCGACTGGCAGCCTTTACCTTGGCCTGGTAAAGGTTAGTAGCGACCTTAACAGCTATGCGATTAAAAACCGTCGGGTCCTTTCTCCATTTGCGCTTGTTTATATATTTTATTGTACTTTTTATGGTTGTTAGCCGCCTAGACTGGTCCTGACCCAACCAGATAGGCGGGATATAAAATAAATAAATAAATAAAATAATAAATAAAACTAATGTATATTTTTTCACAATGTGGTTTTCATATTTGTTGTTGTTTTACTATTTGGGCTTTTAAACCTTCGGTAAGCCACCCCGAGAAAGGTGGGTGTGACATTAAATAAATAACTCTAATGGCTTGAACAAAGCTTCCAGGACGCCAAACGCAATAGCAGTAACAATAGTATTTCTCCAACTTGTCATATCGGTCTGACCGGTGCAGGGGGGGGGGGAAAGGTGTGTGGCATCCAGCCTACATCTGGAAGGCAACATGGCTGGGAATGCTAAAGGGTGCACCGTGCAGAGGGACGGAGGGTATGCGCTGATCTCTGTCCCAGGCGGCTTCTTGCGGGCCGCCGGTGGGACCCCACCTGTTTCTCTGTCTCCGGCCCACGTCAAAAGCTTTGGCCGAGGAGGTGTCCGAACAATCACTCGATAACAAGGCCTATTTTTAGACCGAGGATACAGCCAGGACGGTGACAATGGGGGGAAGGGGGCTTGGTTTCCCCCCGAGTGGCCACTCAGCCGCCCATCGGCCCGAAAGTTTTCCTCGATGGCTTGGAGGCATACAATGCAAGGGAAATAGAGCAAAGTGAGACACGGACGCGGCCGGCCAAAGATTATCTGCTCCTTTACCTAATGCTGTGACCCTGGGATAAAGCAGGAAGACCGGCGCTGCCGTCAGCTACTGGGTGAGGCTTTTTCTGAAGCTGAAAAACAAGGTGAAACACGGCGAGGGACTCAGCTTTTCCACTGGGCCCATCCAAATGGCCCGTGGGATGGTGGATTCATTCTGTTTCGCCTGCCCCCCCCAAACTTCAAGCCGCGCTCTGTTTTCCCCATTGACGAATGGTCTTTTGTTGGTTCAGAACTCGAAGACAGCTGGGTCGTGGTCCGGATGGGCCAGCTGCCCACCCCTAAAGGTCACCTACCGTCCTTCCACACGGTTCTCATTTATTCTGGGCGAAGCCCGGCAATCAATTTACCTATATTCTCTAAGCAAGCGGGAGGAGACATGCGGAAAGAGCAAGAGCGATCGCTGCAGTCCGTTTTGCCCCTTTCCTTAACCAGAAGTGTGAAAAGAAGCCAGATTCGGGTTGAATATAAGGAAAAATGTCCTAACTGTTAGATCAGTACGATGGTGGAACCAGTGACCTCGGGAGTTGGTGGGTGCTCCAATCCTGGAGGCATTCAACAAAAAATTGGATAATCACCTGGCAGATCTGCTTTGATGGTATTCCTGCCTTGAGCAGGGGGTTGGACTGGATGGCCTTGGAGACCCCTTCCAACTTCACTTTTCTACGATTCTAAGTTACTTTCTCTTTTTAAATGACAGTGCCCAGTATCCTACCACCCCAGCTAGTATCATTCGTGAATCTACAAAAGGCATTTTTCAGACTACTCTAGCCACCCAATATGGCTAAAGAACAAATTAACTGGATTAATATCCAAAAGCAACCCACTGCAAGGCAAACCCAGGAAAAATAAACAATCAAACACCACTAGCTGTGTCACCACTACTCACACTCATCGTATAGGATCTTCAACCCATTCTTGACAAAAGCAAAGTGTGCTGTTTATAGAGACCCATACGGTTTAAAGCTCAATTTAATTATGCCGGCTATACATTGCCCCCACAAATTTAAAAACAATAAAACCAAAAAACATATATTATAGATCCAAGATGGCAAAAGTATAAGAAATTAAGATATGGCAGGAGGGAAAGCCTGCCCAAATAGCCAGGTTTTAAGTTTATTCCTGAAAACACCCAGAGAAGGGAGCCAGGCGGATCTCTACGGGCAAGTTGTTCCAAAGACGAGGGGCCACTGCCGAGAAGGCCTGGTTCCTCGTTCTTTCCTCCTGGACCTTCCTCGGTATCAGGCCCCTCAGCCGCCCGGCCTGCCTGGAACAAGTGTCTCTGGCAGAACTAGGTGGGAGAAGGCGGTCTGCCAAATATCGAGGTTCTAAACCGTTTAGGGCTTTATGTGTCATCGTAAGAACTTTGAAATCAATGCAGAAACGAATGAGCAGCCAATGCAGGGCGGCCAGAGCGGAGAAAATATGGTGGTACCTTTTCACCCCAGTAAGAAGTCTGGCCGCCACATTCTGCACCATCTGATGTTTCTGCGTCAGTCTCAAAGGCAGCCCCACATAGAGCGCATTACACTAGTCTAATCTTGAGACTGTGAGCGCATGGACCAAAGTGGTGACCACCCCCACATCAAGATAGGGACACAGCAATAACAAACACTTTTAGGGAAAAGATCAGGCACATACAACGATTTTCAGCTATGTACTCTACATCCACCACACTGAGAGGATGGGGAAATATGAATGGGTAAGAGAGAAAAAGGCAGAACTGTAGAAAACCTATTTTGTCTCTTTTTGTTCTCCCCAAAGGAAAACGTGTAGATCAAATAAAGGTAACAAAAAAGGGACAGTGGGCAAGAAAAGTCAATAGGAGGTATAGGCTTACGTTACACACATAGCTGCTTTACATGCACCGGAGTCTGCTGGCCAAATGAGCCGCATCCGTGTATACCGTGCATGACAGTAGACATTTTCTACCGTCTCTGAGATTACTTGGAGAACAGGTGAGGTCTCTGAGGCAGGCCAGTGCTGTCCCCATTTTCAAAAAGAGGGGAAAAGATGATTCAGCAAATTAGCAGCTGGCTCGGGTTGACATCCATATCAGGAAGGTTTATAGAACAGATCCGTAAACAGCGTGTGAGCCTTTAGAGGAGAAGGTTCTGATTCCTAAGACCCAGCATGATTCTGTCAAAAGCAAGTCTCAACAGATTTTTGACCTCTCTTTTTGGACAGAGTCCTAAGTATGGTCGTTCCGGGCCAGGCGGTGAATGCACAGTTTGTCCTTTTATATTTGAAGAAGACCCTTTCCATTAGATCCCTCCCTTGAAGGGGGAAAAGAAATGAATGGTTAAGACGGAGCAGTAGTATGCTGGTGGATATTCAGATGACTGACGAGCCCTGGAAGAGATAGAAATAACAAGGATTTGGGGATGGCATCAGGCCTAGGTGCCTTTAAAAGGGCATGGGACAGATGCCTGGAGGAAAAGTCCATTGCAGGTGACAAGCCATGATTGTTGTTGTTTAGTCGTTGAGTTGTGTCCAACTCTTCGTGACCCTCATGGACCAGAGCACACCAGGCCCTCCTATCTTCCACTGCCTCCCAGACTTGAGTCAAATTCATGTTGGTCGCTTCGATGACCCTGTCCAGCCATCTTGTCCTCTGTCGTCCCCTTCTCCTCTTGCCCTCACACTTTCCCAACATCAGGGTCTTCTCCAAGGAGTCTTCTCTTCTCATGAGATGGCCAAAGTATTGGAGCCTGAGCTTCAGGATCTGTCCTTCCAGTGAGCACTATGAGTTGATTTCTGAAGGATTGATTTGATTTCTAGGTGCCTTTAAAAGGGGATGGGACAGATTCCTGGAGGAAAAGTCCCATCGCAGGTGACAAGCCATGATGGGGATGTATCATCTCCAAGCTTCAAAGGAAGGTCCCTCAAAAGGCCAGATGCAGGGGAAGAGGGGTATCAGGAGACAGGGATCTCATTGTCTCGTGTACTCCCAGAGGCACCTGGTGGGGCCCCTGTGAGAGACAGGAAGCTGGACTAGATGGGCCCTTGGCCTGATCCAGCAGGGCTCTTCTTATGTTCTTATATAGAAAGAGTGGGGTCACGTTTGCAGATCCTGGGTTTTGCTGGGCCATTGAGATACTGCATCCTCACTTTCTCCTTTCTCTCTTCCTTTGTGCATCCTTGGCTCTTTTCATTTCAAGTTATTTAGTCCCTCGTTTGATGCAGCTGCACCAGACATTTCAGGTTTGAGCGAGAGACTCCCAATCTACATGGACAATAATCAAGTCTGCCAAAGGTCTTCAATGGACTTGAGCCCACCAGGCAGCTCGAAGGAAGGTGGGGGCAAGAACCCCATGAGACTTTAACTCATGAGACTTCATTACAAGGGCCCCATCACTCTTGTCTCGATATCTTAGGAAACCACATACTGCGTTGTTAGGAGAGATGCACGCTCAGGCACACCATCCCTGCATTAGTATACAATAGGACCTTTGTATCCACAGGATTGGTATCTGCTGATTCACTTATCCAATGTCTGAAAATATTAAAATAATTAAAAGGAAAATCCTAGAAATATCTATTTCTAAAGATGAAGTTACCGCAACTGACCTGTAGAGAGAGCCAGAGATCACGATACGTATAGTGTTCGCTATAACCCACATTTTTCAGCATCTGTGGGTTTGCTTGGAACTGATCTCCCATGGATATGGGGTCCCCTACTATATTAACGTTTCCCCAGGACTTTCAGAATCATCTGCTTGTATACAAGCAACCGTTAGATGAACAGAGAGGACTACAACTTTGTACTGAAATTGAACATACCGTAACTTTGAAGCACGTGTCTTGAATATGTGCCATAACATTAGAAATTTTTAGTAAGCCAGCTCCCCTTTTCCCTAATAAAAGCCCCTTTCACAGCAAAGAACCCAAACTCTGCTTTTCCCCCAAAGCCCAGTTACCGTGCATCAACAGATAGGTAATTTGCACTGACTAATTACTCTGCCTGTTACTGGGATATTGGGTGTCATCAACACTTGGAAAGTTTATTTCCCAAGTCAATCATGCTATTGTCAGTTTGAACCTTCAGGATGATGTTAACAATACTCTTGTCAGTTTTATCTCATTACACCCTCTAGACAACCACATGGACTTTCTGTTTCCCAACTTTGGATGTTCCCGGTTGTTCTTGAAGAGCAACTCCCAGAAGCTGTCGCCTCCAGCTGTGCTGGCCAAGGTTTCTGGGAGTTGCAGTCCAAGAACATCTGGCAACCCAAGGATGGGAAGCACCCTGTATAAACCAGTGACTTACCGTATTTTTCTGTGTATAAAATGACACTTTTTACTTAAATAATTAGACCAATAGTTGAGGGTTGTTTTATACATGGAAGGCAGTCGCTTTCCCTGCCTTTTGTGAAACAACAGGGTAACACATCCATGAAAGGGCGGCAGGATGGCACCCCTTTGATCCTGAAGCAGCCATGGAAGGGCTTCAGGACCAAAGGAGTGCCGTGCAAATTTTCAAATTTGGGGATTAGAAAAGGGGGAGTCATCTTATACATTGGGTCGTCTTATAAGCAGAAAAATACGGTAAATACTGGCAAAACAAAAGAAAGCAAACAGAGTTGTGGGGAACACAACAAACTATCATAGCAGTTAGAAAACTAACATTTTTATTAAAAGTGCTTCGTTTTTTTTTTCCTTTCGCTTTTAACAGTACGTTAAGACAGACTAACACAGCTATTTCTTTGGACATCAGGCTAAATATGAATCCGAGGGAACCAACGTCATCCAGAAAATGTCACACTGAAGCAAGCATGTCGCCCTTCATCCTTAAGTGCAATACTTTTAGTTTTTGTTTATATTTTAATTTTGTTGAGCATGCGGAAAGAGGCTAAACCAACTGCCTCTTTAAAAATTGGCTGCATAAAAAATATGTTGCCTGCCAGCCCAGAGACAGAGAAGCCTGGCACCGGTGGGAAAAACACCATCTTTCCAATAAACGTTCCCCTTGACAAAGAAGTCCCATCGAGTCCAACTCGGGGGAGCCAATGCTCATCCCCATTTGTAAGCCGAAGAGCCCACTTTGTCTGTAGACACTTTTTCCGTGGTCATGTGGCTGGTATGAATAGACACAGAACGCCATTACCTTCCCACTGAGTTGGAACCTATTCATCTACTTGCCCTGGCATGCTTTCAAACGGGTAGGATAGCAGGAACTGGGGCAAGCAACGAGAGTTCACCGCATCGTACAGATTCGAACTGTCAACCTTCTGGTTGCCAGGCCAGTGGCTCAGCAGTTGAATTATATTGGCTGTTGGTCATGGCCGGTTCATATGTTTGCACCCAGAAGCACACCAGTAGCCAGGGAAGCTGTTTGACGAGGTAACTTGCGTTCCCCTTGTAACTGGCTCCATCCATTGCCTGGCTACAGCAAGCATTTGGGACCTGCTGAATTCTTTCCAAAGTTCTGAAGTAGAGAATTGCACATGGAGCTCAAATGCCCTCTGCTGGCGAGCCCAGACATTTGCAAGATGGCCTCCTGCTTGCTGCAGCACTGGTAACATGTTTGTGTTCAAGAAGGGTGCTAACAAATAGGAGCGAGTTCAGGGGAGGGCAGGAAGGATGATGATCAGGAGGCTGGAAACTGAGCCTTATGAGGAAAAGCTGAAAGAACTGGGCATGTTTAGCTTTGAGGAAAAGAAGACTGGCAGGAGATAAGATAGCATTTTTCAGATATCTGAAAAGCTGTCGTACAGAGAGTGCAGGACCCGCAACCATGGGCTCAAGTTACAGGAAGCCCAATTTCCAGCTGAATATCAGGAGAAACTTCCTAACTGTTAGAGAGCAGTACGACAGTGGAACCCATGACTTCGAGAGGTGGCTACCATGCTGGAGGCCTTGAAGGGAATATTGGGGAATCCTCTGTCCGATCTGCTTGGATTTGTATTCCTGCCTTGAGCAGGGGGTTGGACTTGATGGCCTTCGAGGCCCCCCTTTCGATTCCAGCCTTCTAGGATTCTGTAATTCAAACATAACCCTAAGAAGGCATTTGGGGACCCAGTCTTGATTGTTAAAAGCCTGCCTGGAAAGATGGGTCTTTAACTGTCAGCAGAAGGATAAAAGGGAAGGGGCCAGCTTGCTCTCCTGTGTTGGACTGCAAGTGCCAGAATCCCCTCCCTAGTGTCACTGGGGGGTGGGATATGTGTTAGGGGATTCTGGGAGTTGTAGTCCAAAAGAATAAATGTGGTCCAGCTTTGGAGGTTCCTAATCCCGACATGTGGGAGCTGTCTTATCATTCCCTCAGGGATGTTGGATAAACACTCTGCTCATCGTCAGACACGTTTTGTGGGACGAAGACTTCAGTGGAAAAAAAAAGCCACAACTCTCTCTGTACGCAAACATGTTGAACCTGAAGCCGTCCTCCTTTGGACACATCATGAAAGGGCAGGATTCTCCGGAAAAGACAGTCATGCTGGGAAAAGCCGAACACAGCAGGAAAAGGGGAAGGCCCAGGTACAAGATGGACGGACTCCCTCAAGGAAGCCACAGGGTTGAGTTTAGAAGAGCGGAGCGGGGCTATTGGAGGGCATTTTGGAGACGATAGGATCACTGGAAGTACAAGGCAACTCACTGGCAAGTAACAGAAACGAGAAAAGTCAGAGGTCCAAAATTATGCTGTGGAGGAGCTGATCAGAAATCACACTATGAGGTTAAGAGATATGTGTGTGGTGGGGAGGTCAGGGCCTGGGGAAATCCCTCTTTTTTCAAATTACAAAGCAGTTAATCAGTTTACGAATGAATGGAACAAAGCCCAGAATTACCCAAACACATCATGTCTGACTGCAGCTCCCATTATCCCCAAAACAAAAGTCTTGTGGATGATGGAAGTTATACTCCAATGTATCTCTAGGGTCACCAGGGGCTCTACCCAGTGGGCCATCCTGCCTCGTCCTTGAGGTGAGTTGGCAGGTAGCTCCCCCCTGGTCACCCGTGCAATGTCTTGTCAGGAAAGGAAGGCTGGGCGGGAAGGAGGTCACGCCTTGTCCTCACTGGCCTTTTTCTTTCTTCCTTTTTCCTGATTCCATTCCAGCTTCCATTGTTTTCCTGGAGATGCCCAAAGGAAAGAGGTGGGACGCCAGGGCTGTAGGTCGGACAAGACGCTCCACGCGTGTTCTGGAACGAACGTGGCATGGCCTTTAGTCCACCCCAACGTGGCATGGCCTTTAGTCCTCTGCAGGATTGGGAAGAGCCGATCCGGGCCGACATCCGGACAAGAAGTTCACCGGCAGAGCTGTGGCCAGGATACTCCACGGCATCGGTAAGAACTGCGAGCCTCTTGGAGTGTGTGTGTGCGCGGGGGCTCCTTTGAAGATGCTGGCCGAGTCTCGTTACAGGAGTCATCCTCTCGGGCGCTCCTCTCTGCTGCGCCATCCAAGACGCAGGATCAGGTGCGGACGTGGCTCTGGAGTCCACAAGAACCATAAAAAGGGTCATTGGCCGAGCCCCTTCCAGCGGGGCCTGTCAGAGAGGATCAGGGCCCTGTGGCCGCAAAGCCCACTAAACGGGTCAACCGGAAGAGGTCGGCCAGGCAGGGCCGGAAGAAGGGCTGAGGGAGACCTTCTGAAAGCTCTTCGAGAAATGACGGCGGTCTGGAGGCCGAGTACCGGCAACCGGACCTCTCTCTTGGTCGGCTGAAACGTTTCGCCTCTCCTCCATCAGCCGCCTCTTCAGTCTGAGGAGAGTCGGAGGGTCTCTCCGGGAATCTCCAACGGACTCTCCTCAGACTGAAGAAGCTACTCGGAAGAGGAGGAGAGAAAGGCTTCGACCTGACAAGAAAGAGGTCCAGTGGCCAGGACTCGCCTTCCAGAGAACCACACAACGTTTATATCATTGTATTCGCGAAGGCTTTCACGGCCAGGATCTGATGGTTGTTGTGGGTTTTTCGGGCTCTTTGGCCGTGTTCTGAAGGTTGTTCTTCCTAACGTTTTGCCAGTCTCTGTCTGGCAAACAACCATTTATATCCTTCTCCTTCCACTTAGAAAGCGCCTCTGGGGTAGCTGTGTGGGGTGAATATACTGTAATTGCTAGTTTTACTGCTGATTTAATGTGGTTTTAGGGTTACAGTGTTGAACTAGGTAGGGTAGGGGGAGGCCCAGGTTCACATCTCCGCTTTGGCATGAAACTCTCTGGGGGACTTTGGACCCGTCACTCGCTCTTTCTGTCAGCCTGACCCACTTGACAGGATGGTTGCGAAAACAATAGTGCAGGGGAGGAGAGCCAGGTACGTCTCTCGTGGAGAGACAGGTGAGAGAGAAACGGGATTCATAAAGTAGCTTGATGGTTCATTAGTCAGACTCCTATTGGACAGTGCCCAAGCCATCCCTAACTACACACCCCACAGTGCCATGGCTCAACGCATCCCCTTGGCACTTCCTTCTAAAAAGGTCTCATCGTGTTTTTCTAAGGGAAGACAGCTATTGATGTATATTTTGAAAAATCTTAAGAAGAAAGCTGCTTGGAAGACTTCTCTGTGTACGAGACAGCAAGCCAGGAAATACTATACTGTGAAATAAGGCACACTGAGTTCCTGAAGAACAGGGATAAGATCCCTGGAAGCCGTGTGTCTTGCTTGGAAGAGATTGGCAAAAGGACCGCAGGCTGCCCATGGATAGGCGTTCATCAGGAATAAAGGCAGCGTCAGAAAGGAAGGAAGAAAGTCCGTCCGTCCATCACTCTCTGAGCGCTAGAGGTACCTGTAGGGTCTGAAGGGAAGGGAAGTGGCCAGTGCTGGTGAAGGACAAAAGCTCAGGGCTGGGACAGAAGAGAGGTCTGGAGGCACCCTCGGAAAGGGCGGCCCCATCCAACCTGCCTGGGGCCAGGCTCCTCCGATCCTCTGATTCGCGGCTGCCTTCTCCTTGGAGGGGAGAAGGGACCACCTGGGAGCCTTTCCGCTGAGCGCAGGTCCCTCTTCCTTCCCAGATGTTGGTCCAGTGCTCGAAAAAGTTAGGTTCTTTTTGGGAACTCCAGTTCCCAGAATTCCACAGTCCACAGGGCCCCGGGGAGCAATGCCGAGTTTGGTCTCGGGAGGGGAAGGTCTCTGTCCTTCCACCAAGGACCTCGTTTTCTCTGAAGCAGAAGAACCTGGCTGGTCCTTTAGCCCCTGAAGCCCAAGCCGCTGACCGTTCGGAAGCTCACCGGCGCGTTGTCGCTTTTCGTTGAGAATGACCAAAACGCCTCTGTCCAGACATGTTCTGAACTTCTGGACTCCAGTGGACTCTGAGGTTTGCACTCTGTACATGCTCCAGAAAAGAGAGACACCCCCCCCCCCGAAAGCCACACAGATCTGCATCTTCATGAATATAGATCACAACAAAGGTTTTTATTGAAATACATCAGTGGTTAACATGTGATTACTGTTGGAAAGCAATCTCTTATCCAGTAATAATAATAATAATAATAATAATAATAATAATAATAATAATAATAATAATAATAATAATAATAATAATAATAATAATAATAATAATAATAATAATAATAATAATAATAATAATAATAATAATACGATATGGATTTGGCTCAATCTTCGGAGTCATGTTTGTCCCCCCCTGCAAGGGAACCTCAGGGTGCAGAGGTGAGAGGCGATGGAGAGATTTCCTGATTCCTCTCTCAGTCTCTGAATGCCGACCCCACAGCAGCATCTCTGTCGTATTGTGTGCTTGGATTACAGGGGATTGACTGTCCGAATCCTGGATGTCTCGGACAACCCAGATAATGTGGTTGCTGACCTTGAGCCAGACATCCTGGAGAGTGAAGTCAAGTGGGCCTTAGAAAGCATGGCTAACAACAAGGCCAGCGGAGGTGATGGCATTCCAGTTGTGCTATTTAAAATCTTAAAAGATGCTGCTGCGAAGGTGGTACACTTAATATGCCAGGAAGTTTGGAAAAATCAGCAGTGGCCAGAGGATTGGAAAAGATCAGTCTACATCCCAGTCTCAAAGAAGGGTAGGGCCAAAGAATGCTCCAACTACTGTACAATTGCACTCATTTCACACGCTAGCAAGGTTATGCTCAAAATCTTACAAGATAGGCTTCAGCAGTATGTAAACCGAGAACTCCCACACGTACAAGCTGGATTTCGAAGGGGCAGAGGAACTAGAGACCAAATTGCTAACATGCATTGGATTATGGAGAAAGCCAGAGAGTACCAGAAAAAATCCACTTCTGCTTCATGGAGTATGCAAAAGCTTTTGACTGTGTGGATCACAGCAAACTATGGCTTGTCATTAAAGAAATGGGAGTGTCTGATCACCTTATCCATCTCCTGAGAAACCTATACGTTGGACATGAAGCAACAGTTAGAACTGGATATGGAACAACTGATTGGTTAAAAATTGGGAAAGGAGTATGACAAGGCTGTATATTGTCTCCCTGGTTATTTAACTTATATGCACAATACATCATGCGAAAGGCTGGACTGGATGAATCCCAAGACGGAGTTAAGATTGCCGGAAGAAATATCAACAATTTCAGATATGCAGATGATTCCACTCTGATGGCAGAAAGTGAGGAGAAGTGCCAAAAATGGTCTGAAACTCAACATAAAAAACAAAAACAAAAACAAAACAAAAAACAAAACAAAACTAAGATCATGGCCACTGGTCCCATCACCTCCTGGCAAACAGAAGGGGAAGAAATGGAGGCAGTGACAGATTTTACAGTGGTACACCGACTTAGAAAATTAATCCATATTGGAACAGTGGCCATAAGTCAAAATTTTCGTAAGTCGAAGCACCAGTTCCCTTACGAATGCATTGAAAAGCAATTAATCTGTTCCTGCCTCCCCCCAAATACCCCTCAAAAAGTAGAAATAAAACACTGCAGGCCCCTGGGCCTCCAAAAACAAGAAAATAATAATCCAAAAATAAACATTGGAACAACTCCCACGCTGGAACTGCAAAAAACAAAAAACAAAAAATTAAGCACCACACAAACACACACCCCCAGCGAAAACCTCCCAGCCAAAACCCACCCAGAACAACTTTTTTAAAAGAAAAAAAGCAGCAACTAACTGGTCCGAAGCCTCCCGGGGGGTCCCCCACCGCCACGATCAGCGCCTTCGGAGACCTCCCGGGGCTTCCCCACCGCCATCGGAGGCCTGGCGGGGGTCCCCCGCTGTGGACAATGGTCCCTTTGGAGGCCTCAGGAGGCTTCCGAAGGCGCCTATCGCAGTGGCGGGTGACTCCTGCCAGGCCTCCGATGGCGGTGGGGAAGCCCTGGGAGGCCTCCCTACCACCATCGGAATCCTACCCGTGGTCCCCGCCGCCGCGATCGGCGCCTTCAGAGGCCTCAGGAGGCCTCCAAAGGCGGCAATCAAGGCGGTGGGGGACCCCCGGGAGGCTGAGCTCTTTGCCACCAATGGTTTGAATTTCACGCCCTCGACCTACGAACGCCCCTACTTACGGACATTTCGACCTACGGACAGCTCCGGCCACAGAATTTGCATCGACTTACAGCCGGAGCTGTCCGTAGGTCGAAATGTCTGTAAGTAAGGACGTTTGTAGGTCGAGGTATCACTGTACTTTCTTGGGCTCCATGATCACTGCACATGGTGACAGGAGCCATGAAAATTAAAGACTCCTGCTTCTTGGGAGGAAAGTGGTGACAAACATTGACAGCATCTTAAAAACCAGAGACATCACCTTGCCGACAAAAGTCAGCACCACAATTCAAAAGCATCAATTCTTTGACGGCCAGCCTTCTTTATGGTCCAGCTCTCACTTCCACACATCGCTACTGGAAAACCATAGCTTTGACTATGCAGACTTTTGTTGGCAAGGTGGTGTCTCTGCTTTTTAAGGTACCGTCTTGGTTTGTCACCGCTTTCCTCCCAAGAAGCAGGAGTCTTTTAATTTCATGACTCCTGCCACCATGTGCAGTGATCACGGAGCCCAAGACAGTAAAATCTGTCACTGCCTCCATATCTTCCCCTTCAATTTCCCAGGAGGTGATGGGACCAGTGGCCATGATCTTAGTTTTTTTGATGTTGAGCTTCAGACCGTTTTTGCACTCTCCTCTTTCGCCCTCATTAAGACGTTCTTTAATTCTTCCTCACTTTCTTCCATCAGAGTGGTATCATCTGCATATCCAAAGTTTTTGATATTTCTTCTGGCAAACTTCATTCCGGCTTGGAATTCCTCCAGTCCTGCCTTTTGCATGATGTATTATGGAAATAAGTTAAATAACCAGGGGGACAATATACAGCCTTGTCGTACTCCTTTCCCAATTTTGAACCAATCAATTGTTCCATATCCAGTTCTAACTGTTGCTTCCTGTCCAACGTATAGGTTTCTCAGGAGATAGATAAGGTGGTCAGACACTCCCATTTCTTTAAGGACAAGCCATAGTTTGCTGTGGTCCACACAGTCAAAGGCTTTTGCATAGTCAATGAAGCAGAAGTAGATGTTTTTCTGGAACTCTCTGGCCTTCTCGGTCATCCAGCGCATGTTAGCAATTTGGTCTCTAGTTCCTCTGCCCCTTCGAAATCCAGCTTGTATGTGTGGGAGTTCTCGGTTTACATACTGCTGAAGCCTATCTTGTAAGATTTTGAGCATAATCTTGCTAGCGTGTGAAATGAGTGCAATTGTAGGGTAGTTGGAGCATTCTTTGGCACTCTCCTTCTTTGGGATTGGGACGTAGACCGATCTGTTCCAATCCCCTGGCCACCACTGAATTTTCCAAACTTGCTGGTGTATTGAGTGTAGCACCTTAACAGCATCATCTTTTAAGATTTTAAATACAGTAGTTCAACTGAAATGACATCACCTCCACTGGTCTTGTGATTAGCCATGCTTTCTAAAGCCCAGTTGACTTCACTCTCCAGGATGTCTGGCTCAAGGTAAGCAACCACACTATCTGGGTTGTCCGAGACATCCAGACAATTCTGATATAATTCCTCTGTGTATTCTTGCCGCCTCTTCTGGATGTCTTCTGTTTCTGTGAGGTCCCATTTTTGTCCTTTACTCTCTCCATCTTTGCACAAAATGTTCTATCTCCAATTTTCTTCAACAGATCTCTGCTTTTTCCCTTTCTCTTATTTTCCTCCATATCTTTGCACTGTTCGTTTAAGAAGGCCCTCTTGTCTGATAATCCTAATGATAATGATGATACTACTACTAATAATAATAAGATGATATGGGTTTGGCCCAATCTTTTGGGTCATTTCTGTCCCCAGGGCAAGGGAACCTCATCCTGTGTGTACGCAGGGAAACTCGCCCCGTGTGCCTCTCCAACAGGAACTGAATGGGCACCAGGAGATGTGCCGGCCTGATGGAGAGGCTTGCTCTTCCAGGGACTAGCAGCAGATGACAGAGGGAGTTTGCTCTTCTGTTACATACACAGTCCCTGTTGGGGTCTGCCTTGTGGTTCTGTCTGACCTTCTCCTCCTCCAGGGCATCTGAAAGATCCCCTTCCTTCTGGGACTTCTCCTCTCCTGATGTGAAAGTTGAGGTTCCTCGTTCGCCTGCTGCACGGAGGCAGAACTGCAGCAGGGAAAGCGGGCGATGAATCCCCTTTTCTTTTCTTTTCCAGCCGCCCTCCCTGCGTCCGGGGCTTCATGGCATCCCGCTGGAGTCTCCCGTCTGCGTCTCCAACAGGATCTGAATGGGCACCAGGAGTGCGCCCTGATGTGCCGGCCTGCTGGAGATGTTTGCGCTTCCAGGGACTTGCAGCAGAGACAGCAGGTGATGGATGGGGTTTCCTCTCCTGTTCCATCCGCAGTTCCTCTTGGAGTCTCCCTTGTGGAGGGCTCCCCATCCATGGGTCTCCCAGACCCTTTCTTCCTCCAGGGCAGCTGAAACCCCCGTTTCCTTCTGCCACTTCCCATCTTCCTCTCCTGATGTGAAGGGTGAGCTTCCTCGTTCGCCTGCTGCTCAGGCGCAGAACTGCAGCACAGAAAGCGGGCGATGAATCCCCTTTTCTTTTCTTTTCCGCTCACCCTCCCTGCGTCCGGGGGTTGATGGCATCCCGCTGGAGTCTCCTGTGTGGAGGGCTCTCCGACCACGGTTTCCTCCAACCCTTTCTTCCTCCAGGGCAGCTGAAACCCCCGTTTCCCTCTGCCACTTCCCATCTTCCTCTCCTCAAGCGAATGCTGAGATTCCTGCTTTACCCCTCCACTCTTGAATAGGCCTTTGACCCGCTTGCCTCTCTCGTTTTTCCTCACGGGCTCCATGAGTTGGCGTCCCTCAGAGGTAGTGATGTCTCCCCCTCTAGCTTCCCCAAATGATGGGCAGCGATCCTTTTTGATCCAGGGACCTTGGCAGGTAGCATTTCCTTCCGGGGATTCCTGTGTTTCCCCCAGAGGAGATTTCTGATGCTTCGGAGGAACACTCTCCCGATGGACTTCCTCCTCTTCACTTCGCCTCTTCTGTTTTTCAATCTCAGCAGTCAGGGCCTGTGGGGACCTCGGAAGCCACATTCTGTGTCCCAAATCCGCTTCGGAAGGAGCTGCGGGAGGCAGAAAGGGTCTCAAGGACTGAAGAACCCGGCTTGTCTCAATCCTTGTTCCCTCAGGCACTTGCCCCTTTGCTGGTCTTTGCTGATTGACCTGCCAGAAAGAGAAAACAAAAAGAAAATGAGAGTTTAAAAAAACCCAGTTTTCCCATTTTCTTTTTCTGGAGAACGGACACCAGATCCGTTTCCTGTCTCTATGCATGAGTAATGCAACAACCTACCTCAATGGGGGTGGAGAGGCTTGCCCTCTGTTCTTTTCTCCCCATCCTTGTTCCCTCAGGCATTTGCCCCTTTGCTGGTCTTCGCTGATAGACCTACCAGAAAGAGCAAGATGTAGAGAAAGACCCAGCATGAATGAGAGGAAAGAAAAAATAGCTTTCCCATTTTCTTCTTCTGCAGAACAGACACCCGATCCGCTTCCTGTCTCTATGCATTTTGCTTACTTATGGAAAGCAAGCCCATAGCAGCAATGCCACAACCTACCTTCGCCTGGGCGCTGGAAAGCTGGGGTGGCCTTTCACGGGCAGCAAAGAGGCGCCTGAAACATCTCTTGATGGAGTCACAGAGGTTTTGAAGGAATTCAGAGAGGATGAAAAACTGGTAGCAAAATGTTATGAACAAAATGATAAGAATGAAGAGGAGGTATCGGAGGAGGGTTGCAAGGGCTTCCTTGAGAGTAACCGGATGCCTGCGCTGGGTCTGCTCCATCCTTGGATCAACACCCCTGCCGGAGCGCGGGTGACCCACCAAATAGATAGCAAAGAACCTCCTCATGGATCGAAAGGTGTTCTCAAACAAAGGAAAACTCTCCAGGAATTTCCAAAGGAGAACAAAGTGAGAACATAATCTCATGAAAGCAATGACAAGAAGAACGATGACATATCTGATCAGGGCTGTCAACGTTTTCCTGAGAGCTACCAGGAACTTGCGCCAGGTCTTGGCCATCACTGGATCAAGACAGCTGACTGAGCGCCTGTCACTCACCAGATGGAGGGTGGCTGTCCTGGACCAGAGGTTTAATTAAGGTGATGAACTGCATCACAACGTGACATCACAAAGAGTGGTCAGGATCCTATTGCCCCTGTACCCCAAATATGGCAGGGCCTGTTGCCTCTGCGCCCCAAAAATGGCATAAAGAAAGAAAGAAAGACCAGAAGTTTATTAAGGTGATGAACTGCATCACAACGTGACATCACAAAGAGTTGCCCCTTCACCCAAAAAATGGCAGGGCCTATTGCCTCTGTACCCCAAAAATGCCAAGACAGGGCCTGCCTTGTTTTCCTGACTGGTCCCAAGTTGGAAACAAGGACACAAGTAGAGAGAAAGCCCTTGTCTCTGCTTTGGAACCATCGTTTCTCAAAATTCTTTGGACTCTTGCAATGGAAGCCTGCCTGGGTCAGGCCAGGTTGTGAGAGACCCCGGTCAGGTGGTCTCCGAAAGAGGAGTCCAGGAAATGTTTGTAACCAAAATCACAGTAGAGACATATCTTTGTTTTTGTTTGTTTAAGTTATTTTAAATATTGCTACTTTGCCTTCGTTCTGAAAAGGCCTGTTGGTGGCTTACAAAATCAAACAACTGCATATTTTTGCTTGTGTTGTGTTTGTGTGCATGTGGACCCACTGAGGTTCACATAGATTTTTAGGAAGTTCTTTTGCTATCAATAAAAATGAATACTAAAAACCACCATCCATACTATGGGATCCCTACAAAGCTTTTTGACTTTGCAGGGATCTCAAACGGTCTCCTCCTCTTCCGAATCTAATATTCAAACAATTATACTCTACCCTAGCTCAGTCAGAATTTACATATGATTCTATACCCGGAACACCTTGGCGCGTATCCTGTTGCAAAGCTATCTGGAGAACGCCGGAAGCACATTGACAGCGCTGGTAGACGGCCACTGAAAAAAAGTCCCTGCTTCCGTTTCGAGGTACCTCATTGCACACCCCCTGTGCCCATCGTAAAACCCGAGGAGCGACTCTTTCATAAATAGCCAATGAGTCAGAAGTTGGGAGCCTGGCTCTCCACTGGGCAGGGACTGGGAGGCTACCACAAGGAGGCTTTGATGGGGTGGAAGACCAGAGAGTTGTGCCATGAAAGGTTTGATGCAAGGACAGCAGCTGCTCACGAGCATTGAAGCGGCACCTCTCCCGCATCGTTCCTGTTGCCCAACACGGGCTACGCAAGGGGAACAAAACAAAATCCCCAATCCACAAGGGCTCCCCACGGTTCTCGTTACGGCAAAATTATCATTCTATGAAACAGCGCACTAATGTTTTGTGTTCCTTAGATCTACACTGATGGAGAAATCTGAAAAATTTGAAAGCTGAGACATTGCTGTGGAATGGTTGTTGCGATGTGTTGTCAAGTGACACCTCCAACTCATGGCCATCCCTCCGAATGAGCGATCTCTAGCATGTCCTCTCTTCAACAGCCCTGCTCTGCGCTTCTAGACGCAAGCCTGTGGCTTCCTTTGGGGCGTCGGTCCATCTCGTATGGGGTCTTCCTCTTTTCCTGCTGCCTTCAACTTTTTCCAGCATGAGGGTCTTTTTCTGGCTTCTCATGATGTGCCCAAAGTAGGACTGCATCTTCAGTTTTGTCCTGTTTGCTTCCAGACCAACTTTTTAATCTTTCTGGCACTCCAGGGCAGCAACAAAGCTCTCTTCTGGGAGGACATTTCAAACAAATCTGTTTTTTTTTTTCCTGTCAGCTTTTTTTCCTTTCCAACTTTCACAGAAATACAACAGTTTGGCCTTGGTCTCCAGTGACACCTCCTTGCACTTGAGGATCATATCTCATGTCTTCATGGCTGCCCTTCCGAGTCTCATCCTTCTTCTGCTCTCTTGGCTGCCCTCTCCCTTTGGGTGGATGATTAAACCATAGATTGCCGGAAGGAATATCAACAACCTCAGGTATGCAGATGGTACTACTCTGATGACAGAAAGTGAGGAGGAATTAAAGAACCTCTTAATGAGGGTGAAAGAGGAGAGCACCAAAAATGGTCTGAAGCTCAACATCAAAACAACTAAGATCATGGCCACTGGTCCCATCACCTCCTGGGAAATTGAAGGGGAAGATATGGAGGCAGTGACAGATTTTATTTTCCTGGGCTCCATGATCACTGCAGATGGGGACAGCAGCCACAAAATTAAAAGTCGCCTGCTTCTTGGGAGGAAAGCAATGACAAACCTCGACAGCATCTTAAAAAGAAGAGACATCACCTTGCCAACAACAGTCCGCATAGTCAAAGCTATGGTTTTTCCAGTAGCGATGCATGGAAGTGAGAGCTGGACCATAAAGAAAGCTGACTGCCAAAGAATTGATGCTTTCGAATTGTGGTGCTGGAGGAGACTCTTGGAGTCCCCTGGACTGCAAGGAAATCAAACCTATCAATTCTGAAGGAAATCAACCCTGAGTGCTCACTGGAAGGACAGATCCTGAAGCTGAGGCTCCAATCCTTTGACCCTCTCATGAGAAGAGAAGACTCCCTGGAAAAGATCCTGATGCTGGGAAAGTGTGAAGGCAAGAGGAGAAGGGGGACGACAGAGGACGAGATGGTTGGACAGTGTTATCAAAGCGACCAACATGAATTTGACCCAACTCCGGAAGGCAGTGGAAGACAGGAGGGCCTGGTGTGCTCTTGTCCATGGGGTCACGAAGAGTCGGACATGACTTAACGACTAAACAAGAACAAAATCAAAGATTCAAACTTGGGACTCTGGCCCAAACAAAGACTTGCCAATATCCCTGATTATAACTTGTCTTTGCTCTGCTGTTTCAGCACCTCCTCGGAGTCCCCGGCTGTGCTTTTATCTGGAAAGTAGGTCTGCAGGGTTGCTGGGTGTCTCATAGGGCTCATGAAAGCTCAGGGAGATACCTTTGGGGGAGAACCCATCATTAGGGACGGAGAGAGTTTGATGATGGCGTCTGAGGTAGCTTGAAGCTCTGGGCCATCCTCTCTGGTCATCCCCAGTTAGGGCCAACGGCACAGCCCAAGGGTGGATTTAGGTACGCTGGGCAAGGCTGAACCTTGTACTCTTAACGGTATTTAATGTGGGTGACCCAGCACCCTCCATTGATCCATTTTGTTCAGTTTATTGATATTAGTACATTCCCGATCTTCTTACAACCATAAGCTTCTACAGACAGAGAGCAACCACATTCTTCTTTCATTTGTTTGATTAAGTACTGTTTATGCAAATCGGCACATGCCAATGTTTCATCTTTTGTGGTAGGGATAATTCATGCATGCCAAATGTGCATCGAAATTGTGAAATCTGTGACGGATGCTTTTTTTTTTTAAATAAAGGATGGAACGCTTAGTGGAAGGAAGGAAGAACTGAAGAGGCCTCTTCCGTGGGTTGCCATTTCATCTAGTGCTGGCGCTAAATCCTGGCTACGCAGACAGAGTCTATCCAGAATCACAGTGTGGATTTCGAGCTAATAGATCCACCACTGACATGGTATTCTCCCTCCGGCAGTTGCAGGAGAAATGCAGGGAACAACAACAGCCACTCTTAGTGGCCTTCATAGACCTTACAAAAGCATTTGACTTGGTTAGCAGGGATGGCCTTTTTAAAATACTTCCCAAGATTGGATGTCCACCTCGTCTCCTTAACATCATCAGGTCCTTCCATGATGGAATGAAAGGCACTGTAGTTTTTGATGGCTCAACATCAGATCCCTTTGACATCCGAAGCAGAGTGAAACAGGGCTGTGTCCTCGCACCAACCCTTTTTGGGATCTTCTTTGCTGTTATGCTGAAGCACGCCTTTGGAACTGCGACAGAACGTGTCTATCTCCGGACTAGATCAGACGGAAAGCTCTTTAATCTCTCCAGATTGAGAGCAAAGACCAAAGTCCAACTGAAATGCATGCGGGACTTCCTCTTCGCAGATGATGCAGCCATTGTTGCCCACTCTGCTGAAGACCTCCAACAACTCATGAATCATTTCAGCAAGGCCTGCCAAGACTTTGGACTAACTATCAGCCTGAAGAAAACACAAGTCATGGGCCAGGGCGTGGACTCACCTCCCTCTATTACCATCTCCACAAAAGAATCGGACGTTGTTCATGACTTTGTGTACCTAAGCTGAATGATCTCTGACACTCTCTCCCTAGATGTTGAGCTGGATAAACTGATTGGCAAAGCAGCTACCATGTTCTCTAGACTCACAAAGAGAGTATGGCTTAATAAGAAGCTGACGGCATACACCAAGATCCAGGTCTATAGAGCCTGTGTCCTGATCACACTCCTGTACTGCAGTGAGTCCTAGACCCTTTGTGCACAGCAGGAGAGGAAGCTGAATGCGTTCCATATGCTTTGTCTCTGACACATTTTTGGAATCACCTGGCAGGACAAAGTTCCAAATAGAGTAGTCCTAGAATGAGCTTGAATTTTTAGCATGTATACAATATTGAAATAGCACCGTCTACGTTGCTTTGGGCATGTCGTGAGAATGGCTGATGGTCGGATTCCGAAAGATCTCCTGTATGGAGAATTAGTGCAGGGAAATCGCCCCAGAGGGAGAACACAGCTGCGATACAAGAAGACCTGGAAGCGGGACCTGAAGGCCTTAGGAACGGACCTCAACAGATAGGAAACCTTGGCCTCTGAGCGTTCAGCCGGGAGGCAGGCGTTGCATCACGGCCTCTCCCAGTTTGAAGAGACCCTTGTCCAGCAGGCTGAGGCAAAGAGGCAGTCCCGAAACCAGCAAAATCAGGGAGCTGGACGGGGACAGACTGTATTTGTCTTCAGTGTGCAAGGGATGGTCCCTCTCGAATTGGCCTTCTCAGCCACAGTAGACGCTGTTTCAAGTCCTCCATACAGGGCACGATACCATAGTCTCTCGAGACTGAAGGATGCCTACAAAATAAATTAAGATAATAATTAGTATTTATTATGTTGGTCTGTTGCCGCAAAAACAGTAAAAGTTTTTGTAGCACATTTGAGATTAATGCCTGTAGCCTTCAAGGGCTGGTGTCCTGTAGCCTTTCCGAACCAGATGCTCTGGCTGGTGCAACAGCCAGATCATTTTCTTTCCCCTCCTTAGATTATGTTCTGCTGAGGCCTGTAGGATCAACATTTTGATTCAGTATTCCATGTTTACTCAGAAATACTTTTAAAGTTACTCTTCCCTTCTTCATAAGCCGGAATCTGACTCTGCAACATTTACAGAGCTAAGACGTACAGTATTTTAAAATTTAAATACCTCGTACAGAAGTGAACTGAGATTTGCAGGCCGGAAAGCTGCTTCATCCGACCTGTTCTTCGGTTGATGTGTATAGCACTGAGTTGCGCTTTGTATACATGGTGGGAAAAATGTCCAGATGGGTAAAAGTGATATCCATCTCTATGGGTTCAGATTTAGACCCAGCTTTCAAATTAAAACTTGGGTCCCGGGCTAAAAAAAAGTTTTAAAAATGGCAATAAAAATAATCCCCTGACCTGGTTGGAAAGAGAAGCAGCAGAGTGCAGCACCTGAGCGGTAAAACTCTGCATCTTAAAAAATGGGATATTTGCCCAAAGCGCCTCCATTTATGGCATCAACAGGAAAAGCTCTTCCAAGTGAAGCCTTAAATGGTGCCGTCACTCTGCTCCGCTGACAGCATTTGACTACAGGGGTCTAGACAAATAGGTGGAAGAAACATCCATAATTTAAGAGATGCAAATGATGCCCTCTTACCAGCAGAACACAGCAGGGACTTGAAATGATCATTCATGGAAGAGAAAGAAGAAAGTGCCAAAGCAAAGGTGCCATTGAACCTTGAGAAGATAAAAATCACGACTGCAGAAGAACTGCACAACTTTAATACTGGCCATGAAGAAATTGAAATAGTCAAGGATTTTGTATGCCTTGTCTCACTCCTCAGTCCAAAGTGAACAAAAAGATTGATTAGAAATGTGGTGCTGGAGGAGAGCTTTGCAGGTACCCTGGACAGCCAGAAGGACAAACAAGTGGGTTCTAGAACCATTCAAGCCTGAACTCTCTTTGGAGGCAAAAAGGTTGAAACTGAGGCTGTCCTACTTTGAACACATCATGAGAAGAAAAGATTTTCTGGGGGGAAAAACCCAATAATGCTGAGGAAGGTGGAAGGCAGCAAGAAAAGAGGAAGACCCAATACAAGATGGATTGAATCCCTAAAGGAAGCCACAGGCTTGAGTTCTGAGCAGGGCAGTGGAGGACAGGACGTTACGGAGATTGGTCATTCATAGGGTGGCCATGGGTCGGAGGAGACGTGACAACACATAACAACAACAATAACTCACAGAATCTCTCAGCCAGCATACAGTACTTGAAGTGAGACTGGTTGGGTATTATAGCAAGTATAGTATAAAACAGTGGTTCTTAACGTGGGCGATAATGCCCCCCAGGGGGCGATTTCATTTTTCAGGGGGGCAGTAAAATGAAAAGGGGCGGCGTGGGGGCGCTGGAGCTGAAGGGGGGCGCTGGAGCAAGCCAAACCTGGGAAGATGGCTGCAGCCTTTTTACAGTGTGCATGAATATATATTTTCCTGCAATCTTAATTTAGTTTCAGAGTTTTCGTCTTGAAATTTTTAGTTCCTGCATTGCAGTTTGTTTTTATGCCCTTTTTATATTTCTTTTTGTGTCTTAAAATTCACTTGCAACTAAATCATTAAATGTTACTTTTTTGGGGCATTTCATTTTCTTGGAATTGAATTTTGTTTTCAGGGGTCATTGGATTTAAGTGTCTTAAATAAATAAATAAATAAATAAATAAATAAATAAATAAATAAATAAATAAATAAATAAATAAATAAATAAATAAATAAATAAATAAATAAATGTGTTTAGTCGTTTAGTCGTGTCCGACTCTTCGTGACCCCATGGACCAGAGCACGCCAGGCCCTCCTGTCCTCCACCGCCTCCCGGAGTTGTGTCAGGTTCATGTTGGTTGCTTCGCAGACACTGTCCAGCCATCTCATCCTCGGTCGTCCCCTTCTCCTCTTGCCATCACACCTTCCTAACATCAAGGTTTTTTCCAAGGACTCTTTTCTTCTCATGAGATGGCCAAAGTACTGGAGCCTCAGCTTCAGGATCTGTCCTTCAAGTGAGCATTCAGGGTTGATTTCCTTTAGAACTGATAGGTTTGTTCTCCTTGCAGTCCAGGGGATTCTCAAGAGCCTCCTCCAGCACCACAATTCAAAGGCATCAATTCTTCGGCGGTCTGCTTTCTTTATGGTCCAGCTCTCACTTCCATACATCATGACAGGAAAAACCATAGCTTTGACTATTCGGACTTTTGTTGGCAAGGTGATGTCTCTGCTTTTCAAGATGCTGTCAAGATTTGTCATCGCTTTCCTCCCAAGAAGAAGGCGCCTTTTAATTTCAGGGCTGCTGTCTCCATCTGCAGTGATCATGGAGCCCAGGAAGATAAAATTTGACACTGCCTCCATATCTTCCCCTTCTATTTCCCAGGAGGTGATGGGACCAGTGGCCATGATCTTAGTTTTTTTGATGTTGAGTTTCAGACCGTTTTTTGCACTCTCCTCTTTCACTCTCATTACAAGGTTCTTTAATTCCTCCTCACTTTCTGCCATCAGAGTGGTATCATCTGCATATCGGAGGTTGTTGATATTTCTTCCGGCAATCTTAATTCCGGCTTGGGTTTCTTCCAGTCCAGCCTTCCGCATGATGTATTCTGCATATAAGTTAAATAAGCTGGGGGACAATATACAGCCTTGCCGTACTCCTTTCCCAATTTTGAACCACTCAGTTGTTCCATGACCAGTTCTAACTGTTGCTTCCTGTCCCACATATAGGTTTCTCAGGAGACAGATAAAGTGGTCAGGCACTCCCATTTCTTTAAGAACTTGCCATAGTTTGCTGTGGTCCACACAGTCAAAGGCTTTCGCATAGTCAATGAAGCAGAAGTAGATATTTTTCTGGAACTCTCTGGCTTTCTCCATAATCCAGCGCAAGTTAGCAATTTGGTCTCGAGTTCCTCTGCCTCTTCGGAATCCAGCTTGTACTTCTGGGAGTTCTCGGTCCACATACTGCTGAAGCCTACCTTGTAGGATTTTGAGCATAACCTTGCTAGCGTGTGAAATGAGTGCAATTGTACGGTAGTTGGAGCATTCTTTGGCACTGCCTTTCTTTGGGATTGGGATGTAGACTGATCTTTTCCAATCCTCTGGCCACTGTTGAGTTTTCCAAACTTGGTGGCATATTGAATGTAGCACCTTAACAGCATCATCTTTCAAGGTTTTAAATAGTTCAACTGGAATGCCATCACCTCCACTGGCCTTGTTGTTAGCCAGGCTTTCTAAGGCCCACTTGACTTCGCTCTCCAGGATGTCTGGCTCAAGGTCAGCAACTACATTGTCTAGGTTGTCCGGGATATCCAAATCTTTCTGATATAATTCCTCTGTGTATTCTTGCCACCTCTTCTTGACGTCTTCTGCTTCTGTTAGGTCCCTCCCATTTTTGTCTTTTATCATGTTCATCTTTGCGCAAAATGTTCCTCTAATATGTCCAATTTTCCTGAACAGATCTCTGGTCTTTCCTTTTCTGTTATTTTCCTCTATTTCTTTGCATTGTTCATTTAAGAAGGCCCTCTTGTCTCTCCTTGCTATTCTTTGGAAGTCTGCATTCAAGTTTCTGTAACTTTCCCTATCTCCCTTGCATTTTGCTTCCCTTCTCCTCTCTGCTATTTCTAAGGCCTCGTTGGACAGCCACTTTGCTTTCTTGCATTTCCTTTTCTTTGGGATGGTTTTCGTTGCTGCCTCCTGGACAATGTTACGAGCCTCTATCCAAAGTTCTTCAGGCACTCTGTCCACCAAATCTAGTTCCTTAAATCTGTTCTTTACTTCCACTGTGTATTCATAAGGGATTTGGTTTAGATTATACCTGAGTGGCCCAGTGGTTTTTCCTAATCTCTTCAGTCTAAGCTTGAATTTTGCTATGAGAAGCTGATAATCAGAACCGCAGTCAGCTCCAGGTCTTGTTTTTGCTGACTGTATAGAGCTTCTCCATCTTTGGCTGCAGAGAATATAATCAATCTGATTTCGATATTGCCCATCTGGTGATTTCCATGTATAGAGTCGCCTCTTGTGTTGTTGGAAAAGAGTGTTTGTGATGACCAGCTTATTCTCTTGACAAAACTCTATTAGCCTTTGTCCTGCTTCGTTCTGAACTCCAAGGCCAAACTTCCCTGTTGTTCCTTTTATCTCTTGGCTCCCTACTTTAGCATTCTAGTCCCCTAGAATGAGAAGAACATCTTTCTTTGGTGTCAGTTCTAGAAGGTGTTGTAAATCTTCATAGAATTGTTCAATTTCAGTCTCCTCAGCAATGCTGGTTGGTGCATAAACTTGGATTATTGTGATGTTGAATGGTCTGCCTTGGATTCGTATTGACATCATTCTATCATTTTTGAGATTGTATCCCATTACAGCTTTTCCCACTCTTTTGTTGACTATGAGGGCTACTCCATTCCTTCTACGGGATTCTTGCCCACAATAGTAGATATGATAATCATCTGAGCTGAATTCGCCCATTCCTGTCCATTTTAGTTCACTGATGCCCAGGATGTCGATGTTTATTCTTGCCATCTCCTGTTTGACCACCTCCAGCTTCCCAACGTTCATAGATCTTACATTCCAGGTTCCTATGCAGTATTTTTCTTTGCAGCATTGGACTTTCCTTTCACTTCCAGGCACGTCCACAGCTGAGCGTCCTTTCGGCTTTGGCCCAACCACTTCATTAGCTCTGGAGCTACTTGTACTTGTCCTCCACTCTTCCTCAGTAGCATGTTGGACGCCTTCCGACCTGAGGGGCCCATCTTCCAGCGTCATATCTTTTAGCCTTTTGTTTCTGATCATGGGGCGTTCTTGGCAAAGATACTGGAGTGGCTTGCCATTTCCTACTCCAGGTGGATTGCGTTTAGTCGGAACTCTCCACTATGTCCTGTCTGTCTTGGGTGTCCCTGCACGGCATAGCCCATAGCTTCTCTGAGTTACTCAAGCCCCTTCGCCACGACAAGGCAGCAATCCATGAAGGAGAATAAATAAATAAATAAATAAATAAATAAATAAATAAATAAATAAATAAAGAAGATATCAGTGCGAGGAGGGGGGCGATGACAACTTCCTTAGTGGCTCAAGGGGGCGTTTCTTTCAAAAAGGTTAAGAACCACTGGTATAAAAAAGACCCCCCACACCCACACCCTAAAAATCACACCGTTTAAAGTTTTTCCTCTAGAATAACTGATGGAGGAGGATTTGAACCCATATCTCAAATCAAGCCTGAACTATCAGCAGGAAAAGAGGAAGGCCAAATGCGAGATGGACCGACTCCCTAAAGGAAGCCACAGGCTCGAGTCTGCAGGAACTGAGCAGGGCTGTTGAGAGCAAAGCATTCTTTCTGGACATGGCTCATTCATAGGGTCGCCCCAACTCAGAAGCAACGTCATCAGTTTTGAACGCTCCCCCCCCCCGAATATAGAAAACTAGCTCCTAAAGACCACCGTGCTTAGCCTCAGAGAGAGAGAAGCCTCCGCCTGCCCTCAGAACCCCCGCCACGGAAAGAACTACAACTCCCAGAAGGCCACGACGCGGCGCATGCGCTCACGCCGCCGGAGCCCGCGACCCGAGGCTCCGTAAGGCTCCTCCCAGCGCCGGCGAGCGCAGTCGAGAGGCGACGTGTGGCGGGGATAGAGCGGCCCGAGAAGGTGTCGCGCGGCGAGGGAGGCGCTTCCGTTTCCGGGCAGCCTCGCTCTCTAGGCCCTGCGGCTGGCGGCCGAGCCTTGTGCCTCCGCCATATTGTCTGTGTGAGGCCGGTGCGGGAGGCGAGCGGGCGCGGAGGAAGGGAGGCGGGCGCGGTTGGGGCGGTTTCTGCCTCCTCCTCCTTCTCCACCCTCCCCTCAGGTAATTGTGGAAATGGGTCTTGTGTGTGTGTGTGTGGGGGGGGACGGTATGGGTCGGGGGGGGAAGGGGGCGAGCAATAGGAGCTTCCTCCCTTTTGCCAAATGAATTGTGGGGGGGGGGGAGAAGAAGAGAGGATGTGGGGGAGGGGCTTCCTCGCCACCCCCCCTTCCAAATGTCGCCTCAGGAAAGAGCAGAGCAGTTGAATGGGGGTGGGTGGGAGAGAGAGAGAGATGTGGAGGGGGGGTTCTCCACAATGTATCTGCCCCCTCCCCCCGTATTGGAATAGACCCTTGTGTGGGGGAGGGGTGCCCCCTCTTCGGATGCCTGAGAATGGTTTAGGTCCGGTTTTTTTTCCAGATACAGGGACCCCTCCCCCCCCCCCATGCAAGAAGAAAGCCTCTTTCCTTCTTCTCCCCCCCCCCCCACACATTGCCTCTCTTCTTGGAAGGTGCTGCAGTGAGTTGCCCCTACCCGCCTGCCCCCCCCCCCCCCAGTTAAAATGGCAGTGGGGCATTAATGGCTCCGGGTACAGAAAGGCCGGTTCTTAAACCCCATCCCACTTTCAATCCCTTTTCCTGTCCTTAGGAAGGGTCTCTGTGTTTTTCTCCAAGCTGGGTCTATCTAGCATCTTCTTCTATGGGCAGCGGAGAGGCGAGGGATGGCGATTCTGACTCCTGATGTTGGCAGGCAAGGTGGAGAAGCTGTTCTCGTCCTGGGGTCTGCATTGCATTTGGGAAGGGGGCGCATGGGCTAATCTCCTTTCCAGACGGAGTTTCCTCAGGCGGGTCAGGTGTTGAGGTGGGAAGAAGGAATGCTTCTCTACCTGCATCGACCCCTCAGGTTACATGTTGCGATTTCTCTTTCTTGACTGTCAAGGGAAAGACCTCTTACTCTTGAGGTTTACTGAGACTTGGTGTAAATGTCTTCCATTGGGCCATAGGACATATTTCACAGCTACAAAACCAGATCCACAGTTACAAGGTAGGGGATCCTGGGCTCAGTACAGTGGACACTTGACTTATAGACGGCTTGTCTTACAGACTTTTTGAGTTACAGACTTCTCTGGCCGCAAAATTTAGGTTTGACTTGCAGACTGAGATTTGACTTACAGACCAGAAAAAAACCAAAATGGAACAAAAACGGCCTGTTACGGGATTAATCGGTTTTCAATGCACTGTAGGTCAATGGAGACTTGACTTACAGACTTTTTGACTTGAGAACCGCCTTCCAGTATGGATTAAGTTCTCAAGTCAAGACCCCACTGTAATACTACAAGTGAAAAGGACCTTGCTGAGCCCACAGTGCGATGTGGCTGCAAAAAAAGGTAAATGTGATTTTAGGGTGCATTAGCAGAAGTCTCGTCTGCAAATCTCATGAGGCACTGTTCCTCTCTCAATTCAGCACTGGTTAGGCCTCATCTGGTGAGTACTGTGTCCAGTTCTGGATACCATACTTGAAGAAGGATGCCAAAAACCTGGAGCAAGTTCAGAGAAGGGCAACAGGGATGATCAGAGGACTAGAAATGAAGCCCTGTGAGGAAAGACTGAAAAAACTGGGCATGTTTAGCCTTGAGAGAAGAAGGCTGAGGGGAAATACAATAGCACTTTTCAAATATTTGAAAGTTTGTCATGCAGAGGAGGGACAGAAGCTGTTCTTGATCATCCCAGAGAGCAGGACATGCAACAATGGCCTCAAGTTACAGGTAGCCAGATTTCAGGGGAATATCAGGAAAAATGTCTTAATTGTTAGAAAAGTACAACAATGGAACCGATGACCTCAGGTGGTGGGTGGTGAGTGTTCCAACACAGGAGGCCTTCAAGAGAAAATAGGACAACCGTCTGCCAGATCTGCTTTGATTTGAATTCCTGCCTTGAGCAGGGGATTGGAGTCAATGGCCTTATAGACTCAATTATTCTTTGATTTTTACTCAGTCCTTTGTGCAGTTTACTCAAGGTGCTGTATGTGGATGTGTTCCCACAACAGCACCATAGACAGATTGTCAGTCTGGGCAGTAGGAACTTTCTCTTTATGTGCTTCAGCTGTTTACTGAATACTAGAGTCACCTTTAGTGACTCACCTTTTTCACCTCTCTTTTTCATGTCACTCCAGTGCTGTGCTGGTTCATCCCAAAGGCCTGTAGTTCACCATTCTGTTTCCACAGGGGGCAAGTAGATGCCTTTATGGACAAGTATAGGAGAGATGGGATATTCGTATTCGTATCCCTGGGGATACAAATACCGTGGACACAGGTGGCAGGAAGTCAAGTCCCTCCCATCGAACCGGCCCGTCTACTTATGGGTCGCTGTGTGGTCCATGCAGCCAGCAGCATTCCCATCATGCTAATTGCAGAACTAGCCTCTCTGGCGCTTCCCCACCTCTCTGTGCTGCTGACTACTCAGCAGCTGATTGGTGAAACTCAATCCTGCCTCCTCACTAGATTGGTCAGCAGCGCAGGGAGGTGGGGAAGCCATCTGGGCTACTTCCACATTTGACACAATGTGGATGCTGCTGGCCATGCGCACTGCGCAGTGACCCATAAATGGACAGGCTGGTTCAGTGAGGGGACGGGACTGGACCTCCCTGCCACCTGTGTCCACAGTATTTTTATTTGTATCCCCGGGGATACTTTCCCCCCAAATTTTCCAGGTTTTTCCCAGGCGGTCCCATCTCTAGGAGAGGCATTCAGTCTCTGAGACAGGAAGTACTAATCTATAGCCGTGTGGGTTTGTCTAATCAACTTCTAGAGCCATCCAAATGATCATCAATATATCATGTGATAGAGCAAATTCCATAGTTTGTACTGTAGTTGAAAGCAGTTTTTCTTTGTTCTGTCTCAACTCTCCCATCTTTCAGTGTCATTGGTTATGCCTGGCCTCCACTGTTTATGAGAGAGCCAGAAAAACTTTACCCTGTCCACTTCCTTCCGAGCAGGCATAATTGTTTATCTCTTTTAGCATGTTTCTAAGCTAGAGACCATGAAACAGAATCTGATGGCACAAGGGAGTTAATTGCTGGAACCTTTTGATTATTTTGCACACTATTTCTCATCAAAAAACTTTCTACTATATCCTTTTTGAAGTGTGGTGCTTCAGACTACACTGTATATATCCTTGGTGTGGTTGCACATGAATTCATGTGAAAGAATTAAGGCATTGGAGATCTTCTGTTTGGATTCCTCAAGTACAACTTTGTAGACTGATCATGAAAGTGTTGATTGTTACAAGTTTTATATAATAGCTAAGCTGGTATGGGAAATGCCTCCCCATGGTGTGTTTTGTTTAGTTTTGTTTTGTTTGTTTGTCTGTGTTACTGATTTGTAGGTATTTCTGGTTTGTCTTTTGTTTCCTGCTTTGTATTTTGTCTTTGTAGGTATATATGTTATAAAAAATAATAAAATATATATTTTTTAAAAAGTGTTGATTGTTGGTGAGGGCAGCTCTGAATCTGAAGTTGAGAATTCAGGGGATGTTTGATGAGGTCGGTTTGTAAGCTGCTTGGTTCTTTTATGTCATTGTAATAAAAGATGTGGAGGAAACTGCTTTCTTTTTGCTCACAGTATATAAATGTGTGCATCTTTTTATTTTAGTGTCTTAAAAGGGGAAGTATAGTTAGGATGTGTTTTGTACAAATAGGACCCCCATATCTGCGGAGGATCGGTTACATGATCTGCTGTGGATAGCTGAAACCATGGATATATGAAATCTATGTAGGGCAGTAGTAAAATTGCAAGAAAGCGAAGCTGCAGATGCCAGTCCCGCAGATAATGGGGGTCCCCACTGTATGTATTGATATTTGTACATATAAAATTCATTAAAAAAACACATGGATCCATTTTTTATCCGGTGATTTTGTTATAGTTGATAAGACCCCATTGTGAGCCACTGTGCAAGAGGGAGTTTCTTCTTCCTTCCTTCCACTATAATTCAACAGAACAGAGAGAAACTACACACTGATTGTGAGCCTTGACTAGATATAGGTAGAAATGTAGAAGAGGGAGTTGTCTTTCAGCCTGAATGCCTTCTCTGGGATGTAGAGAGGGCACGGGAGCAAAAGGGGGGGGGGGGGGAAATCTTGTCACAAATCTTTGTTTATCTGCTGTGAATCCAATAGTCTAAACCTACCATTCTTTTTCTGTGTTCCAACTGACTCATCCTTGAACATCTTTCAGCAAAGGCATTTTTAGGTTTCTGGGCCACCTTAGAAACCTTCCTGTTAAACTTGCAGGGTTTTTAGTAGAAAATTGGGAAGCTTTGTGGGGTTTAGAAAACAAAAAATAACCCCTGATTAAATGTTTCTCTTGGAATGAGTCAAATGCTTCTCAGAAACAAGGCTGCCCCTACTTGAAGGGCCATGACAGTTTTTTCTGCAAAACAGTCTGCAGAACTAGAGAATAACTGCTGTTTGTACTCAGATCCAGGGTGCATTTCTGTACCTAGTGAGTGCCACTATCTTTGTCAGAGCAGCGAAAGGGTGGGGGCTGAGTTGCTCTTCCTAGATAGCACAGAACGCAACAGATTGTTTTCTCTTTTTACAGATAGCTATGCAGTTTTGCTTGTTTGAAACAAAAACTTCCATTTTTTCACACTTCATAAACACGCCAAATAGTACAGTTTTCTGTGCAAACAAAATTGTGAATGAAATGTTATATTGGTGAAGCAGTAAAGTAAGTTTAGTTTTGCTATCAAATAACTTTTTGTTTCTTACTGGGAACTGGGTAACCCTGGCTTATTCTAAGTTTGGGTGCAGCAACTCTAAATAGTGGGGTTGTGTGCCATCCAAAACTGTCTCTCAAGATTTTTCCAGCCAACACTTTTTTTTCTGCTTTCTAGCTTGCACTCAGGACCTGAATTTGATCCTGACGGATTCAGGTCGCTGGCTCAAGGTTGACTCTGCCTCCATCCTTCTGAGGTTGGTAAAGTGAATACCCAGCTTGCTGAGATGGGGAAATGTGTTGTTTGCATAACTATGTTGTAGACAACTCAGAGTGCTTTAAGCACAATGGGGCAGTATATAACCCGAAAACAACAACTTGAAAATAAAAATAAGTATTCTATAAATTTCAACGCCCTGCAAATTTTATGGTTTTTGTCTCTCTCTCTCTGTATGTGTGTGTGTGTGTGTGTGTGTGTGTGTGTGTTTGTGTTCCCCCCCCCCACCCCTTTAAATACACTCTCTTGCCTAGGAGGATGGAATTTTTTTCGCTTCCCATGTCTGCAGTTTTACATATCCACATCTTGCCAGTCAAGGTTTCTGTTTGGACTGGAACCTTGGCCTTCTTTGTTTCATTAAAAGATGTGGTGTCAAGGCTGCCAATGCCATGGTTAAGTGCGAAAAACAACATAGGAAGGTATGTGAAAATGCACTTGTGATCTGCCCATTTCCTACTAAGAAACTGTGAGAATGAAAGATTTTTCATTCTTGCAATCCAGTTGGGGTCCTTGTGATGGGTACTGGTGACGTTTATAAAGCACTAGTTCTGTTCCTTCCTTCAAACTAGGAAACTGTGGTCTCGCTGAATGCATTTCAAAGTAAGAGGGCACCTTTGGCCGGTGCAGCCAAGCAAGGGAAAGCTGATTGCCCTGGGAATATTAGGAGTTCAGCGTCTTAAGTTATTTGTGCATGAGAGGTTTATGCCCTGAGGAGTACTTTCTTCCTTGCTGCTGATGGAAGTTAGCTTTAAAATTCTTGATTAGAATCATTTGTTGCCGCCAGAATGGAGTTTCACAAAACAATTCCAGCTTTTAAAGCCCTTCCGAACAGTCTGGGCTGCTCATGGAGTGTGTTGTGTGCTGTGCCTGGCATGCAACAGAGATTGTCCACTAATAAGCATGGGAAACTGTGTTCTGAACAAGTGTTAACGAAGAGATTGAATAACACGTTTGTGGCAGAGAATCCAGAATGTGGGCCACCAGGATCTGAGATGATGGACCACCAGGATTTAGAGATAAGAACTGTGACAAACCCAGACCTACTGGGATCTATCACACAGTTACTAAGCTGCCACCAACCATTCCCTATAATAAGTCACACAGACCAGGGATGGATTTTTAAACAACAAAAGAATAAGGTTTATTTTAAATACAAACAGGGTAAATAAAACAATCAGGTGAATAAAATAAAGTAACGTGGCTTATTCTCACACACACAAGCATACAGTTTGGTTCACCTAGAACCTTTAACTTAAAGCACAGACCCTGAACCCATCAGTTCTGGCTAACCCACAGACACCTGAACTTATCAGGTTGGTACTCTGACACACAGTAGTACCCTGTCAGACACCCAGACTCCCACAACAGCTTCTTCTTCCCCAGCTGCTGCTTCGTCCCAACCCAGTGTCTCACAGTCTGTCTCAGCATCTCCCTTCACCACACAGGCATCACATATTTATACAGTACAGCCCCTCCTCCTGATGTCCCGCCTTCCACTCCCCATAGGATGGAACTTTCCCTCCAAACCCATGACAGACAGGTAACATCAGTGCTGTTATGTAACACCTCCCCTCTTTATAAGTTGTTTTGTAGGGGGAAAGCTAAGGTGCTTTTTCCCAAAAAACAACCTGTATAAAACACACAACACCAATTATACCTACCATATTATACTTACTTACATTCTAAGTTAAACATTTCAAATAGGCATTTAAACATTTACCATATACATTACATCAATTTACCTTTATTAATACAAACCAATTTAAAACCAGGTACATTTTAACTTTTTGTTTTCATTATATACATATAGTCCATGTTCTTTCGCCGTCTTCAGTCTTCAGGTCTTCTTGATAAGGCGTCAGCAACACAGTTCACTGACCCTCTGACCACCTTCACTTCAAAGTCATAGTCCTGTAAGTTCAAAGCCCACCTCATAAGTTTGCTATTGTGGGTTTTCATTGTCTTTAACCATTGCAATGGTGAATGGTCAGTACACAGAACAAAATGTCTTCCCCAGATGTAAGCCTTGGCCTTCTGGATCGCGTAGACTATGGCCAAACACTCCTTCTCCACGGTTGCCAAATGTCTCTCACCTTTTTGAAGTTTCCTACTCAGGTAGGACACTGGATGCTGGTCACCATTCTCATCCTCCTGGCACAGAACTGCTCCTACCCCGCTGTTAGACGCATCGGTGTAGATGATGAACTCCCGGTCGAAGTCTGGAGCACGCAGGACAGGATAGTTGATTAACGCCTCCTTCAACCTCTGGAACGCCGCCTCACAGTCGCTGGTCCACGGGATGCGGTCATCAGCCTTCTTCCTCGTCAGATCGGTCAGCGGAGCCGCAATCTCGCTAAACCTCGGGATGAACTTTCTGTAGTAGCCCACCAACCCAAGAAATGATTTGACTTTTTTCTTGGTGGTGGGTCTAGGCCAATCTCGAACAGCTTCTATTTTGGCCTCCAGGGGTTTTATCATTCCTCCCCCTACCATGTGACCTAAGTATTTTATTTCTGGGCTACCCAGCTGACACTTGCTGGCCTTTACTGTTAGCCCTGCTGCACTTAACCTCTGCAGCACTAACTCCAGGTGTATCAGGTGATCTTCCCAGGTATTACTGAAGATCCCTATGTCGTCAATGTAGGCCACTGTAAAGTCACTGAGCCCTGCCAAGGTCTGGTCCATCAGCCTTTGGAATGTGGCTGGTGCATTTCTGAGACCAAAGCTCAGGACTCGAAACTCATAGAGACCAAAAGGGCTGCAAAAGGCAGTCTTTTCTTGATCCCTGGGATCAATTCTTAATTGCCAATATCCCTTTACCAGGTCCAATGATGAGATGAACCGACAACCCCCTATGGTTTCAATCAGGTTGTCTAGCCTGGGCATTGGGTAGGCATCAGGAGTGGTTACACGGTTTAATTTCCTGTAATCGACACAAAACCTAATGCTCCCATCAGGCTTGTCCACAAGGACTATCGGAGAGGACCAAGGACTAGAAGAGGGGACGATTATGTTCTCCCTAAGCATCTCGTCCAGCTCCTTCCGCACCTTGTCCCTATAGGGTCCCGTTACTCGGTATGGGGATACTGCCTGCGGGGGTGCATCCCCGGTGTGGATCCGATGCATCACTCCCTTCACTATCCCCGGCTTGTTGGAAAACACCTGTTGATATTTACTAAGCAGCATTCTTAGTTCTTGCTGCTGGTCTTGGGTGAGTGCAGGACTGATCTTTACCTCCTCTGGGTTGTATTTTACTTCCCCTCTACCCTCCCAGAAGGGTAATTCCGCTTCCTCACTCTCAGCTGCTTTTATCGCGAATAAAACCCTCTGTTCCCCTCTGTAGTAGGGTTTTAGGGCATTCACATGAACCACCCTCCTTGCTTGGTTCTCCTCCTGCTCTATTAGGTAGTTCAGGTCTGACATCTTGGAAATGACCCTATATGGTCCTGCCCATTTGAGCTGCAGTTTATTCTCTCTGCAGGGCCTAAGCCAAAGCACTTCCTCCCCTGGGTCAAAGTGCCTCTCTCTAGCTTTGTGGTCATACCCTGTTTTCTGTCTGACCTTCTGAGCTTGCAGGTTTTCTGCTGCCAGCTCTAGATTTCTTTTTAGGTCATTCATCAAGGTGTCTAGGTATGTCACAACGTCTTGTGGGTCATCCTGGGTGAACTGCTCCCAAATTTGTTTGATCAAATCAAGGGGCCCTTTCACCCCTAAGTGTGCAGCAAACATGTCAGAGTGACCCCTTTGTAAGATCATGGGGCGATACTTTTCAGGTACCACCAGCTGACTTGTGATCCCATCTCCCCCTTTTGAGATATCCCTCAGGGTTTCTCTATATAAAACCCCCTTTTGCTCCAGAAATCTCACTGGGGTTTCAGGTGTTAGCTGGGCGCCAGTCACCTGTTCAACACACTTTTGGAGAGTGGCGTCTGCCTTTTGCTCCTGTCCAAATCTGCTGTCTGTGGTTAAGGTTTCCACCACAGCTTCTGAACTCCCCTCTGCTTCCGCCTCTGGCTCATCATTACCCCCCTGAACTGTCCCTGTGGTGGCTTGTGAGCGTGTAATCACTAGCACCCGTTTCACATGTTCAGCCAGGTCATTTCCCACGAGCACAGCTGCTGGCAGAGTCGATGAAATCGCTATCCGCCAATCTCCCCTCCAGCCTTGAAAGTTGACAGGTACCTCTGCTACTGGCAGAGAGATTATCTGCCCCTCAATCCCTGCCACCTTCATGCTCTCATTTGGGATTATAAACTCCCTAGGAATAATATCTGGATGGCACAGGGTTACCTGGGAACAAGTGTCCCGCAGCCCCCTATACTGCCGGTCAAGTATTCCTACGTCCACCCCTGCTGTCTCAAACAACTGAGAATCTGTTTTTATCAGCAAGCAGCGCTTTACCTCCACAAGAGGACCATTTTCCTCAGCCTGATCAGCATAGGTAGCTGTTCCAGACTGGGTAGCCATGGCAACAGGCTCCCTCTGTGACACTGAGCCTTGCTCTTTCTGGACACAGAACACAGCTTTTGGCTTGGTCCCACTAGAATTCTGAGGCACCATCCCTTTTAGCTGCTTCAATTTCTCACACTCTGAGATCAGATGACCCTTTCCCTGACAGAAATAGCATTTTCTGGTGTATTTGGATTCTCTCTCCTCTTGTTTCGGTTTTCCCTCCAAATTCTGAGGGCTTGGTTTCATGCCTGAGGGCTTCCCTTCACCATGGGCCCCTCCCCCTTGCTGGCTTTTCCCTGGTCCCTGAGAGTACTTGCTGTAGGTTTCTTTGGGTTTACCTACAGATTTCCCCTCACCCAAGGGCTTTCTTATTTGGGAGATAAAATCCGCGATTTCTGCGGCTGCTGCCACAGATTTCGGTTTCCTTTCCCTCACCTGGAATTTCAATTCCCCATGCAGAACTGAATAGAACTGTTCCAGGGCTATCAAGTCTTTAAGCTGTTCATAGGTCTCTGTCCCCTCCTGCGACAGCCATTTCTCAAGCAGCCTCACCAATTGGGCCCCCACTTGGGTAAAAGTCTGTTCTGGCTTCTTGGTGAGGGACCTGAACCTTTGTCTCAGCTGCTCTGCATTTATCCCATGTCTTGCGAACACCAGTTTTTTAAACTCTGCAAAATCTTTCATCCGTTCCTCAGGCATCTCGGCATAAACCTCAGCCAGGCTACCACTAATTAAAGAACGCATGATGGTCATCTTCTCAGTTTCCCTCACTGAGAAGTCCACAAACGCTCTTTCCACTAAGGAAAAGAACACCTCAGGACAATCTCCCTTGTGGTACACAGGGAATTTCTTCAGGTCAGCCTTAGACAGTTGGCCTCCCTCAGAATCCCTATTATTATTATTGTTCTGGTTCATCATTTCCAGTTTTCTTAATTCAAACGCCATTCTTTCTTTTTCCAGAGCAATTCTCTCTCTCTCCCTCTCCATTTCCATTCTTTCTCTCTCTCTCTCTAATTCAAATTGCCGCTGTTTCTCTCTTTCCCTTTCCTCCATTTCCCTCACCCTCAGTTCATGCTGTTGGGCTATGAGTATTTTTCTGAGTTCTGGGTCTTGCTCTCCTGTGCTGTCACCTTGCACTGAGCCAAATTCATCCTCAGAACCTTGGTCAATCTGGGGGTCTTTCACTTCACTCATGTCTGCTATCTTGACTTCGAGTCAAGGGCATAATCCCCCCTCAGAACAGGCTGCTTTAAAAAGTCAAGCCTCAAAATAAAACGACCACTTTTTTCCTTCTTGCCTCAGAACCAGCTCTCCTAGAGATTGCTGCTGTTCTTCAGCACTAAATTTGCAACAGTATCGAGTCAGAGCCTACCCCCCTCTGCTGGGCCTCTCAGCTGGCAAGCTAGCTCACTGTTGCTACGCAGTTTTGCCTCAGCGTTTTCCCGCCAAAATCAGGCTGCCTCAGAGCACCTTAATCTAAGTCTCCCCAGTTGGCACGTTCTTCTACTAGTGCACCTCCCCGTGAGGTACACCTAGAAGATTACCTACGCGCCTCAGACTGTCCCTGACTAGACCCCCCTTGCTCTGGGCACACTTGCCAAGGCTTTGCTGGACCGCTGGACAACTGGACCAGTCGTATCCCACACGCTGGACACCAATCAATGTGACAAACCCAGACCTACTGGGATCTATCACACAGTTACTAAGCTGCCACCAACCATTCCCTATAATAAGTCACACAGACCAGGGATGGATTTTTAAACAACAAAAGAATAAGGTTTATTTTAAATACAAACAGGGTAAATAAAACAATCAGGTGAATAAAATAAAGTAACGTGGCTTATTCTCACACACACAAGCATACAGTTTGGTTCACCTAGAACCTTTAACTTAAAGCACAGACCCTGAACCCATCAGTTCTGGCTAACCCACAGACACCTGAACTTATCAGGTTGGTACTCTGACACACAGTAGTACCCTGTCAGACACCCAGACTCCCACAACAGCTTCTTCTTCCCCAGCTGCTGCTTCGTCCCAACCCAGTGTCTCACAGTCTGTCTCAGCATCTCCTCTTCACCACACAGGCATCACATATTTATACAGTACAGCCCCTCCTCCTGATGTCCCGCCTTCCACTCCCCATAGGATGGAACTTTCCCTCCAAACCCATGACAGACAGGTAACATCAGTGCTGTTATGTAACAAGAACTATCTTATCTTTCTTTTAACTTCACCCACTTTTCAAAAAAGATCTGCCCACTAGAACACCAACCCAATTAAGACTTTTTTTTTGCTGTACTGAGCAGTGTGTGCAGTTCCTTTTAATCTTTACATGGGTATGGTTTTATTTTTTTTAAAAATGCCAGGAAGCATTACTCTGTTTGAGGCATTGCATAGAGATGGGGCTAACCTTGTAACTGTTACCGTATTTTTCTGTGTATAAGACTATACTTTTGTCTAAAATCTTTAGACTAAAAATTGAGGGTTGTCTTATACACGGAAGTAAGCTGAGGAGAGAACAAAAAGACATGGAGGGAAAAGCAGGGATCAAAGTGATCCTGCAGGGCTTTGATCCCTGCTTTCCCTTCCACTTGCTAAACCCCACTTAGATTTCTTAATTCTGGGTTAGAAAAGTAGGGGGGGGGCATCTTATCCACGGAAAAATGCGGTAATTGGGTGCCTAAATATTGCATGTGACTTCTAGGAGTCCCAGCCAATAAGGTCAGTGATTCAGTGACTTGTAGTCAAACAACATATAGGGATCCATGCTTAAAAACCACTGGCATAGCTTAGTTCATTGTACTTGCTTACCCTTTTGATGAGCCAAGGTGTCTCTTTTTCTTTATTTTTTAAATTTTCGATATAAACATTTTCAGAGCAGCTTGTCAGATTGAAAGAAGGAAATTAAAATTTTGGAATTCACTGGATAAAACATCTACAAAAGTCACAGCAGGAGTTGAAAGGTTCGATACAGAAGTTAGCTTAGTTGACTGGAAGGAATTAGCACTCAGCTCTGTAGATAACTGCACATTTGGTCTAGGCTCTTTTATCACCTTTGCTGTCAGATCCAAAGTTTAGTACCTTGGAACACCACATTCTGTCAATAAATGCAGGTTAATCAGTAGGCAGTATGGATTAATTTTGCATGGGTTCACTTAGTTTTGGTGTCTTAAGATCTAGTGTTTGGGGTGGATTAAGGCAGGCCGTTACTGGGCTTGCTAGATAGGCAGACACAGAGATAAATGAGATTAGTAGAAAAGCCATTGGAAATCCACAGCGAAGCCGTTCATCTCACTTCAAGTCCAGGCAATCCCAAATGAAAGCATTGCTATCATATTTCTGAGCTCTCTTCTGGAGCCACGTAGTCCCTTCAAATACGGAGAACCCCAGAAATGGAGTCTCAGAAGAGGAGAGATGAGATAACTTGAGGCACATGCTTGCTTAGGTTTAGAAACTGCCCCCTGTTTGTGTCTCTTCTACTTTGTTCTATTTAAGTGGTGTTCTTTGCTGTTCTGTTTAATTATAACAGTGTCATGCTGGGCTCTCAGCAAGGATGCCTAAATTATTTGCCACAGTGGATTATAAATTGTGAGAAATAGGATGAGTGAGAAATGTCCCATCGAGATGAGTCAAGACATTTTTTTCTTCCTGCCTAAGCTGTGTTCGCACTATCTGGGGAGGTGAAACAGCATCATTTTTGCATCTTCTTATTATAGTGCATATTCAGAAAGAAGCTGTTGGAGCTATAATGGTTCGAAGTGTACATTCTAATTTTTTTTATAAAAAAAAATAAATCACAGTTTAAGGGCTTTAATACTTAGCTAGGCTTCTCGCTGCTTCTGTTCCAACTATGGGTAGTTGTACGTTAAATCATAAAAAATTCAAATTGGACATTTCAGTAGTTATTTACAGTTCCTGGAACCGTTTATGGAAGCCGATAAGGAAACTCATGTTTCTCTAGTTCTGTCGTCTTAAGGGAGAATTATTTTCAGTCAGTCTAATTATTGACTTTTGGAGGTGAGTCAGGGCCTACAAGTGGGTGACTCTCTGACCTATGCAGTGTGAATAACACATGAGTAGCACCGTGAACAGGGCCACCACTATTCCAAAGCCAGCTTTTGTCAGAAGGAAGAGAAATGAACCAAAAGGCAGATCAGCTGTCTCAAAATCAAGAGTTATGAGGAAGAGGATAAAAGGATGCCTAACCCTTCTGATGAGATGCCCCACGTAAAATGCTATCACTTGCAGAACAGTTGAAAGTATTGTTCACTTGTTCTTTCTGTTTGGTCACCTAGGCTCGTAAGGATGGAGTCATGGAAAATTAAAAGAGAGGTTAATATTGAAGATGGATGTTGTATCTCTTTCTGAAGGAACTGAAGACTAGAAATCTAGATGGTATCTTACTCTGGTAGTCAAGAAAGACTGTGTATATCTCAGAGTAGCTGCTGGAAAGGTTTTGGACTGAGTTATGTTTAGCTTAGACAGTCAGCCTTGCAGATCAAAACTTACTGTCATATATTTGTAATATCATATATGTGTAATATCAAGAAAGGTTGAAGATACTGTAGAGAGCAGAAATGCTGTTGACATTGAGAATCCCTTCAGAAAAGGACTCTTGTCACTGCTCTTGTGTTGTTGGGCAGTGTGGAAATTGGCAGCTGCCCCAGATGCTGTTCTTTGCCAGGGGAAATGGGGCATGGTACTTTGTAGTAATGGAGAAAATAAACTATTGTTTATTGGATAAGAGAGAGAAGATTATGTTGTTTGGAATGCGTACTGTAGGAGGTGCCTATTTATTATCTCTGTGAAACATTCAAGACATAAATGTGGGCTTCCAAATATAGCCTATGTGAGGAAAAAGCTATTACTGGTACTGTACGTATTTGATTTTCTGAATTTGGAGGTGGGTTGAGATCTGCTGATAGTTCATTATTCACTTCGGTGTATTTGCACTGCCATTATTATTGGTTCTACCAAATTTTGGGATACATTTATCAATTGAAGTCTCAAAAGAGATTAACTTATCAGTCCGTCTTAGCTTTGGGGTGAACAAGTGTTCATTAGTAAAATAAGATTTAGTTGTTGGGGGGGGAAATAAGGTAAAGAATGTGGTTTCTTTTCTGTTCAGTTCTAACTGTTAAAAAGCAGCCCAAGTAAGTATGCCAGGCAGATGTCTCTGGAAAATAGCTGAGCCTCCATCCTGACATTCTGGGTACTTGGGACTCAATGTCTGTGGCTACTGTTGTTTGACATAAACAGTTCCTCCTTTTCTTACAGCTTTTCTTCTCACTTTGGTTTGAAGTCAGGGCAGGATGGAGATGTTCAGCTTCTAAGAAAGAGTTCTATATATTCTTTGATTCTCACCCTCACATGATATATCTCATATTCTGCCTTCTATGCTCATAGCAGCAAGATGGGAGATAGGCACTAAAGAGCAGAATAAGCTCAGACTGGGAGCTACAAGTAAAGCAGAAGCAAAGTGTGCTGCTTATAGAGCGCACCATAGCGCTTAAAGCATTTTCTAGGTGGTTTACAATTTAATTCTGCAAGCTACACATTGCTCCCCCACCCCACCCCAGCAAGCTGACTTTTACTGACCTTGGGAAGGGTGGAAGGCTGAGTGAGAATCTCCAGCTGACTGCCTGGGATTGAACTGGGTTGTGAGCAGAGTTTTGGCTTGCAGTTCTGCAGTGTAACCATCGCTCCATGAGGCTTCTAGCAGTGGACAGGCTGGTACTTTGGAGTTGTGAGCTGGAGAAATGAGGGACAGTTGTGTGGGCTCCACAAGGTGTGTACTGAACTTGTCACTGCCCTTGGGAGCAGGCTGGTACTCTCCAGTTCTACCTCCTTAAGCTCAAAGTTCAAAGAGGCAGGCTGTGGCTCAGCTCTGAGCCCAGCTGGTGGTCTGAGCTCCTGGATGCAGAAGCAGAACAAGCCCACCTGCCATACTTCTCAGCTCTGAGTTCTTCCCTTCCTTTCTTCCTTCCTGTTCCCTTTCTTTTTAGGGTAAGAAACAGCAGATTTTCCCCTGGCCTCGAGTTGCAGTTGGCCATGAAGTAAGGGGACAAGTTCTGGTCCGGGGAGAGGATCACCTGGTGAAAACAAGCTCTGAGCTGGGCAATAAATCCCGTCCAAGCTTGGTCTCAAATGTCAGCATAAAGCTCCCCTGTGGAACAACTCTACGAAGCCTTGAGACCCAGGTGGCAGCTCCCACATACAAGTGGTGCCTCGCATAACGATGTTAATTGGTTCCATTAAAAACATCGTTATGTGAAAACATCGTTAAGCAAAACACCATTTCCCATAGAAATGCATTGAAAACCGGTTAATCAGTTCCAATAGGAGCCTATTCAATACATTTCAATGGTGAAAAAAAAAATCACCAAAAATTCAAAAAGACTCCGAACGAAACCAAATTACTTTAACAAAGGTTTTATTAGGTGCACTAACGATTCCAAGCATTTTAAACATTTTTAAAACATTTTAGAATATTTTTAAAATAGCGAAAACAGGGCTGTCAAAATGTTAAGCGAAACAGGGGACCTAAAACTGTCATCGTTAAGTGAAGCAAGGTCCCAAACATCGTTATGCGAAAATCCCCCATAGGAAACATCGTTAGGTGAGGCGGCAAAATTTCCAGCAAAGGCTATTGTTATGCGAATTCATCGTTGAGCGAGGCACTCGTTAAGCGAGGCACCATTGTACTTCAGAGGTTCCTGAGAACTCTACCTGACTGAGATGACAACAGGGGACAGCCTCTGTGGGAAAACCTTGACCTGGAAATATTCTTTAGGTCTGCCCACTAACTTGTGTTATCCTTTATTAGTTGGTATGTTACAGGCTTTCCCTTGCATTTCCTCTCTGGTTTTTAGTACTTCATAGATTTCCTTCTGCTGCTCTAGGACTTACTGCTTTGGGCTCTTGAGGCCTAAATCAGTGGTCCCCAATCTTTTTGGGACCGCGGAGCAGTTAAGCTTCTGAGGACGGCGGGCACCCTCTTGGGCGCATGCGTGAAACAGTGGGGGAGCATACACGTGCACCAGCACTGGCATGAGTGCTCCCCCACTCATTTGTGCATGCGCAGGAGCACCTGCACGCCTGTCAGCCCTTCACTCGGGCGCTCAGGCGCATGCGTGAAGGGGTGGGGGAGCGCTCACACTGGTGCTGGCATGCATGCGCAAAGCAGCTGTGGGGAGGGGAGTGCGTGCAGGGCGGAGGAGGTCTGTCTCCACGGCCCGGTCCAGCTCGGGCCACGGACTGGCACCGGGTCGCCGACCAGAGGTTGACAATCTCTGGTCTAAATAGTATTGGGAACTAAAGATTTTCATCAGATGATGTGTTTCTATGTTCTTTGTTGTTAGCTTAAATTTTGTTTGCAAGCTGTCCTGAAAATGTTCCATAAGGTTGGCAGTATGTAATTTTGAAAATGAATTTGAGGCTGTCTTGGGATATGGGAGATTTTGTGAGTCACAGTGGTTGTTGTAGGTTATTCGGGTTGTTTGGCCATGTTCTGAAATTTGTTCTTCCTAACATTTTGCCAGTCTCTGTGGCCAGCCTCTTCAGAGGACAGGAGTCAGAACTCTGTCTGTGCTCTGGTGAACGTAGGAAGAACAACCTTCAGAACACGGCCAAACAGCCCGAAAAACCTTAAGAATACATTTTGTGAGTCACTTCTACTATTAGCCATTCACCATAGTCCTAGAAGTGAGCAGCTGGGTTCTTCCTAAACCAGTTTATCCAGCCACCCGTTATGATGTAGGTGGGGTAATAAAGGCCATTCTGCTTCTCTATAAGCAGCTAAAAACTAATCGTCGCTATCTGGAAACATCGCAATGCGGGTGGGAAAACCCTGTTTAATGCGTTCCTGTGGGGCCCAAACTCACCGTTATGCGAAGATCATCCATAGCGCTGCCATTTTCGCGCCCTCGGTAAGCGAGGAAATTGTGCGAAAATGGTTGCGGCGGCCATTTTGGAACCGCCGATCAGCTGGCCGAAAATGGGGCTGGCGCTGGGGCAGGAGGGCGGGGGAAGGCTCCCCCGCCGTCCTCCTGAGCGCACCCCGGCTTTTTCAGCCGGATGACCGGCCGACGCTTGGCCAGGAGGGAACATCACAATGCAATCGCAAAATCTTCTTCGCTATGTGGATTTGTCGTTAAACGGGGCGCCCGTTAAGGGAGGCACCACTGTATTTCCTGAAAACGTTATGTCTGCACCCACATGTATGGATGTGCTTTTCTTTATAAAGAATCGAAGCAGTGGAAGGATTTAGAGTTGTGGGAAGAGCATAAAGGTCAAGATACTGTGTGATGGTAACAGGAACTTACTGCATTTGTGATTTGTTAAGGAGCTATGTTCCAAGTTACTGATGATAGCTGATTTTCAGCCTGATTTCTATTTGTGTTTATGTAGAAGTAATGCTGTGTGTGGCTTTTGCTGTGTACAGTATAAAGTTCTCTTTTGCAGGGGCATAAAGGTTGACCCTCTGCAGTCCTAGATGTTTAGAGGAAGTTTTCTTCATATATGTTATGTCCTGTTAAGTTACTTTTGATTTATGACAACAACTAATAGGATTTCTGAGATGATGGAGTAGTTCAATGTTGCACCCCTTCAGTGAGTTTCTGTGGCTGAATGGAGATTTGAACCTTGGATTCCGGAATCCTAGTCCGACACTCCGCTCACTCCAGGATACTGTCTCTCGTACGACTTTCTTTGTGCCTGGTAACCAAATATAGCTTTATTTTGCCAGTGGGAATCTGCTGCACTGATTCTCACCTTTTCGGTTCATGCACGGTGCCATTTAGGTTGGTCTTGGGTAGTATTTCCAATCTTTTCTATCTCGGAAGGGTACAGGTATTTCGTGAGGGCAAATAGACAATAAACCCAAGGTCACAAAAGTTTTCAAAGAGGTACTGTATCCATGTTTTTCTTTCTCTGTACATATGGCAAGAAAGCAAAATGAAAGTACAGAGAGGCTGAAACTATTATGCAGATCTGCCTGCACAATAGGAATGATGTCATGGGCAACAGAGATAGCTTCTGATCAAAGACAATTTTGGGATGTGTATACACCCCTCAGAAAGAATCATTTACTTGGCGGCATCCTTTTTATTGCACAAACAGATCCAAAAGGATTTCAGCTAGAGATTTATTTCAGTGGAGTTTTCTGGAGATTACAGTCCCCTTCATACACATGTGAAGAACACAGAGGTTCAGAAAAGTTGCAATATAAAAATGTACAGAACGGATAGGAAAAAGAGCATGCCATCTATCTTAGAGATGGAGACTGAAATTTCTTTTTACATTTGGAAATGATTAGCCTTTGTAGTTTGCCTCCTGTTTCTGGTGAGGAACATTTCCTTCCAGGTTCTGGTAACCTAAAACACATTATATACAGTGGTGCCTCGCATAGCGAACGCTTCGCTATGCGATGAAACCGCACAACGATGGGTCCCGGGCCATCGCTGGAGCGTTCGCTCAGCGATGGCCCCTATGGGCTTTTTTCACTATGCGATGATCGCGCGGACGCGATCAAAGCATAGCGAACAGCTGATCGGCGGTTCCAAAATGGCCGCCGCTAAAACAAAATGGCGACCGCTGTTTTGCCTCGCTAACGAGGCATCCAAAATGGCCGCCGCAATGGAGAAAACTCACAGAACGGTGAGTTTTAAGTCCATAGGAACGTATTAAATCAGTTTTAATATGTTCCTATGGACTTATTTGTTTCACTTAACAATGGATTCGCTGAGCGAGGGTTAATCCGGAACGGATTAACCTCGCTAAGCGAGGCACCACTGTAGTTGTAATCTTTAGGGGCGCTCATTACTATATCCATTGCTGCACATAGAGAAGGGTGTGTGTGAGAGAGGCTCAGAGATTAGGAGTGGAAGTTTTGGATTTTCTGAACTACAAAACACCATAATTTACCTAAAGCAGGGGTTCCGCCTGCTTTTAATGCACCTTACAAACATCTGAATATGACGTACCTAGATTAGAAGGCTTTGAGGCTTAGCTAGGCCAAGCTCCTCCCAAGTGTCCTGCTCCCATCCTAGCTGGAAGCATTCTTTCTGAGGAGGATGTATGGGCAGATCTTGGCCTACCTAAGCCTCAAAACCTTCCAGTTCAGGACTTTCTGCCAGGTACTGTAGGTAGAACTCTCAGAACAAAGAATTATGGTATTTGTAGTTAAGAAAATCCAGAAATCCGTAGGAGAGATTTCCTTGGAGGATGTACTGATTTGGCTGCTTAGGGTCACGGGTAGTGATGGGCACAAACCCCGGTTCGGCAGTTTGTGCCGATTTGTTTACCGGCTGAACAGGTGTTTAGCACTTCCCAGCTCCGTCTCCTCCAGTGGACATCGATAGTACTTGGAGGCAGTGCCCCGGATTCCCTGCTCCACCTCCTTGAGTGGGTGGAGCCTTTGATTGGGTGCTCGTTGGAGGAGGCGGGTCTAAGAAGTGCTAAACACCCGTTTGGATGGTAAATGAACTGGCAGTTCCTGCCCATCTCTTGTCGCAGACTTGAGGCCACAGGGAACATACTGCGGTAAGTCCCTTTGTAGCTAAAGACAAAAGTTCCTCTAGACTTAGGTCTCTTCCAAGGAGCTGTGTGAAGCTGTGTCTCAAATGTGTCGTGAACGGAGTAGCCTCTTTTACTTTCATAATGTGTAAACAGCTATGATGGATCTCCTGTAGTCCTTGATAGCTTCCGTCAGTGTTGCCTTGATGCTTTTCTCTGCTTACCTGCCTGAATTCCAGAAAGCTTTCGTCAAGGCGGGGCAACGTGGTTCTTTGAAGGATGCTGAGGCAAGGATTCTGAGTAGAGGTTTCCTGCCAAGAACGCTCTGGGGTCTTTCTTGGCTTAGAAGCAAAGACTTTCCAGGGCTTCTTGCTGGGAAGCTCAAAGAACCCACGAGTATCCCATCCTCGTGCGTCTTAGGCAGTGTCTGAACCACCCAGGCCCAAGTCCTCCTTCGTTTGGGGATTCCGGCCTGTTTCCAGCCTCTCAGGGTGCTCCCTTGCTCACATGTGAGCACACTGGCTTTGTTTCTGGATAGAGATGGGCACGAACCAGTTTGTTGTGGTTCGTAAAGGTGGCAGCACTTCCCTCTCCCGCCTGCTCTGGCTCAGTCAGCCCCTCACAAAGCCAAGCATGCTAACTTCCTGCACCTCCTCAACTGATCTCCCAGTCCCAGCAGCATCTCGGACTTCTCCGCCCCGCCCTATTGTCGGATCTGCCACTCAGACCAAAGGGCGGGGCAGAGAACTCTGAGCTTTTGCTTGTGACTGGAAGATTAGCCAAGGAGGTGGGAAAAGCAAGCCAGTTGGGCCTGGTGAGTGGTTGGATCTGCTATGGAGGTGGTGGAAGGGGAGGAGCCGTACCTTTACGACAATCCAGTTCCTGCCCTTCTCTACTCCTGGATGTGTTTTCACAGACAAAGCAAAGTAGAGGGAAGAGGATTCTTAAGTCATACACTTTGTTCTGTTTCAAATGAGAGTCTACACATAGGGTGGTGCTTAACTTTGTCAATTACAGTGGTGCCTCGAATAGCGAGCGCCTCTATTAATGAAGAAACCGAATAGCAATGTGGTTTTCGGGGCATTTTTTTGCTTTGATTAGCGATTTTTCCTATGGGCGATTTTCGACTAGCGATCGTTGGGACCGCTCTTCGAATAGCGAGTCCGTTTTAGGCCCCCTGTTTTCGATTAGCGATTTTTAAACAGCCGCGCGATCGCTATTTTTAAAATGGTATAAAGTTAAGGTTTAGGGTTTGAAATGTTTGGAATCGTAAAGTGCACTTAATAAAACCTTTGTTAACCTAATTTGACTGTGTTCTGACTCTTAATTTGTTGTGGAATTTTTTCCCCCCATTGAGATGCGTTGAATAGGTTTCAATGCATTTCAGTGGGGGAACCGCGTTTTGAATAGCGAGGTTTCCTATGGAGATTTTTGAATAGCAACTTGTTCCAATTGGAACGGATTAGCCTGCTTTCAATGCATTTCAATGGGAAATCGCATTTTGAATAGTGATGAATATGAATTGCGAGGTTTTTTTCAGAACGCAGTAACCTCGCTATTCGAGGCACCACTGTAAGTGGGAACTGGTTTAAGGCCAGGAAAAATTCCAGTTGCTTCATCGTCTGTGCGACTAGAACTTTGATGGTACTGCCGACTGGGAATTCTAAGTATTTTTTCTACTCCTAGTTTACCCCTCAAGATATTGGCTTGTTAGAGTAATGCCTCAATAACTAAAAATTAAAATTTCAAGGAAGACATTAATTCAGTGCTGAGAAATATTTGTTTCATTTCTAAAGTACAAGGAGTTCCTTGGTCTGTTTTAATTTTCTGGCTCAGTAAAGTTTTCAGGCCTGTAAATCTGGGTTATGTAGTAGAGTTGTTGAGTCAAGTCATATGATGTCTCATTCCAAAGACCATTTGTGGTTGGTTGGGTTTGTTTTTGTTTTATAAAAGGCAATTTTGACAGTTGTTTTTTGTTTTTGTTAAATAATCCATCTGTGTCTATTTTATATTCTTTCACAATCAGTTTTGAGATAATGCATTAGTTCCAAATCAGGGCAAATTACAGAGGCATTTTGGAATATAAATGGAATAAAGAGGGTTAGATGGTGGTGGCTTACCCATGTATAGGGATAATTGAGTCACCTTGAATTCTGTGGGAGAAAGGTGAGATATAAATATTTTAAATAAATAATAAAATAAATAATTGGGGTTTTTAAATCAGTCTGTATGATGGTGGTATGAATGATTCGTTTTGATTCTTCTAGATTAAAGCAGTATTTACCATACCTCTGTTTAAAGGAAGCAGAAAACAGGGAGAACTTTTGTTTGGCTGTTGTGACCCCATATCCTCATGAGTGGCATTTTTGAGGTGCCCAGTTTCAGTCTTGACAGTGGAATCATCAGAGCCCAGCGCTTTTTCTTCAAGGTGGATGAAGAAGCCCTCGGAAAGCAACTTGGTCTTGAACCTACTTAACTGAGGCTCCAAAATCAGAGTTTGCTGATTTAGGTAGAGATGCTCATCCCTACTCCACCCCAGAATTGGATCATTAAAATAAACTCTTAACATGCCCCCCCCCCAGGTTTAGTTCACCCAAGTTTCTCTCAAAACACAAACTCTTAAAAGTGAAATAATAATAATAATGATAAAAAGAAAGGCAAAAACAAAATGGAAATTATCCCATGGCGACAAACCAGAAACAGAATTATTGCAAGGTTATGAAAAATAGTTACAGAATCAAAGAAGAAGCCTCTGGAAACAATAAGCAAGATGATGCAAAACAAAGAAAACAAACTTGGATAGTTAGCTACTTCTAAATAAAATACAGAGACAGAACTTCAATTAAATTTAGTGGGTTTTAGGACTGATCGTGAGGTTCAGTTTTTACATCTAACTAGAGATGTTGGGCATTCTTGTGGAATGACTGGCACTCAACTTTGGCGCTCAAATGTTTTCTACTTAATTGGCATTAATTGGGTGTACAGGTCATGATGTGACAGTAACTGGCATGCCTTTAAAAGAACATATATTTTTTCTGTACCTGCTTCTCTCCTCCCCCCCCCCCCCAAATAAACAGCATGTTCTTCCCCTGAAATCCCATTGGGAATGTATTGCCCACAGCAGAGTTTAAGCTCCCCTGGGTTCTGTAGTCAGGAGTTCTTTCTGTGCGTCTGTGTTCCCTATCCCACATCTTGAAAACTGTGAAGATGGGGGTCAGATATCCAAGGCCAGCTGACATGTTTCTGGAAGATGAGATTTGGAGCATAGTCTGTGCTCAAGCTGTGTATTAAATGTGTGTTTGTACGTCAGTTTTAAATAAAAGAGACCAACCCAGGATGCCAGTGGCAGTTCCGTCGCCCTCTAGGAAAAGCCCTTGTCTGCCTTGCAACCAACTCCGACATTGCAGTCTGGCTGTAGCGTGTAGTTTTGGTCTTATTCTTTTGTGTACCATAGTTGGTAGTCACAAGGGTGGTACAAGTGAGGAGAAACACACATACACACACAATTTAAGAGGGACGTGTTTCGGGATGTCACGCGGGGCTCAAGCTTTACCGAGTTACAAGCTGCCTCTTGAGGTCTGCTTTAGTAGTAAATGGTGTTTTTATCCCCGGACAAGGAAGGGAGTGTTGTACTTGAGTGGCTGCCTTTGCTGGAAGGTACAAGGGAAAAGAATGCACTGCATTCTGTACCATCTGTCCAATTTAAGCCACATGACCTGAGGAGGATTCCACAGGAGGCCTTTTCATTCCTTTCCATAGGATGAATCACCCATTTTTCTTCTGCTGAACAAAATTGTCCTTTTAGCTGATAAGAGGGATCAAGAGCTTTAGAAGTTTCATGAACACATCTTTTTCATATTAACTTCAGCAGGCAAACCAAGATGCTCTTCTTTCCTTTTTCCCACCACAGTCGGTTTGGTTGTGGACGGGCTTTGGCATGAGTGGAAAGATCAGTCTCAATCCCGTCCGGCAGATTCCCCCTGCGTTGATTTCAGTCTTGGGGAGCATTGGTGGGCAGACTGCTTGTAATTAGCTGCAGCTATTCCAACGTGCCATGCTTTTAAATGCTAAGGTTTCTCAGATATTTCAAGGATGCATCTTTCTCATGGGTAACTATGGGCTTCCAGTTGTAGCTTCTTAGTGTCTGTCAAGTGCTGGATCCAGAACTTGCTAGAATAGTTACCTGCCCACTCAAAGCATGATAAGCGAGATGCCTCCCCCAGTCCTGATGCTCTTTCTTTATAGGAGACATCTTAAAGAGGGAGCTTTCTTCCAGTCTGGTCCTTAGGCAGCCTTTCCTTCCCCTTTATTCCAGACATCTTGGGCACATCTTGGAGTCTCGTTCTGTCTCTGTATTTGGATTTGGAAACATGAGTGGAAGCAGCAAAAACTCCTCCTTCCTGCTTTTGGGTGTTTCCAGAGTCATGGCGTAAGCCATGAGTTGTGGCATAATCAGAATTGCAGGGGCAGCTGCTATACAGTTCTGGGCATGAGGGAATTCCCGGCCTATTTTGGACAGTCCATCTTTCTGTCCAGGGGACGGGAACAATCAGTTCACCATGCAGTGAATGCAGAGGTCAGTGCAGGTACAAGATGCTGCCACACTGAAAGCAGGAAAAAAAATCTTGTAGAAAGGAGATTAGAAACATTCGACATCATGTTCATTACAAAGCCTTGCTTCTGAGCACAATAAGAATGATAAACGTTGCCTCTTTAGACCATACTTGTGTTTTAGTTATAGCGAGCAAACCCAGCCCCCCCCCCATTATCTGTTTGAGTAGGATGTGTGAAGCAGTGAGAATAAATATATCCAGTGGTTGCAAATGTTGACTGTTGTAAAATTATCCGTTCATTTTGTTTTTACAGTTGGAAAATTGAGAGCTCTTTCTGAGACCCACCCCTGTGACTTGAACTGAAATTGGGCCAGATCCTTAGCCTAGCCCAGCCTGCCAATCTGTCCGATATGTCGGGACCTGTGCCAAGCAGGGCCAGAGTTTACACAGATGTAAATACACACAGACCACGGGAATACTGGGATTATGAATCTCACGTTGTTGAATGGGGGTAAGTGTCCACTGCGGTAGCTTCTGTGATTACAGGATGTTTATTTGTTGCAGTTGTTGGAGCAGAGTTGGGGGAGAACTCTTGTCCAAGATCCTGGACTGCTGTCGTCTGTCACATTAGCCAGTATGAGTTGAGATTGGCTTCCACGTTGCCTTGTACCGTTTTTCCCCAAAAATAAGACAGGGTCTTATATTAATTTATGCACCAAAATGCATTAGGGCTTATTTTCAGGGAATGTTTTATTTTTTTCATGGGCAACCATCTACATTTATTCAAATACAGTCATGTCATCTGGTTGCTGCACAAGGGTGGAGGGCAGGGTTTCACTTAACTGGGGCTTATTTTGGGGATAGGGCTTATATGATGAGCATCCTGAAAAATCCTACTAGGGCTTATTTTCAGGTTGGGTCCTATTTTGGGGGAAACAGGGTATATCAGATCACAAGATGCATTTCATAGAATCATAGAGTTGGCAGGGACCTTGAAGGACATCTAGCCAGTCCCCAATGCTAAAGCCTTGATACCATGGCCAACATCTGTTTAAAACTTCCAGCAAAGGAGAGGCCATGCTCCTCAGAAGCACACTATACTCTCGGTGTATGTGGCCCTCTTTAGATGGCCTTAAGTAAAAAATGAAAATAAAAACACAGGTCCTCAGGGAACTTCCACTCTTAGGTTTTAGCCTCCAAGTGAGTGCCGGGGGGGGGGGGAGGAGATACGTTTTCATTCAAACATTGTGAGATGAGATAAGCGAGTCTATCAAGTCATTTTGAAAAGAATTTCTGGTCCTGGGGTGGGGGTGGGGAAGAGAGAGAAACCAATGTTCCTGCAATTTTCCAGGAATCTCTCCATCTTTTTATATTAGGGGTAGGCGGCCCCCATTGGTTAAAGTTGCCCTTTAGTCATCCCGATTTTTTCTTTCATGAACTCTCTCTCTCTCTCTCTCACTGAAAAGGGTCCTTCACACATACTACTAGTTAAAATGTTTTAGCATATTCACCAGAATAGGGAGGTCTGGGATGAGGTGGGGCAGGGTTAGGGTGGCTCCACCGCATGGCAAAAGTGCCTCTCGGTGCCATGGAAGGCCCGAAGTGACTTTATGGGCAAAACGGTTTAAATCGTCAGTGAGAGGGGAGCGGTCAATTTTGGTAGGGGTGAGTTGGTGTGGAATGACCCTGGGAGCGACATCTGGACCCCTCTGTGTGGCTTACAGATACCCCTTCACACACACCCCCAATAGAAGTTCTGACGGCTCATTTTGGAACCACTGCCTGTCTTGATGCATAGTTTGCTCCTTTCACACACTATGATCTCTCTTGGTTCCCTTTCTTCTTTCCAGCAATCAAGATGACTACCAACTTGTCCGGAAACTGGGCCGAGGCAAATACAGTGAAGTCTTTGAGGCCATCAACATCACAAATAATGAGAAAGTAGTTGTTAAGATCTTGAAGGTGATTCTCCTGGCATTGATTTTTTTTTTACATAACCTGTCTTTGAGTCTCTTTGCTCATGTTGAAGAAGTTCATTCCCATGTGATTATGGCAGTCATGGCAGACTATGAACCTGAGTAGCTTGCACCCCCACTCCACTCCCATTCACTGGTTGCATCCGTGTAGCTTCTTCCTGCAATCCTCTCCTTCAGTCTTCTCTCCTCATGGGACTAAAAATGCTTATGGGTTGAAGACCCTGCAGAAAGACGCCTCAACTCCCTACCGTGTTTCCCCGAAAATAAGACAGGATCTTACATTAATTTTTGCTTCAAAATGCATTATTTTCAGGGGTTGTCTAATTTTTTTCATGTACAACAATCTACATTTTATTCAGATACAGTCGTGTCATCTTCTTCTGTTTTCTGCACAAGGGTGGAGGACGGGGTTTCACTTAACTAGGGCTTATTTTTGGGGTAGGGTTTATATAACGAGCATCCTGAAAAATCCTACTAGGGCTTATTTTAATGTGCCTCGTGGCGCAGTGGTTAAACCACTGTACTGCAGCCAAAACTGCTCACGACCTGGGGTTCAATCCCAGGTAGCCAGCTCAAGGTTGACTCAGCCTTCTATCCTTCCAAGGTTGGTAAAAGGAGGACCCAGCTTGCTGAGGGTGGGGGGGCAATGTGTAGCCTGCATAATTAACTTGTAAACCGCCCAAAGAGTGCTTGAAGTGCTATGGGGCGGTATATAAGCAGCACGCTTTGCTTTGCTTTGCTTTTTTTATTTTCAGGATAGGTCTTATTTTCGGGGAAACAGGGTACTACTGAAGTACCCCGTTCATGGTATCGAGGAATGGTTCCCAACCTTGGGCAGCCCAGGTTTCTTGAACTGCCAACTCCCAGAAACTGGCCAGCACAGCTAGTGGTGAAGGCTTCTGGGAGTTGCAGTCCAAGACCACCGGGGTTAATCAAGGTTGGGAACCACTGCTCTAGGGAGCTGTCGGAGCAGGCAGCCAGGCAGTACAGTGCAAAGCCCTCACTATGTTAGAATCTTGAAGGTGGGTTTTCATATGACAAGAAGCCATCTGAGTGGGGCGGGGGGTGGGCATTTCAGAGAAAGTCACCCCTGACTTTGACACATTAGCAGAAGTCACCTTTGGGAACCTGCTAACTAGCCTTGATTTCTCTTGCTACATTCCAAGGAGCTTTCACTGGGTGTGGGGTGAGGTAGTTGCATCCGTTCCCTTTTGTGCAATTTGTTGTGCGTCTTTAATTGGAAAAACCTGAGGTACGTAGCATCTCAAATCACTGTTTTATTAGATTTTCTTGCAGGAATGATGTTATGGCAACATGCAAGCCCCCCCCCCCCCCCGAACTGTAGGCAACCAGCTACAGCGAGTGAATGGCTCGGTAGGGAGGGCCTGTCTAGTGTGCCCTTTTCCACCCCTCTTTCTTTTTTTAAGGCTCAGCTTTTGAGTCAAGCCCAGGCAGATGGCGGAGCAGGTGGCCTGGCTTAATTTCCCCCAGACAGCACAACAGCTGCACAGTAAGAGGTGTGACATCCGCCACTTGGTTCGCTGAGCCTTTCCAGCCGAGCCTTTCCATTAGCTTTCTCCAACTTAGTAGCTGCTAGATGCTGGCTTGCAGATCCCATCGCTCCCAGGCAGCCTGGCCATGCTGGCTGATAACAATGGGTATTGTAGTCTAACCCATTTCACATGCGTCTCGTTGGGGAAGGCTGTTCCTGGAGGAACCCTTGCCGTGAGTCCAAAGGCAGACTCTAGAAACGGGTGGCGATGGTCTGTTTTAGTGGCAGGAATACAGAAGCATCAGTAACTGGGCAAACAGGACAGGCAGTGAGCCATGATAAGCAGAAAGATAAAAATTATTCTGCCTCCCAGATTATAAAATGCAATTGGGTTTTATCATTAGTATAATCAGTTAATAATGAGTTTTAGGATAATGACGTCTCCGTAGCCTGCATGTAGAAGGCTTCTTTAGATGCTCCTGACAATATGGGCATATCCCATGCAGTTTTACCTTGTTTTCGGTCTCAAAAGAGCAAATCTCTTTGCTGTATTGTAGATGACGTAGCATCAAAGGGGTATTACTGTGTAGATCACAAGCAGCAAACCTCAAAATTTAGTAGGTCATTAGAAGTCGGTGGTTGGGTCTTCGTAGCCCAGTCAGCGAAAGAAGTGGTCAGAAGAAAGGTAGCATTTCTCCACCCAAGCAGTGGTTCCTAACCTTTTGAGGCCCCCAGAGGTTCTTGGACTAAAACTCACAGAAGCCTTTGCCACTAGCTCTGCTGACCCGGATTTCTATCCAGTAACATCTGGGGATCCAAAGTTGGGAAGCACTGACCTACAGTGTAAGGTTGACAACACGCTTTGGTGGCTGCTGGGCCATTTAGAAAAGATCTTAGATCGCACCTAAACGCCCTCTCCGCCGCAGAGACCGCCCGGCACCCTGGTTTGACCGGGACCTCCGGGCGAGGAAGCGGGTCAGGAGACGGCTAGAGCGCAAATGGAGAAAGATCCCGACGGATTTCAATAGGATAGCTGTCAGGGTCGCTACTAACCTTTATCTTGCTAAGGTAAAGGCTGCTAGTAGATCATACCTCGCTAACCGGATAAGCAAGGCGTCCAACCAGCAGGCGGAGTTATTCCGTATAGTACGCGACCTTTCCGGAATTGGTCCGGGCGATGGGCCTCCCCCTAGTTTTTCGCCGGACCAATTTGCAGCATTTTTTAAATCAAAAGTGGAGGCCATCCGCCGGGACCTGTCTCCTTTTTTGAGTACAGTGAGTCAAGCTGAGATGTCCAGCGCTCCGTCTTGCCCGGTGATCCTGGACACCTTTCAGCCTGTTATGCCTGATACTGTCTCCAGGGCGCTTGACCGCTGTCGTGCCACCACCTCCTCTTTGGACCCTTGCCCGGCCTGGCTAAACAAAGCAGCCAGGCCGCTAACAACGGAGTGGGTCACGGCTATAATAAATGGGTCTCTCCTTGAGGGCAGATTTCCATCTGCCCTGAAGGACACACTCATTAGGCCCATCAGGAAGAAACCTAGTTTGGCAGCGGACGAAATTGGCAACTATAGGCCCGTCGCCAGTGTTTCTTTCCTTAGCAAGGTAGTCGAGAGGGTGGTGGCCGACCAGCTTCAAGCGCTCCTGGATGAAACAGATGTCCATTCCAGTCGGACTTCAGGCCGCGCCACGGCACAGAAACGGCTTTGGTCGCCCTGTGTGATGACCTATTGAGGGAGGCCGATAGGGGCAAAGTGTCCCTGTTGGTCCTCCTCGACATCTCAGCGGCCTTTGATACCATTGACCATGGTATCCTCCTGGGGAGGCTCTCCGAGTTGGGAATAGGTGGCCTGGCATTGTCCTGGCTCCATTCCTTCTTGGAGGACCGTCCCCAGAGAGTACAGCTTGGGGAGAATGTCTTGGCCCCGTGGAGTCTCAATTGTGGGGTCCCACAGGGGTCGATTATCTCCCCAATGCTGTTTAACATCTATATGAGGCCGCTGGGGGGGGGTCATCAGGGGGTGTGGTGCTTCGTGTCACCAGTACGCGGACGACACGCAGCTCTACATCTCCTTTTTGCCAACTGCAGGAGAAGCCTGCCTGGGGACTGTACTGGAATGGATGCAGGAGAACGGGCTGAGGCTGAACCCGGACAAGACGGAAGTACTGAGGGTGGGCCCTCCCACAGTTGGGTATTTGGGAAACTCCCTCTTCTTTGGGGGGGTGACTCTCCCTGCAAAGGATGGTGTCCGCAGCTTGGGGATCCATCTGGACCCGGTGCTCTCCATGGAGTCACAGGTGGCGTCGGTGGTCCGCACCGCCTTTTTTCACCTTAGGTGGATAGCCCAGCTGCGGCCCTACCTGGATGTGGGGGCGCTCACCATCTTAGTACACGCGCTCGTAATCTCAAGATTAGACCACTGTAATGCGCTCTACGTGGGGCTTCCTTTGAGGTTGCTGCGGAAATTACAGGTGGTGCAGAATGCGGCGGCCAGATTACTCAGTGGAGTGAAAAAATTCCAACATATTTCGCCCACTCTGGCCGCACTGCATTGGCTGCCCATCAGGTTTCGCATCGACTTTAAAGTGCTAACGCTTACGTACAAAGCCCTAAACGGTTTAGGGCCTCGATACTTGGCGGAACGCCTACTCCCACCAAGTTCTACCCGGGTCACACGGGCGAGCCAGGAGGTGAGGCTGAGGAGCTTAACGCCGAGGGAGGCCCGAAAAGAGAAAACAAGAAATAGGGCCTTCTCGGCGGTGGCTCCTCGCCTTTGGAATAACTTACCTCCTGGCATTCGCGGAGCTCCCTCGCTGGGCACCTTTAAGAACCTATTAAAGACTTGGATGTTTCGGCAGGCCTTCTCTCCACATAGCTTTTGATTTTCTTCTCTCCTTTATTGTTTCCCTACTTTTAATTGTTGTTGTAATTATGTTGTTTTATGTTATTGTATTTTATCTCTGCTGTTGGCCGCCTAGAGTAGTCCACCGTGACTAGATAGGCGGGATATAAATTAAATAAATAATAATAATAATAATAAATCTTATAAATACAGGATGGGCAGTCTTACTGGTGTCTGCGATCTATGATAAGAAGTCAGTCTCCGGGGACAGTAATGTCAGAACTAAATACGTGTGCCACATGAGAAGGCTGTTCTGGTTTTAAATATTTTGGGTTGCCTTGTTCACTCCTGAATGAGATTTTTAACATAAGAACCTAAGAGGAGCCCCCTGCTGGATGAGGCCAAGGGCCCCTCTAGTCCAGCTCCCTGTATCTCACAAGTGGCCCCACCAGATGCCTCTGGGAGCACACGAAAGACCACGAGATCCCTGTCTCCTGATCCCCCTCCCCAGCATCTGGCCTTTGGAAGTCCCTTCCTTCGAAGCCTGGAGATTCTAGATCCCCATCATGGCTTGTCACCTTAGCCTTAAGGGGGCACTTTCATCTGACCCATTGTCTGACACAGCAGTCTTCTGGTGGGTTTGGTGCTTGTAGATTGACAAACATGCTTTTTTAACATGAGGCTTAACTTTTCAAGGTGGCACTCCACCCTTTTAAAATAATTCAGAACTTTAGAGGAAAAAAATCAAACTAGATAGTCTTTTTAATAGGACTTATTTTTGAAAATTTATAATGAGAACTGGTTGCAGCAGCACTTTTTACAGTAAAATGTTCTCCCCCCCCCCCCCAAATTTGCTTTTCTTGGACTTGCAATGTCACGTGTAGCAAATTTTGCATTCCCCCTTTTTTTACAGCCTGTGAAAAAGAAGAAAATCAAACGTGAAATCAAAATTTTGGAGAATTTGAGGGGTGGCCCCAACATCATCACCCTTGCTGATATCGTGAAAGATCCTGTGGTGAGTATCTCCGCCGCTGTGGGACGAGGACTGCCCGGAGAGAAATAATGTCTGTGTTGCCTTCTAAATTAGTGAAATAAATTCAAGGAATAGATTGTTGCTGGTGTGTGAATCTTGAGCTTGAAACAGCTTCTTTGCTCAGAGAGTGTCTACCATTGAGTGCCAGATTCTAGCAGGTCCGCAGACATGGGATGAAGGAAAGCACAAAGTTATGCACACATACCAGCTGTCTCAAATAAAGACTTAAGCAAGAGAATATTTAGTGCTTTAAATATGCAAGACTCATTGGCATTTGGGGCATCTGTTGATCATGGGATGCAGCGAGAATACCACACAATCTTGCTCCTGGTTTCCTTCCTTCCTTTTTTTTAAAACCCTGGTTTTGAATCCCTTAATCGGATCCAGATTTCAATCAGATTAGCTTCCCCTGAAGGAACCTTCTCACCCCCTCCCCCGCTGCCCCCACCTACTGCTCCTCGATGTGTGTGCCGACCCATTTGATTGAATTAAGATAGTGAAGCTGTGAAAACATCTGGGGGAAGAAAATGACTGAAGAGGTGAAAGGATATAAATTTGCAAAAGGTCTTTAAGCAGTGTATGAAGAATGTGGCAGAGGACCCAAAGCAAAGACTGATGTGTTTCTTTCCTCTTTCTAGTCACGGACCCCTGCCTTGGTTTTTGAACATGTCAACAACACAGACTTTAAGGTACAGTTTGCCACTCACTGGTGTTGGCCAAACTTTTAATTGCATGCTAAGCTCCGCATGTTGGTACACTTTGTAGAGAGAAAGAAATCACAACAGTGTGGTACCTGGGATAGTAAACTCAGTGGTGTCTGTCTGTGCCTGCGTAGCTGAAGGTTGGGAGTTTGATTCCCCACTGTGCCTCCTTGAGAGGAGCTGGACCCGATGATCGAGTGGGACCCCCCTCCCAGCCCTGCAGTTAAAAGGTGTTTTTATGATTCTGTGATAAATCCAGTAATTGCCTACAGTGCTGGAGAGAATACCCTCTCTTCACTTTTGCAAATGGACAGAATCAATAGGAAACGGAACATTTTAGTGCATTATTGGTGTAATCTCTGCCGGTTACTTTGATTGGATCAAAAGTCCGATTTGCAAAGGCCTGCATCCTGTCTTATATTGCAAGACCTGCCAGTTCAGTATTATCCTTCTTTCCCGGATGTGTCAGCCAGGATCCTGAAGCCCTCACTCCCCTTATCGTAACCCCTAACAACAAGCCTATAAAGTAGGTTACGACCTAGTGACTGGCCCCAAGTTACTCTGTAATCTGTAAAAGCCTGAGGGGGCTTTTGCTCAGGTCTTGCCAGCCTTTGGCGAGACCCTTCTGCCCCGTGCCTTTCGAACTGTATGCTCCCAAAATCATGCCTGGGCCCTTAAAACAAAAAGATGGTAGAAAAGTGAATATACCAAACCAGTGTTGAGTGAATAGCGAAGGGCCAGCTTGTTTGATCTCTTCTTAAAATCTCCTCAAACCCTGAAACTACATGCAACAGACCTCATATTCCACGGGAAGAAAGGGGAAGATCAGCCACCCCAATCTTGTTGATTTAGGAATTGGATGGCTTCAGTGAGATATTGGTATTAATAATGATGTTTTGAACTTCAACAGCAATTATACCAAACATTAACGGACTATGATATTCGGTTCTACATGTATGAAATCTTGAAGGTGAGTTTGCTTTCGCTTCTTACCTTGTTTGTTACTGAGCCAAGTGTAAAGGCAGCTGACAGATGATAGCCAGTAGGACTAGAAAGCAGGATATCCAAGTCTGTCTTTCTATGAAACATGGCAGGAATCTTATCGTGATACTTGGTCTGTTGCATTCTAGGGGAGACAGTGGTAGATAGGGTCAGAGCCTGCCTTTCCAGCCACCTAGTATAATTTCTTACCTATAGTGTTTTAAGTGGGAGTGAAATGGGAAACTAGACAGTGAAAAAGACTTACAAGGAAAAATTGATTCACTTAAAATGTGATATTCCAGAGGGAGAGCTTTATGGATACTGTGGATGAGCAGGAAGAGACGTAAGTGGCTTCTAGATCAAATCAGGCTTGGAGGTTTCACTAGAAGCTAAAATGACTAAATTGAAACTGCTGTACTTTGCACATATCTTGAGAAAGACAAGAGTTGCTGGCAAAGAAAGTCATGCTGGGAAAAGTGGAAGACAGTAGGTGAAGAGGAAAGAATGAACATGAGATGGATTGACTCAGTAATGGAAGACCCAGCCTGTAGTTTGCTGGATCTGAAGAGGGCCTATTGTAGTTTTACATGAGCAAGAAACAACTTTTTGGCACATAGCAACAAAAGTGTTAGCATTCATGTCCTGAAGTGTGATGGCTGCTAAGACTTGCTTCTAGTTACTAAGCATCCTGTATGTGTGTGAAGTGTTAAAGTAGGGATTTACCTGTGTGCCTCTCCAGCTGGTGGGCAGAATTGCCTTTAAAAAAATAAATAATCAACAAAGAAGTCTCAAGGCCAGTGGTTCCCAACCAAACCCCCCAGAATCCTTTGGCAGTAGCTTTGTTGCCAAGGGCTTCTGGGAGTTTGCAGCTCAAGAACATCTGGGAACCACTGCTGTTGAGGGAGGCAGTTGTCAATTTTAATTATTCTTCCACACTCTTGTCTACCCATAGTACTGTGTTTCCCCAAAAATAAGACAGGGTCTTATATTAAATTTTGCTCCAGAAAACACATCAGGGCTTATTTTCAGGGGATGTTTTATTTTACAGTCATGTCATCATCTTCTGGTTGCTGCACAATGGTGGAGGGCGGGGTTTCACTTAACTGGGGCTTATTTTTGGGGTAGGGCTTACATTACGAGCATCCTGAAAAATCCTACTAGGGTTTATTTTCAGGTTAGGTCTTATTTTCGGGGAGACGGGGTTGTATTTATAAACCAACCCAAGGTGACCTTGTCATCCACTTTAGTTTTTTCTTTTTTTAAAAAAAGAAAGTGATATATGGATGCAGCCTGCTGAGGTCTAGCTCCTGAATTCTCTGTCCTTAGTTGCCCGTTCCTGTACTAAAGCATGGCTCCTGAGCATGAGCTTACGGGCTTCCTTAGTCCCTTAGAGATTCCAGTACCGGGGTGGCTTGTGGCTGCCCCCTCCTTCCTGCCACGCACTGCCCACACAATTGAACCAACGTTATGGTGAGCAGGGTGACATTGAAAGCAGGAAGAGGAGTTGGAAGCAGACTATATTATAATTGCTCCAGATTCTGAAGCATTTAGCTTTTCCCACCCTTCGCTTCCAGTTCATGTCCCCCTTGCGTCAGAAGTCTGGAGTCTGCAGGAAAAGGGAGGTCAGTCAGTGGCAGCTGAGCAATATTTGGAGGTTGCAACTTGTCGGTAGTCTAGAAGAAGACTTTAGGAGTGAAAAGTGGAACAGAGCTTCGCAGGGCTGAGATAAAGCTAATGGAATATCCCGAGGGCTCCCCTTCTTTGTGGCTGATGTGTCTTTCTGTATTCCAGGCTCTGGATTACTGCCACAGTATGGGCATCATGCATAGAGATGTCAAGCCTCACAACGTCATGATTGACCATGAGCACAGAAAGGTAAGCAGGATGGCCTTGTCGGAAATCCTTGGGCGAGTCACTGGTTTTGTTCAGTTTTAGCTTTATAGGGCCCTCTTTGGGCAAAACAGTGATAGATAAATATTTTTAAGAAATAGATTAAATGCATCTCAGGCTTCCGTGGCAGTGTTACCTGTGCTGCAGGTGGGTTGGTAAGAACCTCCTGGTGAAACTGATAACAATCATTGGCTTCTCCAGAAGCCTCTTGGTTCAGAGTTTGGCTTTCACATTATTATTCAGAGCATTTTCTGTTTTCTTCGCCTGGTAAAGTATCTCAGGATATTTGCCACTGACTTTGCATGTTTCAAGGATTCTGGAGCATGTCCCAAGTGCACACTCTTTGTGATCACTTCGTATGAACTGAATGGAACCTCAAATGCATCTCATGGAGAGGAAGTGTTTGGGTTGGTTTTGTTTTCAAACGGGCTCATCACCGTCTGTTTTACTTGGTTTTTTAGGTTAGTTTAGCTGCCAAAGTTGTGAATAGCTATTAAATTTAGGAGTGGGTGGCCCGCATGCTCTTACCAGACATTGTTGGCTAAACTGTCTTTTGTGAGCATCAAGTTGAAAGAATAGTAATAGCGTACAATGATTGGTATTTGTCAGGAAAAAAACACTATTTTTTGATGGTTTCATCCTGTTGCCAGAATCTGACTGTTGGCTTGACCAGAACTGATTAGGTGTGTCTTTGTCTTCAGTAGTCTCGTTGCAGGCTTAGCAATGTTTCCTCATCTGTGCAGTCTCACGGAGCCTGTGGAGAGAGCTGCAGACTCTCAGAGCCGCAGACCCCAGAGAAGCATTTCCTCTCCCTCTTAACATTTCTTTCATCTGTTTTTAGCTGCGGTTGATAGATTGGGGTTTGGCTGAATTCTATCATCCAGGCCAAGAGTACAATGTCCGAGTGGCTTCAAGATACTTCAAAGGTCCAGAGCTCCTTGTAGATTACCAGGTAACTCTGGCCCCGCTGAAAATGGTTAAGCCCCGTCAGATCAGTAAGTGAAGTGACCCGAGAGCAAGCCATTCCATCCGTCGTGGTTTGAGTACCTGCGGTACACTGTGCTTTGTCTGATGTTGAGACAAAGGAGATGAACAAGGCTGGTTCCCCACTTCACCAGGCCCCAGTTTGGCATGTTAAATTCAGTGTGTTGCACTCATTTGAAATCTTTCAGAGAATTTCAGAGGTTTATGTAGAGCCACCCTCTGGGACTTCCAGTCCCTTTCAGGGCATCTGGGAGTCTCCTTTCCCAAAGCCAAGACCAGAAAGGAAATGGTTAAGCAAACTCCGATTAGGTGTGCCACATGCTGCTTTTTTGGACCTTGGCACATACAATTTTGATTGGCCCTTAAGTCTCTGAAGAGAATAGCTGGGTACAGGGTGGATAAAAATCAATGATTTTTCCCCCAAAATCAAATTGATATAAATTACAATTTAAATTTTTTAAAAATACCGGTTTTATTTAAATCCAATCCACCCAGGTTGGGTACCACCCTTTGGATCATGCGCCAGCCTGCGACAGGATCTTTGTGCCCATTAAAAGAGCTGGTTGGAGGGACAAGAGAAAGAAGATCATGTGACCAGTGACACTTGTTTAGCACTGCCAGTCCGATTCATTTTACTCCTGGAGATGGTGTAAAGTTAGGAAGTCTCTGATTACTTGGTGGTATTCTTCTCCTCTTCCATTTAAAGCTGTTTTTCAAATATCGTACATTTACTGCTTAAGACCCTGGTTGGTGCCACCCACCTCCGCCTCCTTGATTACCTGACTTTGAGAGTGAATGTGGAATCGAGGAATGAAGCAGGCACTAGAATTTTGTAAGCAGAAGTCTCAAGTTATGTGCAAAATGTTTATCTTTTGTGCTTAATTTCAACCTCTGGACGTGCAAGTGGCACCTGTAACAGACTTGTTTTTGCAGATGGAGGAGGCCGTTCATTTTCATGTAGTTTTCCTTTCTGAAAGAGCTGTTCAGGTCCAGAAATTAATGTTGTTATAGCTCTTGGAACATAAGATGTTTCCTTATCAACAGGTCCATCCTGTCTGATAGCGTCAACTCTGACAGGCAGCAATGGCTTTCCAATCCAGCATGACCCTTTCCTTGCTTTCCTGGGGATTACTGCTATTCTTGGGTTGACCTTCCATGTAAGCACTACCCATGCTTCGCCCTGCTTACCTTCCCAAATCAGACAAGATAGGCATGGGAGGAAATTTACCTGCAGCCCCTGAAAAATGAGAGGAGCTTTCCACATATTTATGGCCGATCCTGATGGGATTTTCCTTCGCCTTGCAAATTGGAAAAGAACCCACACTGATGGACCTGCTTTTGTCCCCTGTAGATGTATGACTATAGTCTGGATATGTGGAGCTTGGGGTGCATGCTGGCCAGCATGATCTTCCGGAAAGAGCCCTTTTTCCACGGTCATGATAATTACGATCAGGTAAGTGCCTTCTGTCCACTGAGGACCGTAACGTATAACGTGCATGTTTTTTAGTTCGTGAAAGGGATGGAAGGAGGAAAGTCAGGTGTTCATACCCAAGTCTGCTTTGCGCATTCATGTTTCTCACCTGACCAGTGCAGCATCAAGCGAGGACTTGCACATGCAGTCGGAACGACCACAGGTCAAATGTCAGAGGTGGAAATGTCAGTTCATCCTCCCGTGACAGATGCTTTGTAGCAGCCCGTTTCAGGAAGCACACTTTAGCTGTCAGCTGACGGGGTGGGGTGGGGTGGGTATTACGTGTGATTTTTTTTTTTAAGTAGGTAAGCACTCCTTTTGTTAAAAATCTTGCTGACTCGCTCTGCAAATAACTCCCAGGAAAAGTATGGACTTCCCCACGCGGTTTGCATCCGCGTTGACCCAAATGTCCCGTTTTCATAATTGCTCAAAGAAGGACCTGCCTGTTGGAGCGATGAAGCTGTTCTTAAAACGGCAGAAGCCTCTTCCAAACCTATACTGGGGTGGAGTCCAGTTTGACCTCAACCAAGGATGGGATCCATCCCAGTTGCCCCCATGAAATCATTCGGGACCACATGGTCTATTCTTGTTCACTGATTTTGCCAAATTTTGATGGGATGTTGATGGGGATTGCCCCCCTTTTTCCTTTGCTTTAAGGGAGACTTGCACTTCCAGGAGCATAATTGCACTATAAAACCAGACTTCTGTGTGTTTGTGTGTTGCCATTGGAAATGGTGGCAAATTTGGCTGTGATCTGAAGGGCGCAGGAGCCTTCAAAAATGGGCAGAGATTGCAAATGGCCCATCCTTTTGCAAAAGCAAGCCTCCTTCCTACTCAAGGCAAGATCTTAGAACACCAGGTGATTTCACAAACCTCCTTGATGGACCTCTATTAACGACCTTCCGTGCCCTGCTCTATGGTGGCACATGTCTCCTCTGAGACATTTTTTTATGTGAAGGAAGAGTGGTGGTAGTGCAGCATTTCTGAAGCCCTTGAAGCAGTTCATATCCCTTTGTGTAGCTGTAACCTGCAGAGTACCCTTCCGGAAGGATCGACTAGGTTCAGTTGATGTGTGGGGATCATCAGCAAAACCACGCTCTTAAAAATTAGAATCAAGTGCATTGTTCTTAAGGCCACAGGAAGGAAGAACTCCTTTTCTTCTTTCACAGGCTGATAGTGAAAAAAAAGAACCTGGAGGCCCCTGTGTTGCAGGTGGTCCAAGATAAAACCGATATGGCCATCTCTGGAAGCTTCTCTCTTGGCATCACAAGGCACATTGTTGTTGTTTTTTTTGTCCTCAGTTGCCGTGGGCACATGAGAACCCGCTTGGTGCACACAGTGGGCCCTGATTAGGATGGCATCTTCCTCCTGGCTTGGGTTTTAGTTTTACCAAAAAAAAGTGTGCTGTTGCAGATAGTTGCATTCAGCGTTGTGCATCGTTAATCTCAAAGAAGATCGGCATTTTTCCCCTATGGCAGGTGGCAAGTCTTTGCTCTGCTCAGGCTTCCCTAGTGAGTTTGTGGCATAAGCAAGAGTTGAACCCACCTGGGAGGGCGGGTGGGCACAGTGTCCCCATTCACAGCCCGCTCTCTTCACCAGTATCCATTCACTTGCTGTCTCACGCTTGTCTCTTCACAGCTGGTGAGAATAGCCAAGGTTTTGGGGACAGAAGACCTGTATGATTACATTGACAAATACAACATCGAGCTTGACCCTCGTTTCAATGACATCTTGGGCAGGTAGGCTGATAACGGTTCAACATGTGCCGCTGGAATAAATGGGTCCTCGGTGGGGTTCCACTGATGGAAGGGGGGGTGCGCATGTGTAGTGGAAGACTGGGGGACCGGACGGGATGGAGGGCCAGCAAAGTGTCCTTGTTTTGATGGGATGGCGGTCTCTATGTTGCGTCTTGCAGGTCTGGACTGCCTGTTGCGTTCCAAAATGGCTGTCTCTTTCAGAGGAACAGGGGACGGGGTGGGTGTTCCAAGGACAGTCCTTGAGAAGAATTTGTATGGCAGCATTTTGAGAGGTGACCGCTGCTTGTCGTTTCCTCACAGGCACTCCCGCAAACGATGGGAACGTTTTGTTCACAGTGAAAACCAGCATCTGGTCAGCCCCGAGGCCTTGGATTTCTTAGACAAGTTGCTGCGATACGACCACCAGTCCCGCCTCACGGCGAGAGAAGCCATGGAGCATCCTTATTTCTGTAAGCCTGGCCCTCTGTGAGCCCAGGGGTGATAAGCAAAGGGGGGCCTTGGAGCCGCGAGTTGGTGTTCATGACGTGTTCTCAGAATTCCCCCCCCCACCTCAGCGTGATATTCCCAAAAGGGCCTCACTCTGTTCTGTCCTCTTACAAAAAAAAACTGTATTTCTATCTTCTTTTTTCAATGGTGGCATAAAAATGTATGGGCCACACATGGTAAAATCTCAAAAGAGTTGGATCAAAGAGCTGGATGGGACCTGGTTTCGGCATCCTGCCCCCGGCTTCTCATCCAAATCCTTGTAACTCCCCGTCTCGCCAAACATCGTCCACCACCCCCCTTCCTGAAGTTTGTGTCAAATCAGTGGTTTCCCACTTTGGGTCTCTCCAGGGGTTCTTGGACTAAAACTCCCAGAAGCCTTCATGACTAGCTGTGATGGCCGGGATTTCTGGGAGTGGCAGTCCAAGACCATCCTAGGGACTCAAGGTTGGAAACCTGTGGTTTAAATGTTGAATTGCAACCAAGTAGAGTAAGAATACTTTAGTTAAAAACTGCCCTGTGTTCTGATACAAATTAGTAAGGGGTGCTGCTGACAACTGGCTGGAGTACAGTGATGGGAAACTTGCACCTGTGTAAATGCTGCTAGATAGACTGCCGCCCACCTCCTTCACTCTTGGCCTTGATAGCTATGGCTGACGGGAACGGATTCCAGTAACATGCCTTTCTCTGGTGCAGTGGATCATGCTTGGATAACCTACAGGTTGGAAACTGTTAGGATAGTTGCCTGAGGATGAATTGCTACCCTGGCGGCCAAGGGTGTTCCCAGATGGGCACACCGTTTGCCTCTCCTTCGGGCCACCTAAGCCACGTGTGTCATTCTGGGATCTGCCTGCTCAAGGTCCCTTCTGTAGCTTAAGGCCTAGAAGCTTGCTTTTTTTAGATCAGCAAAAGGCAAGGTTTTTGACTGAACTAGAAAGTCAGTGCAACATTGCCGTCCTGGTTCATACAGAAGACGTCTCGCTTGGTCTCTTCTCTCAATATGTTCTCCTTGTGTTTTGCATATGTAGACCCCATTGTGAAGGACCAGGCTCGGATGAGCTCCGCCAACATGCCAGGTGGTAGCACTCCTGTCAGCAGTGCCAATATGTTGTCAGGTGAGTGGGTGATTGGAGGCCCGAGAACACGGTTGTTACCTTTTGAGCCTGTCTGCAGTCCAGAAAGCAGTTTTATCCAGAGCCTGGAAAAGCCACTTCTTTCGACCACAGCATCCAGAACCCTTCAGTCTTAATGAACAGGCTGGAGGATCGTGAGAGGTGTAGCTTTCCCAGCTCTGGTTTATCTGCTGTTCTGTGTGAGCTGAGCTAAAGGCATGAAGTAATTGTGGTCTTCCTGCACAATTACACATGAGTAACACCAATGCAGTTCGAAAGCATGTAAAAATGCAAGTAGATAAACAGGTACCACCTCGGTGGGAAGGTAATAGCGTTCCGTGTCTAGTCACACTGTCCACGTGACCAAGGAAACTTCTTAGGACAAAACACTGGCTCTATGGCTTGGAGATGGGGATGAGCACCACACCCTAGAGTCGGACATGACTGGACAAAATGTCAAGGGGAATCTTTACCTTAACACCAATGCCATAGGCTTGGTAATGGCACAGAGAGAGAGGAGTGGGGCCCAGAGGGCTTGCTTGGATGGGGAGGGTGACTTAAAGACAACTGTCTGTAAGTCACGCTCCCTGTCTGTGGGAACAATCTTTGTCTGTTCCCACCGTGGTCTAGATCACTGGTTCTTAACCTTGGGTTACTCAGGAGTTTTGGACTGCAACTCCCAGAAGCCTTCACCACCAGCTGTCCTGACTGGGGTTTCTGGGAGTTGCAGTTCAAAAGCATCCGAGTAACAAAGGTTAAGAACCACTGGTCTAGATGCTTTTGCAAGGGAAGACCCCATGGATCTATTCACATTTGCATGCTTTCGGACTGCTAGGTTGGCATGCATAGTTTGCTAGAATCCACATTTTGCAGCATCCATGGAGCAGCTTGGAACCGATCCCCCCCGAAAGATATGGAGGTCCTACTGTATAATGCTTTTGCCTCCATGCTTAGAAAACTGCCAGGATTGCCAGAGTGTTGTGCTGTTACTAGTTTGGTAGCTGCTCTCGTTGTGTGATAGAGGAAGGTATGTATATGTGAGAGACTGAATACCATCCCAGGTCTTCAATCACTAAACGAGCCCCTTCTCCCTGCAGTTGATCCACATGGTCAGCTGCAGGTCAGATGAGAAGAGGCAGAGTTCACGGGATGGTGGTGGTGCTGATGATGATGTGCTCTTGGGGGCTTCCCTCTTTTTAACTCTTCCCCTCCCTCCTCTCCAGGGATTTCTTCAGTGCCAACATCTTTGCCCCTTGGACCTCTGGCGGGCTCTCCTGTCATCGCTGCGGCCAACACCCTTGGGCTGCCGGTTCCAGCTGCTGCCGGGGCTCAGCAGTGAAGGAGGGCTGCCTGTCTCCCAGGCGCCCGGCTGGAAATGAGTGGGGAGGCCTGGGCCGGCACCTTCCCCAGGAACACCGCCGCCTCCTGCCGCCCCCGGGCGGTGGAATGCTCTGGAGGAAGTGGGTCTGAACAGTTGCTTGTGGATTTATAGTAGATCAGTCATAAAAAAATGAAAAAGATAGGCCGAATCCTCAAAAAACCAACCCCCCTTTTTTTACTTGAACTTTTCGTAACTCAGAGGAATCCCTGACAAAACCCACAGATGGATCCTTCTTCCCCACCGTCCTCTCTCCGTGAACGTTTTGGCACTCGTGGTGCGAGAAAGCCGCCTTTCTCCCATCCCTTCTGCCCACTGACGTCTGGGCAGGAGGAAATGACGGGCCCCTTCTGTTTTCCTCCGCCTTGCCTTTTTGAGGCCGACAGAGTTAGTCTTCCCAAGGCAGCAGGCTGGCCCAGGAGTCTTTAACCACCCTAGCTCATTCTGCATCTTTAACGGATGGATGGAGCAGGAAAAGCGCAGGTTCCCCGAACAATTTTCAGTGGCAGCCGAAGCCGCCTGCCAGGGGGTAGCGTTCTTGTGGGCATGGGGGTCTTCCCTTGCAAAAGCATCTGGATCACAGACATGTTGCCTCTCATGTGGTCTGTGCTTGATCAGAAAATCTCCAGGGTTCTGATCCATCATAACTAAATTGTTAATTTGGATGAAAGTTGTTCTGGCAGTGAGGTAGCGATATTCTCCTCTGGGTTGCCGATCCCAATCCAGTCAAGATCCACTGACATCTCCTTGCTTCGAGATTCTGGAAATGAATTTGCCACGAGACATCCATATTCTCTCCTTCATTCATTCTGTCCGGTTGCTCCCTTCCGAGTTGGTCCATGTAAACTTGATGCGGGAGAAGGTGACTTGCCTTTACTCCGTCATCCGTTCATCTGCTCGCCCTTTTCCGTGTGCCATCCGGTGAGGGTTGCTGTCCTGTGTTGAACTTGGGGATATTTTTTTCTCCCACTCTGTTCATGGCCAGGCAAATGGAGAGCGGTGAGGGAAGGAGAGAACGGTGCGTAACAAGATCAGAATCATTGACTTGTAAGAAATCTGAACTGTGGAGATCATCGGCTTACTCCTCTGTTTGTGCGAGTGTGTGTGTGTGTGTGTGCATATAAGTGTGCGGATGTATGTGTACATATATATAAATATATATATATATATAAATCTTGTCCTTCCTATGCTGAAATGTCCAGTGTTGGAATTCCTTGCTGTAAATAAACTATTGTGGGTTCCCCTCCCTTTTTAATTTATCAAAGATTAGGGTTGCGTTACCTGTGCAGAGAGGCTGTCCCTGGGGTTGTTCCTTTTCACATGATTGCAGCCTCAAAACCCTGAACCAGGTCGTCACGGGGGGGCTCAGGCTGTTTTCCTTTCACAGTTTTGCACCTTGCACAGCTAGGAGGTTGCCGTAGGGAACCACGCTCAGAAGCCTTACAAGAAGCATCTCACAAGCCAAAGCATCCCCTGGAACAAACAGGCCAACACAAGGGTCCGTGGCGCGCCAGTTCCTTCCCTGCTATGGCAGCACCAGGATTTTTAGGGCGGAGCAGAGGGGGGATCCGAAGACTCTCGCTGGCCCTCTGCAGCCCGCTTCTAGTTTCAAGCCACTGATTGGGGTGGGGTGGGGAGACTGGAAGGACATCAGGAGATGTCCACCTGCCCGCTTCTCCAGGACAATCTCCTTCAGCAACCAATACAGGAGGCGCACAGCCCAAAGGAGGCCTCCCCAGCTTGTCTTGAAAGCATTGGATCACTTCATTTCTACTAATATATGCAACTTTAAGAGTTTGGGTTAAGGTAGCTGTGTATCCGTTCCCGTTTGGTTCCTGCTTCCTTTGTTTCCCTTGGTTTGGTAGGGCATGGAGGGTCTGCTTTGAGCAGGAGCCAAGGAAGAAGGGCCGAAGGAGCAGGTAACCCCCGAGGTCTTCTCCAGCCGACCCCCAACCCCTAGGCAAGTGGCTTTGCCGTTGGGAAATGACTTTGTGAATCCATGCAATACTAACTTTATTCTTTATTCCTTGGTGGAAACTTCCTGGTGGTGGATCGTCCCTAGCATGTTAACGGCCCCAACGCCGCCGGACCGCGGAGAGATGGGTCTGTTCCTCAATGACACGGTCGGTAGCTGTGAAAAGTGCAGCGCAGTTGTGCCTATGTTTTGCACTAGTGTGGAACCGACACAGGACTTTTTTAAAAAAGCCATCTTCTTGCTTTTGAAGTGAGGAAAAGTCGTGCGGCAGATTCCTCTGCTGCCAGAGAAGAGCAGAGGGTGTCGGGTTGAAGCTGGCGAGTGCAACCGAGGAGGAGGGTGGAATCCTAGTAACCGCCGAACCTTAAAATGTGAGAGGGGAGAAAGGTTAAGGTTTGTGATTTAGGGGAGTGATCGCAAGACTTCATTTTCTTCTCTGTGCTTTCAACCGGTGTCGCTGCCAAAACGGGCAGCGGGAAGGGGCGCAAAGGAGATGGCAGATTGTAACAACAACATCTGTGTTGTAAATTACCTCATCTGTATACCTTGTATCAGAACACTTTCTTTTTAAATTTCTCAGCACTTCCTGTTTTTTTTTTCTGCATTGTGTTAGATGGGCAGGAAAAACAAAAAGCCAATACAAATAGTCCTGTTGGCAACTTAACTTTAAATATTTTTTTTTGAAAAAAAAAAGTTTTTTAAAATCTTGTTTGAAGTGATCCTTTTTATTCGTTAAAATTTAGAATTTTGGTTCTTCTCTTCCCCCACCCCCTTTGGAATTTATTGGTTGTAATTGTATTGTCATTGTTAAAACTAACCCTTCGACTGTGCTGAGAACAAGTTGTGCCATGGAGGTCTTTAATTTTTTTAAAATAAAATCATTGAAACAAAAGTACATTTCAGGCGTTAAGTCTCTTGAATACACAGGAAAGTAGCTGGAGGAAGAGAAACTTCTTACTTCAGATCCAGGAGTGGCGTGGCTCAAGCAGCCATCTCTGCCACCTCGAGCCGCTTTAGTTTTTCGACGTTAAATCTGTTCTCTTTATTCACCTGCCTGTCGCGGCGGTCTCGCTTAGAAAGCGTGCTTCCAATCAAGACAGCCAACTTGTCGTCCTGAACATGTTGCGCTGCAATCCCTGTCATTCTTCAGCATGGAGTCTCTGGGCTGGGGCAGATGGGAACGCCAGTCCCACATATGGAGGTCTTCACACACCCCACTCATTCTGCCTAACAACCCCGTATGACCCACCTCATGTGGAGATGGTAGAAAGGCAGAACAGAGCTGCCTCTGGTGCATTTCAACACAAATTGCCTCAAAGGGATAGGACTGGAATTAGTGAGAGGGGCAAAAATGCCAAGGCAAAAAGGGAAGGAAGCATAGAATCCAAATTGTGAAGTTGGAAGGGGCTTACAAGGCCATCAAGTCCTCAGTGCAAGAATCCAAATCAAAGCGGGTCTGACAGATGCATTGTCCAATTTTCTCTTGAATGCCTCCAGCATTGGAGCGCTTACCACCTCCAGAGGTCACAGGCTGCATGGTGGTACTGCTCTGACAGGATGGTTTTTTTTTTTTATGATATTCAACTGAAATCTGGCTTCCTGTCACTTGAGCCCATTATTCCATGTCCTGAACTCTGGGATGATCGAGAACAGATCCTGCTCTCAGTGGGGTATATCAGGGTTCAAACCAGGTCCTGCAGAGTCCCCGTTCAACACTATTCCCTACCCAATGGCTCCCAACTTTTGAGTTCTCAGACGTTCTTGGACAACAATTCCCAGAAACTCTGAGCAACGCAGCTAGTGGTGAAGGCTTCTGGGAGTTTTTGTCCAAACACATCTGGAGATTCAGGGTTGGGAACCCCTGGGCAACATCATGCTGGGTCTCGAGTCTACCCAGCAACATAATACACAGAATTAGATAGAAATAACAATAGGCTACTCGGATCTTTTAATCTGTTTTTTAATAATCTCAAAACCACACAGTATTTGAACATCCCTTTCAACTGAAGTGTGTGTGTGTGTATGCACACCATTTTACATGTTCAGGTGGCTACATGACAGCCTTTGCTGAGGACGGTCATCCCTTTGGAGGTCATAGAATCATCATAGGGTTGGAAGGGACCTTGGGAGTTAAGTCCAACCCCTTACCCAAGGCAGGAGACCTTATACCATCCCGGACAGATGGCTGTCCAATCTTTTCTTGAAAACCTCCAGCATTGGGGCACCCACCACATCTGGAGGCAAACTGTTCCACTCTTAATAGTTCTCACCATCAGAAAATTCCTCCTCATTTCCAGGTTGGATCTCCCTCTGACTCATTCCACTCGAGGTATCCTGTATTTGTAAGATGTTTCTCCAGATTGTTTTTTACACATCTCATGGTCTCTCACAGCTGGCCACACAGGCAGCTACGTCTGATGGGAATGAGTAATTCAAGACTATCTCGAAGTCGACCTCCGCCGCCTCATGTCTGAAAAGGTCCATACGCCAAGTTCAATTGAAAGGATGAAGGACCATGAGATTAGGGATGTTAAAGTTTCCCATCCACACTGAGCAACTGGACAACAAGCATGAGCAGACACACCAAAAAGTTGCCCCAGTGCATGGGAAATGGCTCTTTTGAACCCCAGTTCCCAGAATCATCAAAGGCCAACGTTTTTCCCACTTGGACTCTTGGTTCACAAGTCTTCTGGTATGACTCTTACATCTTTTATTCCTGTTTCATTCATTCATAGGATTATAATTTATTCTTCCTTTCCACCTTAAAAAAAGTCCTGCTCAAGGAGAAACACACAGCAAATGTGCATCTCTTTATTTGTTGAGTGTGTACGTTTTCTTTTAAAAGACTTGTTTTAATTGCTAGTGAATTCTATATCTATCTCAGTATCAAATCACTAAAACTTAAAACTAGTCACCCTTTTCTACTAAGTGTTCCATCTCTGAAAATTGCCATGTAAATGGCGTCTGGAGACTTGCAGGTTGGAATTCTCTTACCAGCGAGATCTACAGCTCACACCCAACCCAAACTACAGCAGAGAATTGTAAGCGCTTTGTCAAATCCCAGCATTCCAAAGGGATGGAGCCACAGCAGTTAAAGTGGAATCAGACTGCTATAACTGCACAGTATAGACTGAGTTGCTTGAGTCAAAATCAACTCAGCTGCTTGTCAAAATAAACTTTCAATTGAAATTTGCTTTTAATTGAAAGTTGCTTTTTCAATTTAATTGAAAGTTGCTTTTAACTGTTAATTGACTCAGTTGCTTGAGTCAATATAAACTTTTAACTGAAATAATATCAACTGCGGGTCCTGATGGCAATTTTTAGAGTATCTATTTTAATTGTTTTATACTTTTATTATATTTTTATTGTTGTAAGCCACCTAGAGACCTTTGGGTAGAGTGGGCGGCATATAAATAAAAAAAATCTCTCCTCTTGAAAGGCACCGATCATTGAAGTAGCTCACATGGAAGGAAACCTCTGCCTCATGATTACTCGTCTCCTATTGAAGCTTGAAGCGTGCTCGTCGTCCCAGTATCCGTCTCGGAGGGTGTTTTGAGATCAACGTCAGTGGTGGATCCTGCTAGGTCTCTGTCTCGCATCCCATCCTAGAGATGATGATGATGCACGGGGGCTCCGTACCGATACCGGGGCTCATGTTTCAGCCCTGTCTCATTCGGGCTATTCGCCTTCCCTGGATTTGGCTCCTGTGGACTCAGACTTGACGAAGACTCTCCATCTAATGTTCCTACACCAGGATCGGAGGTAGTGGAAAATCCTCCTCCTTCTCCATCGGAAATCAGCTCCAGGTCTGCTGCAATCTGAAATTTTGGACCTGTCAATCAGGACCCAACTGAATTTTTAATTCCTCCCTGGCCAAAAAGGCATTCATGCTAGGAATTCTGTGTCTGGTTGTAAAAATATTAAAATGAAGGATAAAGAACAAATATTTGGAAGCTCTCTCATTTAAGCAGTGAATTTACATTGTTTTGCTTTGTGGCTGGGAATGTCTTACTTGATGATAGCAGAGCTTTGGTGCCTATATCCTAGAAGAATCTCAACCATTTCATCTGTCTTGTCACTATGTAAGTGTTTGGTGGTTTTTAAAAAAACAACCTCCAGCATTGTTATGTGTCATCAAGCCATCTCTGATATGTGGTGACTATACGAGTTAATGATCTCCAAAATGTCCTATAATTAAGAATTCTGTTCAGACTTTGAAAACCAACAGCAACTTACGTTAGGTTGTTCCCTCTTCCTACTGCTCCCCCTTGCTTGCAAGATTGTCTTTTCCAGTATGTTCTGCTCAGGTCTTGGAAACTCACAACTGTACCTTCTTTTATTAAGACAATCTGTCTCATTTTAGCTCTTCTTCTCTTCTTCAAGTTGCCTACCCAAAGGAAAGTTTTTGGAAATTGGAAAATAACTTTCTAGTCTGCATTTTACGGAGTGGACATGGCAACTTTAGTTTAGTTGAGAGGTTAAAGAGTGTGTATGTTTCTCCTTTATATCTGTTGTACTTATTCACACCTTTCTTTCACAATTTCATTCAGTCCAAAAACAATGCTTCAAAATATTTTGGCACAGAGAGATTCACTATCATTCATAATAGGAAAATCCCAGAAGCTGACTTATTTTTTTCATCACCCAAACACAAAGCAATTGTCAGGGCTGTTTTTCAACATGTTTGAATGGTAGTGAGCAAAAGAGACCATTTTGTAGACCATCCAATTTATACAGTAAAATATCGTTCCAAAAGAAAGAGACTGATTGTTTCCTGGGCCCCTATAATTGATGATGTGGCATTTCACACCTGGCAATTACCAATGAGACCCCTGTAGATATCCAGTTCCCCTTCCAGGAAGTATTGTTCAGTAAATGACAATGCATGGTGGCTAAATGTTAAAGCATGCAACTCAGAAGTTCAACTCAGAAAGTATTCTAGAATTCATGCAGATGAAAATGTGATTAGAGCAGAACACCAGCCACAGCCTCCCTGATCCATAACTGTCCTGCATTGCCTAAGAAATTTTGTAATGTGGAGTGAGAAAAATATTTCCAAATCCAATACTGAATCCTTAAACTATTCCTGAAGAGAATTTGCTTGCATCTGGGAAGAATGACTCACTATCCAAATCTGCATAAAATATTTATTTTTAAGTATGATTTCCCCATATTTCAAAGATAAAGTGAAGAATTCAATGAGACAATCACTCAAAAACTCAGTTAAAGCAACTTGTCCTTTCTTATCTATCTAAATACTGAATTTTAAAGATCCAGTAAGTATTTTAAGTAGAAAATTCAAAGACATTTTAAAACAGATGTCTAGTAACCCAAATTTATGGAAAATGAACATTATGAATCATCAAAAGAACCGCTGTAACAAGTAGTAGATAATGTGTTTAAAGAAGGATCCCAAATATTGAAGTAACTTTAAAAAATCTCTCCAATCAGAACTGTGAATTATCTGTCGAAGAAAAAAAAATCACCAAATAGGCAGCAGAAAACTATGAAATTTTAATGAAATAATTCAGCTAATTCAGCTATTAAAAAACCACAAACCCTCCAATTTATGAATATAGGACAATGTTCTTCTATAGTGATGCAAAATGCCAGGATATGGCCTAATATTACTGTCTAATATTGTATCCATGCTGCCAGCAAGGAAAAGGATGCCAAGCTTGAGATAGGAAATGACCGCATGAACATTGGAAATACCAATGGCAGCAGTCAAGATGGTCTACAACAGAGGTCCCCAAGTCCCAGTCCGCAGCCTGGTGGCAATCAATGACCTGAGCCTGACCGGGCCACCGAGCCAGACCTCCTGCCCCACCCCCCCACACTCACCCCTGCACAGCCCATTTGCGCCTGTGCGCACGCTCCAGCATGCCCATGCGAGCGTTGTGCCGCCCAGACAAGCACTATGCCATTTGCACATGCGCACAAGCTGTGCGCTCATGCACAATTGGCGGTGTGGCACTCACACGGGTGGGCACAGGCTCGTGCGAGAGCATTTGTTCGTGCATGCACACAAGCACGGGGAGTGCCCCCGCCTTCCCCAGCCAGTCCACAGACTGAAAAAGGTTGGGGACCGCTGGTCTACAAGACACTCTTGTGCTCAATACTAGACATGGGATACTTGTACAGTGGTGCCTCGTAAGACGAATGCCTCACAGGACAAAAAACGCGCAAGACGAAAGGATCTTAGACCCAACGCTGATCAGCTGAGAGGTGGGAAGGAGGGGCAGCTGATCAGTGCTGAGCCTAAGAGTCTTCCCGAGGGTTGCCTAGCAGGGAAAAAGCCTCTTAGACCCAGTGCCGATCACCTGAGAGGTGGGGAGGGAGGGGCAGAAGCAGAGACGACCACAAAATGGCTGACAGCTCCCCGCTGGTTGCCGAGTCTCCGCTGTTTGGCACTCTTTTTCAGGCTGTTCCAGGGCTACAAAGGCACAGTGAGGAGCTGGGCTCAGTCTACTGTACCTGGTTAGTGACGTTTTCCCCCATAGGAACGCATTAAATTCCAATGCATGCCTATGGGAAAACACACTTCGCAAGATGAACTTTTAGCTAGACGGCCTTAACCGTGGAACGGATTAATTTTGTCTTGCAAGGCACCACTATATTTGAATCCCTGGGAATACGAATAGAGGCACCTCGGGTGCCACTGAGATCCAGTCCCTTTCCCCTGAACTGACCAGTCCACTCACGGGTTGCCATGTGCTGCTTATATACTGCTCCATAGTGCTTAAGGGCTCTCTGGGTTGTTTACAAGTTAATTATACAGGCTACACCCCCTCCCCCATGAGCTGGGTACTCACTTTACAAACCCTGGAAGGCTGAGTGAACCATGAGCCAGCTACCTGGGATTGAACCCCAGGTCATGAGCAGAGTTTTGGCTTCAGTACAGTTTAACCACTGCACACAAATCTCTTTAAACCTCATATCAAATATTAGGGGTTATATTTATTTATTTACAATATTTTTTAGCCGCACCATTACCAGTGGCTTCTGGGCGGCGTACAACATTAAAACTTTGAATTGGGCCCAAGCAGCAACCGGCACCCAGTGTACATTTTTCAGAATCGGCGTGATATGAGTCCGTGCGGCGGCACCACTTACCAGCCGCGCAGCCCGGTTCTGTGCCAGTTGCAGTCATCGGACCATCTTCAAAGGCTGCCCCACATATAGTGCATTGCAGTAGTCCAGTCTGGTTGTTACCAGTGCATGAGTGACTGCTGCCAGGCTCCGCTCATCCAGGTAAGGGCGAAGTTGATAAATTCTCCACAGCTGTAAGAAGGCACCCCTGGACACCGAGTCCACCTGGGCTTCCAAGGTCAGACCGGGGTCAAGGAGCACCCCCATGTTGCAGACCCTGTCCTTTTAGGGGGAGTGTAATCCCGTCTAAGGCAGGGAAATGGCCCTTTAACCTATCTGGCAGGGCACCTACCAGCAGCACTTCAGACTTGTCTGGATTGAGCCTGTTTATTGACCCTCATCCAGACCATTATCGAGTCCAGGCACGAGTTCAGAACGGTGACTGCCACACCTGGATTGGTAGAGAATGAGAGGTAGAGCTGGGTGTCATCAGCATATTGCTGACTCCTCAGCCCAAACCTCCTAATGACCTCCCCCAGCGGATTCATGTAGATATTGAACAGCATAGGGGACAGTATAGAGCCCTGAGGAACCCCATGACGCAATCACCATGGATCAGAGCTACTGTCCCCCAGCACCACCTTCTGGACTCGATCAGCCAGGTAGGAGCGGAACCACTGTAAAACATGCCTCCGATTCCCATCCCAGCCAGTCTGTCCAGAAGGACACCATGGTCGATGGTGTCGAAAGCCACTGAGAGGTCCAGGAGAATCAACAGGGATGCATTGCCTGTGTCTTTCTCCTGGCAAAGGTTGTCAAACAGGGCGACCAAGGCAGTTTCCGTTCCATAACCCGACCTGAAACCCAATTGAATTGAATCTAGATAATCTGTTTCATCCAGGAGAGTTTGGAGCTGCTCAGCCACACGTTCCAACACCTTGCCCAGAAAAGGGAGGTTTGCTATTGAACGATAGTTGATCACTAGACCTGGATCCAGATTTTTTTTAGGAGTGGGTGAATCACAGCCTCCTTTAATGGGGCAGGGACCACTCCCTCTCTTAACAAGTTGATGACCTCCAGGATCCAGGTGCGAACTCCCCTGGCAGATTTCTTTATTAGCCATGATGGGCAAGGGTCGAGTTCTGTAGTGGTGGCACGAACCAACCCAAGCACCCTGTCCACATCCTCAAGTCGCAACAACTGGAACTCATCCAATAAATTATGACATAAGTCCGGAGCATTGGACACAACCATAGGCTCTGCATCAACAGTGGAGTCCAAATCTTTGCGAATCTGAGCAATTTTCCCCTCAAAGTGTGTACAGTGGGGTCTTGACTTGAGAACTTAATCCGTATTGGAAGGCGGTTCTCAAGTCAAAAAGTTCTCAAGTCAAATCTGCATTTCCCATAGGAATGCATTGAAAACCATTTGATCTGTATCGGCTCTTTTCCGTCCATAGAAACTAATGGGAAGCTGCTATTCCACCTTCGATCACTAGAGGGGGATATTTTGTTTCTTTTTTTTTTAGGTCAAGAAAGGTTCAGGGAAGGCAGGGAAAAGACAGTCCAGGCAGTACAGTACCAGGCAGTCTGAAGACTGTCTCCCGATCCACTCTCTAAACGCTGGGAGGAGTGAGGAAGCAGACAGGCACCCTTTTCACTGGCCAACAGTTAACTAAAAGTTCAAAATTTGCACTTTCCCTGCCTCCCACGTGGCTTTTTTTTTTCAGTTCTTAACTCAAATCTAAGTACTTAAGTCAAGTCAATATTTTCCTATGAGAGCGGTTCTTAAATCAAAATGTTCTTAACTCAAGCCGTTCTTAAGTCAAGACCCCACTGTAACAAATTCGTTACAGCGAGCCACTGAGGAGCCCAGGATCTCCACTGAACCATTAGGTTGAAGAAGGTCCCAGACCACTCGAAATAGCTCTGCTGGACGACAAACCGAGGAAGTGTATACAAGAGGACTGATTTTAGCACACCGTGTAGAGAAAGGGGGGGGGGACAAGCATGAACAATAGGTAATGATTTGGATGCAGGGAAAGAGAAAAACAGAACAGTGACTTATATAATTTTAGAATTACTGGCACAAATGAATGAGTTATCTTACATCATCAGTCTGTTCATTATATTAAAACAGGGAATTGTATGGCTTAGTGCAGGCAAAATAAAACCTGCAAGGTTATATCAAGTGTTAAAATGCTGAAATCATACTGACTGAAATCCCTTTGTCTTAAACATTTATTTTTAGATCTTTACAATAGAACAATCACACTCAACATGTCTTCTTTCAGGGATATTTCTTATTCAGATAGAAAAGTTTTCTCCAGCAGATTCTTCACTAGCTAATTCAAGGATGAAAGATATTTTGCAGAATTATGTCCAAACTTGATTTGATATGCTGAATCATTCTCTAACATGGCAGGTATCTTTGGTATAACTTGGAAAAATAACACAGCAACTTTGCGATTTCATTGCTCAACGGAGCAATCGCTAAGCGAGGCACCACTGTACTTTACTCATCACGTTTGGTTTATGTCCAATAATGTTCTTTCACCACTACTAAAGACATCACTGACATCTTGAACTTCTCCCTCCTGTAGCACCAGGGGTAAGTTATGTATGCAACTAATTTGTGTAAAAATAAATTCCGGCAATTTAATTTAGGTTGTGATCCTACAGCCACTTACTCGGGATCACGGTCCACTGAACTTAATGGGGCTTCCTTTTGAGTATGCACGTATGAGATTGCACTGTGGGTCTCCACCCACCCCATCGCTTGTTAAGTTTAGATGTTGTTGAGAAAGGAAGAAGTTAAATGCAGTCTACTATTTCCTCAGATGGTTGCCTCAAACTGGGATTACAAGCCATAAAATGAAACTGTGTGAATCCTGGAAGTTTATTGCAAGCAGCACCTATGGCAGGAAAGAGAGAAATAAAAAAAAATTAAAAGAATGATGAGAGTCACATTAATCAATCTCTTTGTGCTTTTCACATCTAAGAAGAGGACTACTACTACAGTAATTCTACTACACTTGTGTAATTGTCCTTTTATAGCCTCAATTAACCTGCCATCAACATATCTTTAAAAGTCTTTTTGAAAAAACTTCTGAAGCGGAAAGTGCCTTCAACCAGTACTGCAGACTTCATACCTGTAATTCAAAGTTCTATATACTTTGTTTCAATTTGCATTTTAACATTGGTGAATGTAATGAGGTTTTGCATTGCTTGCCTTTCAAATACAGAACTGTAGGAAACCAAGAGGAAAGAACTGCAATAAACAGCCTAACCAAATAAGGCATATCGATTAGCAAAATGATACTTCTTGGTGATCCAAAGGTTTGCTAATGAGATACCCAGTGTGACTTATCTTTAACTGCTTTGAAGCTGGAGTCTCAAGTCTGATATAGTTTTTGAAAAATAATACACAAACTTAATTTAAACACTTTTACAGGAATCATATTCATACCAATGCTAGAGTGACATATGGGTAGCATAAATAGAATCAAAGCTCCAATACAGAATCTGCAAGAAATATATAAATACATACCATAGCTTCCACTTGTGTTGGCACAAATAATAGCACCAAAAAAGTATGGGACATATTTCTGAATCCTAGAAATAACTTTTTTGCACGCCATTGTTGGATCCATTCCTGTCCGCATATATTCTACAGCTTGATAGCTGATTTAAGGGGGGAAAGTAGACAGGTTAGTAACTGGATCTCATTACATCTAATCAATCACCTGGAAGTTTTAAAAAAGGACTATAAAACCTTTTTTACAATTACTAAATGTTTAAAAGGGGAGGAACTCCTATGAATGTGCAGCTTGCCAAATGTGGTAGTCGTTCTAATCTCCCTTTCTGAGGTAAGTGGCTTAATAACTGAACATGAGGTCATTTTGGGGATGGCAGCTGGTTCCCCTTTTTGGCATAAGTAAAAACATTTCCATCTGTAGATAAAACAGGCCTTTTAGAAACTGTTTTGGTAGAGGTTTCTTTTAAATCTCTTGGGTTGGATTTTACCATCATCTACTCAGCTTGCACTTAATGTAATCTGTTTTACTCATTATCTTTAACAGCAAGTAGACAGATTTACATATTCCTCAACTCTGAAAGCTGTTCTGAGAGAATTTAAGGGTTAAAGAGTATAATGTCAATCTTTTCTCTCTCTCTCTCTCTCTCCATATACAAACTCAGCGTAGTTGCCAGAACTCGAGTGGAGAGATAATTTTTAAAAGTCTATTTGGGTTTGTGACACACAAAACTAGGAGTAAATTTATCACTTTTAAAAGGGTCATGTTACCTTTTGTTTTCATTCCTACAAGAATTACCAGAACTGATTTCTTAATATTTGAATTGCTACAATTTAAAGATTTTTAATCAAAATGTTCTGAATGTGTAAGCCAAGATTACTTAATAAATCATCATCAAGATTTCCCAGACATAAAATATTCAGAAATGGTTTTCTACTCTATTCCTCTGATGCCGTTCTATGACTATGTAGCTTGCCCAAGGATACACAAGCTGGCTGTTCTCCAGGCGTCACAGGAGATGACCCTCGGGGTTTGAAGGCAGACAGTCAAATTGTTAAGCTATTCAGCCACCCTCTATTTTATCTCATGGAACCTCACAAGTAATTCCAGCGTTGAAAATCACACCACATACAGTGTATCTATTCAAAGTTAGTAAAAGAAAAATACCTGGGCAAGAAACGCATCATGACATCTCCATCTCCCGTAGCAGCTGCAGCACCAGCTGTACTATCAGCATAGGCTCCGGCTCCAGCTATTGGTGAGTCTCCTACACGTCTAATTAGGCAAGCAATATAGAACAAATTTAAAAAGTTGGTCAGTGACGGGCAGGTCCCAGTCTTTCTAATGTAACCAGAAACTAAAGACTAATGAAGGAACAGCTGAGTTTACTACCTCAGGAAAAAAGCCACAAGCATTTAGGGAGTTACAAGATTAAATGCCCACCTATACTACAAAGCAAAACAACTATAAACTCCTTTCCATATGGAGAGAAACCTCTTTCATGCAAGTTAATCTAACCCCGTCGTCGTTTAGTCGTGTCCAACTCTTTGTGACCCCATGGACCAGAGCACGCCAGGCCCTCCTATCTTCCACTGCCTCCCGGAGTTCTGTCAATTTCATGTTGGTTGCTTCGATGACAGGGTCCAACCATCTCGTCCTCTGTCGTCCCCTTCTCCTCTTGCCTTCACGCTTTCCCAACATCAGGGTCTTTTCCAGGGAGTCTTCTCTTCTCATGAGATGGCCAAAGTACTGGAGCCTCAGCTTCAGGATCTGTCCTTCCAGTGAGCACTCAGGGTTGATTTCCTTCAGAAAATTGATAGGTTTGTTCTCCTTGCAGTCCAGGGGACTCTCAAGAGCCTCCTTCCACACCACAACTCAAAGGCACCAATTCTTCGGCGGTCTGCTTTCTTTATGGTCCAGCTCTCACTTCCATACATCACGACAGGAAAAACCATAGCTTTGACTATTCGGACTTTTGTTGGCAAGGTGATGTCTCTGCTTTTTAAGATGCTGTCAAGGTTTGTCATCGCTTTCCTCCCAAGAAGAAGGCGTCTTTTAATTTCGGGGCTGCTGTCTCCATCTGCAGTGATCATGGAGCCCAAGAAAGTAAAATCTGTCACTGCCTCCATATCTAACCCCAGAGAGTGGTAATATGAGCCAACCACAAATGTCCTATCACAGGGAGAGGTAGTCTAGGAGTCGTTTTAAACTAGTCATACTGAAGATGTAGCTTCCTTTTTGTTTTCACAGCTGGAGTTCTGACTGTTCCTCTATGAGGAAAGTTCGTTAGTCCTCAGCTGCAATTTTATTAACAATTCTCATGGACTAAAGGCAAAAGATAAAGCTTAAATTGTTGTTGAGGATGGAAGGAATAATGTTGCAGACTAAAGTGGTGATATACAGTACAAAAATAAAAAAAACTATGCAAAACTCACACCTCCACCTAATTTTCCACAATTTCTTTGAAAGTACATAAAAAGTAGCTCTTATATACAGTGCTGGCATCACAGGCAAAAAATAAAATGATTTGTTGTTGTTGTTGTTTTGACTTACGCATTGCCCTATAGTGCTAGGACACTTTGTGGCTTACATATAATTAGGCAAGGAACACTTTTCCTCCCCAGCAAGCTGGGTACTCATTTTATCAACCTCAGAAGCTGAAAGCTGAGTCACCCTTGGGCTGGCTACCTGAACCTTTCAGGATTGAAACTCAGGTCACAAACAGAGGCTTGACTGCAGGAGTGCAGTTTAACTACTGTGCTGCGGGGCTGTCTGTTTTGCCAAGATTTGCTCCGCCACAATACAAACCCTTGGATTTTGTGGTTTGCACCATTTGTAGAAGTCCCTGCGGCAATGCTTCCAGCCTGGCCAATCACAATCATGCCTACAAATTAAAAAGAGTGAAACTTACAGTTGTGTTCAAAATTATTCAACCCCCACTGAAATTGAATGTTTTGGCCATTTTGACATTGATTTTGATCATTCAGTCATCTTGCTTACATTTACATGAAAGAGGCACTTGTAGGTCAGAGAAATATAACCTTAAGTTTATAATGAAATAACCACAAATGTCTTTTCTGTGCTCACATCATTATTAGTTTTTATTCAACCCCCAAGTGACATTCAATCTTAGTACTTAGTACAACATCCTTTTACAGTTATAACAGCTTTTAAACGTGAAGCATAGCTTGACACAAGTGTCTTGCAGCGATCTACGGGTATCTTCGCCCATTCTTCATGGGCAAAAGCCTCCAGTTCAGTCAAATTCTTAGGCTTGCGCACTGCAACTGCTTTCTTTAAGTCCCACCAGAGGTTCTCAATCGGATTTAAGTCTGGTGACTGCGATGGCCACTCCAAAATGTTCCAGCCTTTCCTCTGCAACCATGCTCTAGTGGACTTGGAGGTATGCTTGGGATCATTGTCCTGTTGAAAGGTCCAACGTCTCCCAAGCCTCAGGTGTGTGACGGACTGCATCACATTTTCATCCAATATCTCCTGGTACTGAAGAGAATTCATGGTACCTTGTACACGCTGAAGCTTCCCTGTACCTGCAGAAGCAAAACAGCCCCAAAGCATTATTGACCCTCCGCCATGCTTCACAGTAGGCAAGGTGTTCTTTTCGTCATATGCCTTGTTCTTCCTCCTCCAAACATAGCATTGATCCATGGGCCCAATTTTGTTTCATCAGTCCACAGAACACTATCCCACAACTTTTGTGGTTTGCCCACATGACTTTTGGCATACTGCAGTCGACTCTTCTTATTCTTGGGAGACAGCAAGGGGGTGCGCCTGGGGGTTCTGGCATGGAGACCTTCATTACGCAGTGTGCGCCTTATTGTCTGAGCTGAAACTTCTATACCCACATCTGACAAATCTTTTTTCAGTTCCTCAGCAGTCACATGGGGACTTTTCACCACTCTACGCTTTAGGTAGCGCACAGCAGTCGAAGTCAGCATCTTCTTTCTTCCACGACCAGGTAGCATTTCAACAGTGCCCTTTGCCTTGAATTTGTGAATGATGCTTCCTATGGTGTCTCTTGGTATGTTTAACTTCTTTGCAATCTTCTTATAGCCATTGCCCTTCCTGTGAAGACAAATCACCTCTTCTCTTGTCTTCCTGGACCATTCTCTTGACTTCACCATGTTTGTAACCACACCAGTAAATGTCTAGAAGGAGCTGAGTATCACAGTCCTTTTAAAGCTGCCTAATTGGTGCTTATTATGCTTGATTGGTGCTCGGTGACATCCACAGGTGTTTTCAATACCTGATCGAAAACACCTGAATGAACCTCTCTTCTTCAGAGTGGTAGTCTTTAAGGGGTTGAATAATTGTGGCAATGAAGAAACCACAAAAGAAACATTTACTACTGTATTACATAAACAATTGATGTTATTTTAGTTGCATTTGGTTCTTTGAAACGTCCTTGTAGGATTTCATTCTGAATACAATTCCAAATGTACACTATAGTCCCTAAACCCCTTTACAGCATTGGGGGTTGAATAATTTTGAACACAACTGTAAAAGCACTGTAAGATATTTCTGTTAACAGAGATAACATGAAGATTACTATCGTTCAAAACACAAGCATCTGTCTCCCAGAAGAATGCTATGCAGCAACTGCATTTGTCACATCATATTGATATGCTGATGGAAAGCTCTTTACTTGGGTTTATGGCTCCCCAAATGCCATTCTAACAAAAGCTGTCACAAACTGTCGCCACACTGGCAGGGTGGCGGCGGTTAAAATGTGGCTGGAGAGGGAAAGAGATCAACATGCTGGAGACAGCTTCAGTTGAGAACTGCCTTTCTGCCCCAGGCCTCTGAGAAAGGCAGATAATCTTTCAATTTTTGGAACGGTTCCATTATGGGAACAGTCTATCATAAGAAAGAAAGGTCATAACTCATCCAATGAGTGGAGATAGATAACCAGAAAGACCACTAGTGCTTTACCACTTAAGACTATAAATATGACACTGAATTCAGATTGTTGGCAAAGTTCTATTTTCATGACTCTCCTGCTGGAAAAAGTCCCCCCCCTTATTCTTTCTTTAGCATCCCCTGGCCATTTCCCACCCAAGCTGGACCAAAAGGTAGGACGTCCTTCAGATGTGGTGCAAGGGGGAAAGGAAACTAGTGAAGGCTACTCTTTCTTTGAGCTACAGCCACTCCTGAAATGGCAACTATCAGAAGTCTTTTTGTGGAGGGGCAATTGGACCACAAACCTTAAACCACAAACACTACAAAAATGACATTAAAAGTTTATTTTAAAGTCATGCAAAAATACAGATTTTAACACTCTCATTGTACCAAGGCACATCTGGATTATTCGTGCAAATGGCTACCAGGTGGCGGGGAGTTCTGTGAACATTGCACCAAACTGACAACAGTGATAAGCAAGTGTAGAATGTCTGTATTTATGTAGCTGCCAAGTGGACAGTTCACATATATCAATCAAAATGTCTCACTGTTATACTCTGGATTTACTAATTCACCTGCGAACCAATATAGTTTGTGAAAACTGCTGCAGCAGATTAAATCACTAGCTCAGGCAAACTGCCAGAAAGCATATGTTCATAAAGACACACCTTAAGAAGTTTCACCATTTGACTTTTAAAAAATGTTAATTGTTCAATGATGACGAGTTTAATCACCACACTCGAAGTTTCTCCTTAAGTGTCTGGCAATAAGACTCATGCTCCCAAGTCACTTAGGAGCTTCTGTAAATTTCATATGCCGATGGTAAAAACTGACTTCAAACATATAGACATGATTTTCACCCCCCACCCTACATCATTCTAAAACTTTGTCAAATGTGAAGTTGAAACTTAGCTATTTGGAGAGATTTGCCTGGTAGATGTAGTTTTGGAACATCTGTTTAGAAAAATAAATTCATTGAAATGAATGAGCTAATCCTAAAATGATTTGTTCATCTACAAGGGGGTACTCTTGATGTAATTTTAGCAAACAAGCAAGAGAAAAAAAGTTGCTACTTGAAATCTAAATGGTGCTTTACAATTCAGAATTCGTACTATGTTCAAATCCAACCTTTTCCTTATTAGCCTATTTGTATGTGTGCACGTGTGAATATATCTGGAGGTTGAAAAGAGAAAAAAAAATCACAGTCCTGATTCTAAAACTCATTAAAATAGCATATGACAAATGTGTACCGTTTCCCCGAAAATAAGACCTAACCTGAAAATAAGCCCTAGTATGATTTTTCAGGATGCCCTACCCCCAAAATAAGCCCTAGTTAAGTGAAACCCTGCCCTCCACTATTGTGCAGCATTGTGCAACAATCAGAAGATAAAATGACTGTATTTGAATAAATGTAGATTGATGTACATGGAAAAAATAAAACATCCCCTGAAAATAAGCCCTACTGCGTTTTTTGGAGCAAAAATTAATATAAGACCCTGTCTTATTTTCAGGGAAACACGGTACATTGGATAACAAGCTGAACTTGGAAAAGTCACTTTCTGGATTACAGCTCCCAGAATCCCTCAGCTAGCATGGTCAGTGGCCAAGCTGGCCAGGGAATTCTGGGATCTGTAGTCTCGAAAAGAACCTTTTCAAAGCTCTGGTTCCAAGCAGTTTGGGTTCACATGGCATGGAATCGCTAGAGTTTCTGTCCATTAGGAAAAACATCTATTTCATACATTTGTATTTTACCTTATTTAAAATTGATGCTCTAGTTGTGAGGTATGGTCATAAGTATAATAGCAGACAAGAAGGCATACCAATAGTATCATGATTGTGAACTTCGATTCTTCTCTCCGAGATGTTCTGTTCTTCCTTCATGAAAACTGCACTTTGTTTGTATGGCCCACAAGATTTTGAAGCATCTGGAATAACATTCTGTAATCAAAGTTCCATTCACATTAAAATCACTGAGAAAAACAAAAAGCATTTCAAAGAAATCTGTTTTTCCCCTAACACAGTTAAAAAAAAATAGAACTAAATTACCATAATAAAAGAATAACGTTAAGTGCCTTGTAAATGCTGAGAATGAAAAGGCAAATTGCTATAGTTCATATAGTTTAAACAAAGAACAGACAAATGCATGTATCAGTCCAGAGTAACCCAATAGTAAACTACTTCAATTAGAAACAGTCCTTCAGAGCTCACATTTCTCTGTTCCAAATGTATCCTTAGTTGGACAGCCTGCACTCCCACAAAGTACAGTGGTGCCTCGCTTAACGATGTTAATTGGTTCAAAAAAAACACATCGCTATGGGAAAACATTGCTAAGCGAAACACCATTTCCCATAGGAATGCATTGAAAACCGGATAATCCGTTCCAATGGGAATGGATTACCGTCCTTAAGCGAAAATCGCCATAGGAAACATCGCTAAGCGAAACAATGTTTCCCCCACTGGAATGCATTGAAGCCTATTCAATGCATTTCAATGGTTTTGCAATGTCTGTTTTCGCTATTTTTAAAGTATCTTAAAATTTTCAAAAATTGTTTTAAATGCTTGGAATCATTAGTGCACCTTGTAAAACCTTTGTAAACTTAATTTGGCTTTGTTCTGACTCTTCGTTAATTTTTGGTGAATTTCCCCCCCCCATTGGAATGCATTGACTAGGTTTGACAGCTGTCAAACCGACAGTTCAATGCAGGTCGTTTTATACTCAGAAGGCAGCTCTTCACCACTGCCTTTTGAGAAGGCAAGAAGCTTAGCAAAAAGGAAGGGAGGAATGCCTCCCCTTCCTTTTTGCTAAAGCCCCATGCCTTCGCAAAAGGCAGTGGTGAAGAGCTGCCTTCTGTGTACAAAACGACCCTCATTTTTTTCTCAAATTAGTTAAGGAAAAAAAAGTGTCATTTTTATACACGGAAAAATACGGTAATACTTTTTACCACATACAGTGGCAATGCAGATCAGCTCTTCATAAGACTGCCTACCTACAGACTTTATACCAAGGTGGATAAAAATAATGATTTTTAAAATCAAATTGATTTAAATCATTTAATTTTTTTTAAAAAAACAATTGTTTGATTTAAAATGTCAAAAAATCAAATTTTTAAAAAATTTGAATCATAATTTGAAGACTTAAATCAAATCCATCCTACTTTATACACAATGCTATTACTTCTGAAGAACTGTATTCTCATAATCCACTTTACCATATTTTCAATTTACACAACCATCAAACAGTCAATGCACATTATGGTACCTCATTTTAGTTTCTTTCTCTGGTGGCTTAACCAAAGCATCTTAGAAGGAAATTCATTTTAATAACAAACTTGCAAGACTCATCTGCTTACTTTCCTTCTCTAAATCTGGATTCTTTTTCAGACACACTTCCCTAGAGAACACTACACAGTCTCTGCAGGGAAAATATGTGGATGCAGTTGTGACGTTACATTTTGCACAAATGGGCAAGGAAAATATTGTACACGGATCACCATCTGCTTCTGATCCGAGAATGAAGGAACAGCAGTGGATCTTTTTGTTCTGTAGTTTATGAATACATGTCAGACTGGATTTAAAAAACAAAAACAAAGGATATATCAAGTAGTTTATGGCCAGCAATCTGGAGCCTCTTTTCAAAAGATGCCAATCCCTGTAGAGAGCTTCAGAAGGCACATAGTAAGCTACCCAGCTCTGTGGTCATTGCAAAGTATCTCTCAATTTCCACCAAGGCACTGGAACAGCTTGTACAGACTCTTCCAATTTTCATGAGGACCACAGCGACCAGCTAATTGGAGTCACAGCTTTTTATTGGTACCGTACTCAGAAATATTCCCAATTGCTTCTATGCATTTCACTACTAAAACGAAAGAGCAGTTTCATTTTTTGCCCATGCTCAGCCAGTCTGACTTGTGGCAAGGATACCATGCATCCCACTTCCCCACATCAGCTACACGATTTAGAACAGCCAGTCAGAGCAGAGTTACAGCAGGTGATACCGTTATTGGAAGTGAAATGGCTTCTGCTGGCCTAGCGCTGTTCCCTTCTCTTTCCCTTAATGAGTAGGGGGAGATCAGCAGGATGTAGCAGCACAAGAGCAGCAAACACCATTGATGTTCCAGAACAATTTGCTACTGCTGTGTTCACTCCTGTCAGCAATCCTAATTAACGAGAACTGACAGACGAAAGGGATGCACTTTCATCTTGCAAAAGTCTACAGCATCCTTTACTAATAGTAACTAATTTTTTCAGCTCTTGGCTTTACATCACATGGAAACTAGTCATGGTAATTGTCCATTACTTTCAAGATTGGAAGTAGAATCCTTCCAAATACAAGTTCCTGAATATGAGCTACTGAAGAGGGCTACTGCACCCAACCCCACTCATGGAACATACCACAAACATCCGGTTGGCTACTGTGGTAAATGAGTTCCTGGACTCATATTTGGTATGATCTAGCAGAGCTTCTACTATCATACTGACTGAAATCCTGTTGTGCAGTTCTGTGGATGCAACATGAATGAAACCACCAGCAGATTACTGCTGATTAAGGCTTCCTCTGATGATTTTAGGGTGTGTGAAAGAGGACCAGAAGAGAGTGTTCCTCTTCCTCCTCCAGAAAGGGAGATTGTGTCTATAGAATCAAAGGATAACTTAACAGAGGTGAACACAGAGACAAGAGAGAAGAAAGGGTTAAAACAGAACTATGTTTGATAGAGGAGGGGAAGGGAAAAGGGGAGGAACTACAACTCCCAGTTTGGGAGGAGGATATAAGAAGAGAGGGGGGAGCAACAGTTTAGAATCCCGGGGGAGTTCTTAAGAGGAGATATGCGAAAGGAGCATGAGCGTATGAGTGTTAAAAGTAGGGGGGTTGTTGCCGGACCCCGAACAGAACAAAGAGGGAGTAACTGTCACTGAGACTTCTGAATGGACCGTGGTGGTCTTACTGTGGGGTCGTGGATGCTGGAAGAAGGTGGTACGCCCAGATCCCACCTACAACCGACCACCACCAGAAAGGGATTGGGCTCGACATCCCTGTTGCGGCACGGTGTTCGCTGTGAGGAGTGCCCCTCTGAGAAAGATAATGGCCAGAGAGCGTTTTGGACTGGCACCCCGTTATTAAAGGACAATGTGCGTACAAACATGTCTGTTGAGATAAGTGGAGATTTGCCTGAGTTAAGGTTACATGGATCCCACTGAAGTTATTGTTGATTATCCCAAAGTTGTTTCTAATAAATCTGTTAATGAGTGGAAGGAGTCTGCAAGTCATTTTCCCCTCGCAAAATCTGTAACTGTCAAAAAGGTTTGAAGAACCCCAATCACAGGGTGCAAACACATTATACACAATGTGATAGAGCCATATGTATCCCTAAATTGCCAAAGGAAGCCTTTGATCGGCAGCAATATGCTAGCATCTCCATTCCTGTTGTAAAAAGATGAACAACAGGATTTCAGTCACTGATGGAATACAAAATCTTTGCAGCTTTTCAATATGTTATGAAAGCCATCCAATGATCAGCATTAAAACTGAATCTATCTTTTGTGATATGAAGCAGAATGCTATTGGTCTATATCATTTATGTATTTATTTATTTATTTATTTAACTTATATGCCGCCCACACTACCCAAAGGTCTCTGCACAATATCCTCCCACTGAGTTGCATTAGAGATATTACCCAACTTATGAATGTGTAGTTTTGTTCCCCTTCCTCATCCCATCTCCGTGATCATCTTCTACTGAAAAGTGGTATAGTATTATGTAGTCTTTCTCATACTGGCATCATTCAGATGGGCCACTAGCTTTGCTATCAGGCTGGCAGGCATGGAATATTCTCACTTACATCTTGAGGGCATCAGATTTGGAAAGACTGGACTATAATCCAGTGTAGGAACTGGTTTTGCAAACCAGACTGCAGACAATCATCTTGTCTCCAAGTATTTCAAAAATATAATAATGTTTCTAAGTTTATAAAAAACAGCAATTAAAATTGGATTCTACCTTCCAGAAGTTTGGCTGACAACTCTGATTAAGCCACTTTAAATATATTGAAAGAGACTTTTGTGTAGTCAAATCTTCACTTGGGAAACCCATGCTTTCTGCAAAAAAGGAAGCTTCAGGGAAGAAAAGTAAGGAAAAATGTTTGCATAAGTATGTTTGCCATTTAGTCTACTTGCACAATCATGACATCTTTTTAATATATCTTCTATATGAAACCCCAATATAGAACTTTTATATCATTCTCATATTGTAATACAATAACTCTTTCCAAAATCGCCATCAGATTTCAGAAGAGTGTTCATAAAGACTTGCTTCACTGTTTATGATGTGATCACTGAAGCAAAAGCCAAATAGGCAGTTTTTGTTGTTTGGCACAAGAACAAAAAGGTCACTGGTTTGCATTTCTAATGGCTAAAAGCAACTACTGTAAGAGAAAATTCATCAATTTGCAACAAGGAGGCCATTAATTTTTAAAAAGTGATAAGGAGCAAATTGCTATAATATGAAAAGACTGAAAAGTAGGAAACTTCAAAAACAAGTAAAATATTTTACATATTAGCAATTAATCCATAGGTTTTCTGTTGATCTGTTTATCAATATCTGTACATTTCCATTTTGTTATTCTTTATGTTGTTGGGGATGTTTAAGAGAGGAAACTTAATAGCAACATTATGAATTAGAGAGTTTGATTTTGGAAGTAATCTTTTTAAAATTGTTATCTGTAATAGACACTAATGCATTTACAGCTCAAATTCTAAACATAAAATAGTTTAAAAGTAGTTGTTAGTGCAGAATTAAATACAAGGCTACAATCCTATGTGCAGCTAATTTGGAGTAAAGTCCGCTGTGAGACTTCTTTCCACATTAATATGCTCTAGAGATCAATTTAAAAATAGCTAATCAAACTGATCTAGAGTACAGTAGACTGAGCTCAGCTAAAATACTGTGACTTTGGTCATAATGGAAGCAATTGTCACTCCCACTGGTCTTAAGGCCCCAATGTCTTTCACCATTTCAAAGTGTACTTAATATGTCTTAACAGCAGAATGGGAAAAAGTTACCTGATTCTCCAACCAGTAAAGTATGCCTAGTATGTTCTATCACTTTCCGTGCCACACCAATGGCATTTTTTATACGTCTGAGATCTGCTACTGCCCCAACCTTCATGGTGTTACTGGACGAAAAACAAAGCTAAATCAGTTAAACAAAGTAATGATGAATAATATTTGGAGTAGTATTATTTGTAGCAAAACGTATACAAAATATGGGCAAATATGAAATTTATAGAGAAATTTAGAAAACAACTGAAGCCCCATATAAATAGCCCCAATCTGAGTGATAGGCACAGTCTGTAAGCATCTGTTCTTAACTTAAGATCTTTTGGGGCGATTTAGCACGGGGTGATCTTGTAGCCCTGCAAACAGGCCTACAAACAAACCCTAGAACATACTGTTTATTTCCATTACAAAGCAACTGGGAATTGACTTTAAGTCTTAGAAATTGAACCTAAGAAAAACATTTTTTTTCTCACAGACGTTTAATAAGTAGAATGTTCTACTGATTTCTCCCCAATGTTTGACTACTGCAGCACTTTTACTAGTTTTAGTGTACAGAAGCTTTCTGAGACTTGGTCACGCTGGGCAAGAACAATGAGAGCTGTGGTCCATCACATCTGAAGGGCACTGAAAGGAAAGCTTGGTCTCTCTGCTGCATTTCCCCAATTAAAACATTTATCTTCCTACATAAGAGGGGAAGGACGAAGGCATCCTTCCACAAATATTTCCCAGCCAGAAAGCAGTATCACTTTCAAAATATTCTAAAACGGATTCTCTCCCTTTTTGGGAAAGATTTCTTACCCGTCCATAATCATGGCATCCAACGTTGTTTCCCCATGTTCATCCGGACTTCCTCCATACCCCACGCTTCCATCACATTGCTCAACCTCACACTGACCACAACCTTTCTCTACTGCATCCAGTTCAGAGCCTCCTGAGTGTAAGGTATTCCAAGCTACAATCAAGAAAAAGTACGGCACATTTGACAGAATGAAATGCAGTTCTTACAGAGGCATACACGCTCTACATGTCCTAAAATATACCCAATGCAAGCAAATACATGGAAGTAGCCATGTTTTAAGTCTGTCCCAGCATGTGGGGGTGGTGGTGCGAGACAAAACTGATTAACAGCTTCCTTTCTGTGTGAGGAGGTCTCATGGCTCAGAATCCACTTCCTCGGGCACAGGAGTGTAAATGCACATTCCTATAAATTTATGCAAACCGCGATGACCAGGTCACAAAGAGAGGCCGAGTCAACCTCAGCCCAGGACCAGTTCACGCCAATATAAGCTTCTGGACTGTTGTTTGAAATGGGGAGAAAAAAATTATTTAGAGCGAGCAACTTCTACACATGCTTTGAGCCCCCCCCCCCAAAATAAACCCTGAAGGAAGCCAACCAGCACCTGTTTCTGTAGCTTTCGGGAATGCCCAGGTATTGAGGACCAGAGGCAAGGAAGAAGCCCCGCCGCTTGAGAAGCCACGAGTGGCCTGCAGCAGCAAATACAAGAGAAGCGATCTCCTTGGGAGGAGGTTACGCTGCCCCATCAGTGCTGTTGCTGCCGCTGAGGCCGTCCCCCCCTCACGGAACGCGCAGCTTCCAACCCAACCAAGGCTGGGGGGACGAGACGGACTTCTTCCCCGTGGGTTCGCGTCTTGTGACTACCGAAGCGCATGCGCTGAGTAGTGAAAGGGTGCGTGCGGGGGTGGGTGGGTCGGTGGGGGTGGTTTGGGTGGGGGGGCGACGCCTTTTTCCTGGAGGACGCCTTTTTCGTTCCTCTCTGGTGGCGCGCCCGCCTGCCTGTTTACCTTTCCATTTGGACTTTCCTCCTTGAGAGGAGCTCGCGGGAGGGGCAGCGGCTGAAGAGGAGGAGGTCTTCGGAGGGGGGGGGCGGCCTGCTAGGCGCTTGAAGGGCAGGAGGTTTCAAAGATTGGCTGCTGGCCGGGTTTTGTTTTTACCCGGGCGACGGAGGCGGTTGCTGCAGTTGGTGGAGTCCGGAGGGCTGCTGAGGGCCTGATCCAGGACCTGGCTTTGGTTTTGGGGAAGCAGATTCGTCGCCTGGTCAAGGACTTGGTTTTGGTTTTGGGGAAGCAGATTCGTCGCCTGATCCAGGACCTGGCTTTGGTTTTGGGGAAGCAGATTCGTCGCCTGATCCATGACCTGGCTTTGGTTTTGAGGAAGCAGATTCGTGGCCTTCTGCCTGGAAAAAATGGCTGCCCCTGAGCTCCTGATAGTAGGGAGGCGAGAGATGTCTTTAGAGCAGAGGTCACCAACATTTTTTCCAACCGTGGACTGGCTGGGGGGCAGGGACACCCCTGCACTCACAGGTGGGCATGTCACGCTTGTGGAGGGGTGCGTCCAGCTTGTGCACATGCGCGCGTGACCCCCCCCTCACGCTCGTGCATGACACGCCCACCTCTTGGGCGATCCTTAATTTGAAGGGCGCACCCCGGAAGAGCCGCACTGCTCACCCCCCACATGGAGGGATCGGAGGCACCGGCTGACTCGGTCAGGCTTCATCCCCCCCCCCCCGCCAGCAGGGCAGCGGTTCTTGGGAGGAAGTGAGGTGGTTGTCACACACACACCTGTTCTGGCTCCAGCCTGTGCCTACCTTGGACCCCCGAGATGCAGCCCTCATGGTTGCAAGAGCAGGAGCGGCCCCACCTTGACCAGAGGGGTGTGTGTGCATTTTTGGGTAGCTGGCGTGAAGGAAGCGGCGGCTCTTTCCAACACCACCCGCCCGGCTAACAGCAGCAGATGCTGCTCCCGCCTCATGGCCCCCCCCCAGGGTGCTGGCCAGATCCAAAGTCGCTCTGCTTCCTTCACACCAGTGCCTGAATGGGCCCCCCAGGTCAAGGCAGGGCCACTCCTGCTCCAGCAACTGCAAGGGCTGTGTCTCAGGGCCGGGGGGGGGGGGCAGGACGAGGAAGACCAGGACCCGCAGTCACAAGCAGCCAGAGGCAGAGGCAGCCCGTGGCGCGTCTTCCCCAAAAATGTCCAGAGAGCCTTCAGTCGGAGGAAGCCCATGCCAGGACCAGGGGTGGTGGTGGTAGAGGCAGACTCGCAAGGGAGAGCAGGCGGGCTGTCGGGGCTGCACAGAGCCCTCCTCGCCTTGCCCCATCGCCCTACGCTCCCAGCCGGTGGCAACGGGGAGGTCACACTATTGGCCAACCTGCCCGCCATTGCCCAGGGCTACTGCTGTCGCTGGTGCGGCAGTGGCTGCTGGCCTTCTCTTCCTCCCCCCTCCCCCTCCAATGGGAAGGCATTTTTCTTTGCTGCAGAGGGATTGAAAAGTGGCCACCAAAGTGCAGGGATTGAAAAGTGGCCCCAAAAGCAGGGAGGGGGTGGGGGCCGAGGGCTGGGAGACCCCAAACAAGCCCCGATTTTAAAAGAGACCTCAGCTTTCTTCCGTGGCGTGATTGCAGGTTGAGTGCCTTTAAATCTGCTCCCTGCCTGCCAGCTCCCTGAGCTGGACGCTCAGCTCCCCCCTTCTCTACATGTGAGTTGCTGAACCAGAGGAGGAATGCAGAAAGCAGAAGAAAGCTGCTGTCTCTATAAAACCGGGCTTGTTGGGGCCTCCCAGCCCTCGGCCCCCACCCTCCACCCCGCTTTGGTGGCTGCTTTTCAATCTCTGCGTGAGTAAAAGGGCTTCCTCTGCAGCGAAGACGGTCAGCTAAACCAGCTCCTGGAATCAGGCAGGCTTTGCAAAACAAGCAGACAGCCTGAAAACTGCAGAAAAATTCCTTTCCTGGAGATGAAACAGAAACTTCCCCCCCCCCACACACACTTCCCCCCCCCTTCTGCTCTGTGTATTTTTCTCGTCCTGATCAATAAATGCTAGTCAGACGAGTTAACCAGCAGGAACCTCAGATATAGATGTGCGGGGAAAGTAGTCAACAGAAGGCAGCAAATGAAAATTAGCAAATGCAAAAGTGTCCAGTGCCACCAAGACAACACAGACTGACACTTAATTAGCCCCCCCCCAACAATCCCAGCAACTCTGGAGGGGATGGGGTATACTCCCGGCAGCTCGGAATTAAACCACCACCCCCCAAATCCCCCCTCCAGGACGAATAATTTTAGTGCATCATAAACTACAGAAACTTTGAAGGAGTTTTCTTCCTTCAAAGTTTCTGTAGTTTATTCCACTACAACTCTGGAGGGGATAGGGAATGATTAGTGCTGGTTAACTAAACCAACTTGATGAATTCTGTTTGGTTGGTGTAGATTGGGAACGTAGGTCAATTCTAGTACAGTACTGCATTATTTATTTAATATACTTTTTCATAGGCGCAGGATCCATGGTGTCTAACTGTTACAGAGTTTTGAATTTATGGTAAAATTACCCTTTTACTACATGGAAGGACAGAGTTGCATAATAAAATAACTAAAAACTTCCCCAGAATGCATCCCTTTCTCGTTAATTGGCACTTAAAATCTCAACTCACTCTTGAGACATTTTTATTTATTTATTTATTTATTTGTTTTTTATCCCGCCCTTCTAGACAAGAGTCTACTCAGGGCGGCTCACAATATATTGTGCACAAACAACTTAAAACAACAATTAAAATCTACAATAATACTATAATCAAGATGAGAGAAGATAAACAGCAAAACCAAGAAAAGTAAAAGTCAAGTATTGGCAGGAGAGAAGGCTTGCCTAAAGAGCCGAGTTTTTAATTGGCTTCTGAAAACACCCAGCGAGGGTGCCAGAGATCTCTGGCGGCAAGTTGTTCCAAAGTCAAGGGGCCACCGCCGAGAAGGCACGGTTTCTTATTCTTCCCTTTTGTAGAAGAAAGAATAAAAATGTTTTTGCAGTTGTTTGAAATTGCAGACTCCATACTGTTTTCTTTAGTGCACACATACTAGCAAGCAACTGAACAGATGAACAACAACAAATAACTACATCAGCCAAGGAAAGGAAAGGGATAGAACACTCAGCAGTGAGGCTGGTCTTTGAATTTCAAAAGCTGGGAGGAATGCTTGGTTAGTGCTTGATAGGCAGACAGCCATCTCAGTCACTCAAACTATGGACAGCATAGGTAAAGGTTCCCCTTGACAATTTGTCGACATGTCTGACTCTAGGGGGCGGTGCTTATCCCCGTCTCCAAGCCGTAGAGCCAGCGTTTGTCCAAAGACAGTTTCTGTGGCCACGTGGCCAATGCGACTAGACACGGAATGCTGTTACTTTCCCACTGTGGTGGTACCTATTTATCTACTCACATTTTTACATGCTTTTTAACTGCTAGGTTGGCAGGAACTGGGACAAGCAAAGGGAGCTCACTCCGTCACGTGGATATGATCTTACAACGGCTGGACCTCTGACCTTTCTGGACAGAGGCTTCCGCGGTTTAACCCGCAGTGCCACCACGTCCCTATGGATAGTGTGCAAAGCTGTAAATAAAATTCCAACACAGTGTCATTAAATACACAGTTAAATTATGAATGTTAAAATGCACTTAGATTAGTTATAGTATTAAAACACAATGATGATGAAAACGCTTTTTAAACATTCAGTTAAAATATGAATAAGAACAACAGCACATTCCTATCCTTAGCAGGTGGCCAGTTGTTAAAGGCTTAAATAAAATTAAAAAGTCTGATTTTTTTAAAAAATCATTTGTCAGTGAAAGGACAACATGGAAGGGGCCTGTTCTCTTGTCAGGGGGTTCCAAAGCCTTGGAGTGGTAAAAAATAAAGCTCTCATGTCCTTACCAAATAATCCTTTGAGGGTGATTACTTGTTTATTTAAAATATGTTTATTTTGTTTTTCTCCTTAAAAAGGACACAAGGTGGCTTACATCATTAAAAAGGCAAGAGAGATAAGCCTTGCGTATCTCAAAGCCCACACAGACTTGTTTAGGAAAGAATTCCCTTTGAGATAGCCTGCACAGTGATTCCATTGATTTGGAATTTATGTAGAATTACTTAGGTTTTGTATGCAGGAAGGTTAGGATGCCTGTACTGTGGTTGGGCATGGGTGAAAGCGAGGGTGAAAGAGGAGAGCGCAAAAAAAAAAAAAAAAAAAAAAAAAAAAAAAGGCCTGAAGCTCAACATCAAAAAAAGAGAGGTTACTTACCTGAAACTATGGTTCTCCGAGTGGATCTCTGTGAATTCACACATTTGGGTTAGACAGCGCCTGCGCTGGAACTTCGGAACCTTCTTCTTTTTTTTAATTTTTAAATTTTATTTTCAAAACTATTGGGTAATGGGGAAGGAATACAAAAGGCAAAGGGCAGTGGGGGGGATGGAAAAAGGGTTTTGAGAATAAGAAAACATCAAATGCATAATCATTCAATCTTTCATATCAAGTATATAAACATCTAATCTATTCATGTTCCAATAAAGGTTCATCTTTCTTCTTCTTTTTCTTCTTCTTCTTTTGACTATTTTGTCTATGTATTAACCTCTTTAGCTTTCAACTTATACGTGTAATGCAGCTTGAACTTCGGAACCTTCTCAAGCTTTTTATCTGAAAAGATACATAGCTTAGAATGCCCCTTGTGCGCATGCTACACCCCCTTCCAGCTCAGTTCCACATATCCGCCATTGCTCGAGCTAGAGCTCGCCATTACATAAGCAGTGACGGATAGTGGGAAAGGTTGGGTGGGTATGTGTGAATTCAGAGATCCACTCGGAGAACCACGGTTACAGGTAAGTAACCTCTCTTTCTCCGTCGTGGTCTCTGTGAATCACACATTTGGGTGACTAGCAAGCTAACTTACCGGAAGGAGGGCAGTCACTGCAGGACAGATGTCAAGACAGCCCTTCCAAAACTCGTCTCTCTCTTTGCCCGGAGGTCCAATCTGTAATGGGACACAAGGGTGGACACTCTGGACAATGTTGCAACCTTGCAAATGTCTGGAATGTCCACGCCTCTCAGCAAGGCCGTAGATGTTGCCATGGACCTTGTAGAATGTCCCTTAAGACCTTCAGGCACATCTCTACAGTGGTGCCCCGCACAGCGAGGTTAATCCGTTCCGGATTAACCTTCGCTGTGGGAAACATCGCACTACGGAACACAAAAAGGCATTGGAACGCATTAAACAGCGTTTAATGCGTTCCAATGCCATAGAATACTCACCGTAGTACGATGTTTCCCAGGGGCCGGCAGCCATTTTCGCGCCCTCCCCTCGCACACCGAGGGCGCCAAAATGGCTGCCATCCGCTGTCCGGCAGGTCCAAAATGGCCGCCGGAACAGCCGAAAGGGGCCGGGGCACAGCGTTTTCGTGCCCTTGGTAAGCAAGGGGAGCACGCGAAAACGCTGCCGGAAGCCCCGAAATGGTTGCGCGCAGCCATTTCGGGGCTTCCGCAGCGTTTTCGCGCGCTCCCCTTGCTTACCAAGGGCGCGAAAACGCTGCGTCCCGGCCCCTTTCGGCTGTTCCAGCGGCCATTTTGGACCCGCCGGACAGCTGATCGGCGGGTCGCAAAGCGAAGGTCGGTAAGCGAGCAGCTTACCGCCCTTCACTCTGTGAATCACAGCCTATATGGGCATCATTTTGCGATCGCATCTGCGATCGCAAAAATGGCCTCATAGAGCGAATTCATCGCTCTACGAAGCGCCCGTTGTGCGAGGCACCACTGTATTTAGAAGTTGGTATGCAAGAGTGATAGTGGAGACGAGCCAACGTGATAAGGTAGACGAAGAGGCTGGACAACCCTTGTGTGGGCCAAAGAAACACAGGAAGAGCCTTTCAGACTTCCTAAAATCCTTAGTCCTAGAAACAGTATGCTAAAGCCCTTCGAACATCCAGGCAATGAAGCATCTTTTCGACCTCGGAGGAAGGATCCGGAAACAAGGTAGGTAATGAAATAGGTTGGTTTAGGTGAAAATCAGTGACAACTTTTGGCAAAAAGGAAACATCTGGAAACATCATAACCTTGCCTTTGTAGAACTGCAGGTAAGGAGCATCAGACCTTAAAGCTGCTAACTCACTTGCTCTTCTAGCAGACGTAACCGCAACCAGAAACAGAGTCTTCAGAGAAAAGAATTTAACATCACATGAAGCCATAGGCTCGAAAGGATGCTTCATGAGGGACTGTAGAACCAGGGTGAGAGACCATTGAGGCATTGGTGGTTTTGTAGGAGGACAAATATTCACCAGTCCTTTGAGAATGGCCTTCAATGTGGGATGTGAAAAGAGCTGTGAAGAGTCAGAATCCCAGGGCTCAAATGAAACTATTGCAGAAATGTACACTTTAATAGTAGACAAGGTGAGACCAAGATCAAAAAGGTATCTAATATACAGAAGCAAAGTTTGTAAAGAAACTGGAGAAGTTTGGAAATTCTGTTCAGTAGCAAAACGAAGAAAATTATTCCACTTGTATTTATATAGTGAAATAGTGGACGGTTTCCTAGACCTGTCTAATATCTCTTTTATTTCAGGCAGATTCTCCACGCAGCTCAATGCAGGGAGTCGACATCCGGATGAAGAATCTGCCCTGCATCCTGAGTCAACAGATGCGGCATCGTTTGAAGCTTGATGACATCAGTGGAGAGCTCCTCCAACGTCGGGAACCACGGCTGGCGTGGCCAAAATGGAGCTATCAGTATTGCTGACACTCTCTCCTGTCTGATCCGGATGAGAGACCTCTGAATGAGAGGAATCGGAGGAAAAAGGTAAATCAAGTGGCTGTGCCAAGGAGTCATGAAGGCGTCTCCTAGACAGCCTAGGCCTATGCCTGCTCGAAACGCATACTTCTTGCACTTCTTGTTCTGGTACAAAGCGAGCATGTCTATGCACAACATCTGGAACACCTCCATGTCCAACTCCCACTCGTGGGTTTGACCCATCCGACAACTGAGATCGTCTGCTAGAATATTTTCCGATGTCGAAATACGAATTGCTACTGGGTAGATGTGGTGGTGGCAGCACCACTCCCACAGGTGCACTGCAAGGTAAAGGAGAGATAACAACTTTGTTCCGCCCTGCTTGTTGATATAGAAGAGGGTCGTTGTGTTGTCTGTTACCACCTGCACAGCCCTGACCCCGGATCATTGGTAAAAACGCTCTGAATGCTTTGATGACAGCTAGCATCTCTAACAAGTTGATGTGAAGACCCTTCTGGTGAGACGGCCACAGGGCGTGAATGGTGTGTCCGTTGCAATGCGCCCCCCAGCCTGTGGGGCTTGCGTCCGTTGTCACCTGTGTTGTAAGTTGTAGGGGTCGAAATGGACGACCCATTAACAGATGAGGGAGGAACCTCCACCAGTCCAATTGTTCTGCCAGTTCTGGGGTGACTAAGATCTTTTTCCTGGGATCCTCCACGAGAGGATCGAAATGATGGAGAAGCCAAGCTTGTAGTGAGCGCAGCTTCAACCTTGTGTGTGGTAGGCATGCTGTGGTTGAGGCCATCAGGCCTAACAGATGTTGCAGCACATGATGCGCTGACACTAGTGAATGAGGACAAAAGTGTTTGAGAGCCTCTTGAAGCTTATCTATGCATTCTTGGGGAAGGTACAGCCTGGCTCTGTTGGAATCCAGAGTTGCTCCTATGTAATTTATCACACGGGAGGGTGTCAACGTGGATTTGCCAAAGTTTATAGTCAGGCCCAAGCTCTGTAGAGTGTGAAGAGTGGAGTCGGCGTCCTGTACCGCTCTCTTTCTGGATGGTGACACCACTAGCCAATCATCGATGTAGGGAAATACCTTTACACCCTGTAGACGTAGAAAGGCCGCCACTGGTGCCATGCACTTTGTAAAAATGTGTGGAGCCGTCGCTAAGCCGAATGGTAAGGCCGCATACTGGTAGGCTCTGTTGTTGATCAGAAAGTGTAGGTACTTCCTGTGGTGATGATGATGATGTATAGTAACATGAAAATAAGCGTCCTTAAGGTCTATAACAACGAACCAATCCCTTTTTCTTAACAGGTGAACGATGGACTCTAGAATCACCATCCGGAAACGCCGAGGTTGCAGGTACGTGTTGAGGCTTCTGAGGTCCAAAATGGGCCTGAGGCCTCCGTCCTTTTTTGGCACCGCAAAATACCGGGAGTAGAACCCTCTGTGGATGTCCCAAAGAGGCATTGGCTGTATTGCATTTTTTTGGAGTAGAGTTTGAACCTCCTCCTCCAGGGTAGGATTGGATGTTGTGACTTTTAGAAACCCTAGAGGAAGAAGCTCCACTAACTCCAGGCGGTAGCCGAACTTGATGATGTTTAAGACCCATTTGTCCTTTGTTAACTTTTGCCAATTGTGATGGAATGGAGCCAGATGCGTGAGGTGGGTCTGTGACAGCGGGGTATAAAAGTCAAAGATATTGCTTAGACTTTTTGGTCGAGGGCCTGTAAGACTGACGTTTGTTTGATGCTTGTTTGTAGGTTGGAGCAGAAGAAGCCAGCTGAGAAGATCTGCCCTGAGATGTCCTATAAGGCTTATATCCTTGGGAAGACTGTTGTTGGTACTGGTGTTGATATTGCTGCTGGGGAAATTGTTTCTGCCATTGTTGTTTGTGGACACAAGGCTGCTGGTGAATGGTGTACGACCTGGTAGCCTTTTTACTCTCATGTAAGGACTTAAGAGATTCATCAGTCTTTTCATTAAAGAGACCTTTTGTATCAAAAGACTGGTCCTCAATCTGTTTCTTTACATCTTCAATAATTCCAGAGGCCCTAAGCCAAGCATGGCGACGTAAGGCTATAGCAGAGTTAAGAGTCTTAGCCGCAACAACCGTAGCATGCCTAGCTAACCGTTGATGCTTAGAAAGGGTCATGGCCTCAGCATGGGCATTTAAACACTCTTGTCTGATGTCCTCAGGGGCTACTTGAAGAGCTGGCAGTATTTTGTTCCAGAGATATTTTTTGTAAGCTCCCATCGCTGCCTGATAATTGCAGATCTTCAGGAGGAAGGACTGAAAGCTGTAAATTTTTCTCCCCAGCATGTCCATTTTTAGGCCTTCTTTATTAGTAGGGGTAACATGAGGTCTCCCTGAAGCCTTGGAAGCCATTGGCATGCACAATCACAGAATTTGGGGCAGGATGCTTAGATAAGAAGGCAACCTCTTCTCCATGAATTCTATACATATTTTCAGTTCGTTTAGAAACAGCCACTGGTGTAACAGGCTGAGAGCAAGCGTCCATAATCAGAGTATATAGCTGGACAATATAATTGAGGCTAAGAGGGTGGGAGGATTCCTGGTTGATATTGCCAAAGATGGGGTCATCAGTAGGGGGAGGAGGCAACTGAGTCTGCATTTTAAAGACAGCAGCTATTCTAGTCACCATCTGTGTTCTTCTTAGGCATCCTTCAGTCTCGAAAGACTATGGTAACGTGCTCTGTATGGAGGACTTGGAACAGCGTCTAGTGTGGCTGAGAAGGCCAATTCGAGAGTGACAATCCCTTCCACACTGAAGACAAATAAAATCTGTCCCCTGTCCAGCTCCCTGATTTTGCTGCTTTTGTGACTTCCTCTTTGCCTCAGCCTGCTGGGCAAGGGTCTCTTCAAAGTGGGAGAGGCCATGATGCACCGCCTGCCTCCAGGCTGAACGCTCAGATGTCAGGATTTCCCATCTGTTGAGTTCCATTCCCAAGACCTTCAGATCCCGCTTGCAGATATCCTTGTATCGCAGCTGTGGTCTCCCTCTGGGGTAATTTCCCTGCACTAATTCTCCTTACAGGAGACCTTTTGAAATCCACCTATCAGCCATTCTCACGACGTGCCCAAGCCAGCGTATACGTCGCTGTTTCAGTAATGTATTCATGCTGAAAATTCCAGCTCGTTCTAGGACTACTCTGTTTGGGACTTTGTCCTGACAGGTGATACCAAAAATCTGTCGGAGGCAACACATATGGAAGGTGTTCAGCTTCCTCTCCTGCCGTGCACAAAGGGTCCAGGACTCACTGCAGTACAGGAGTGTGCTTAGGACACAGGCTCTATAGACCTGGATCTTCGTATGTCTCATCAGCTTCTTATTGAGCCATACTCTCTTTGTGAGTCTAGAGCAGGGGTGTCAAACACAAGGCCCGTGGGCCAAATCCGGCCCGCCAGACCTCGTCTGATGGCCCGCGGAGCCGCCACCAGCCTTGCAGCCTCCCCTTTTTTTTTCCAATGAATTTACTCCGTGCCTGCACGGAGGAAGCCAGGGACCATCGGCCGGCCACAGCCACTGGGTGAGAGGCAGTGGACTGTGGTTGGGCCCCTGCTGGATGCCAGCCCTCTTTTCCCAGGAGAGCTGCTTGGCCCCTCTATGTCTGCAGGACCAGGCCCTGCTGCTCCAGGCTGCCTCATTCCCCTTTCAACATCAGCCACCTGGCCTAGGGAGAGAGCTTTTATCCAGAGCTGCCTTTGGGACCTGACCAGACCAGCGTGCAGAGGAAGCCAGGGACCATCGGCCGGCCACAGTCACTGGGTGAGAGGCAGTGGACTGTGGTTGGGCCCCTGCTGGATGCCAGCCCTCTTTTCCCAGGAGAGCTGCTCGGCCCCCTCTGTGTCTGCAGGACCAGGCCCTGCTGCACCAGGCTGCCTCATTCATCTCAACATGAGCCACATGACTTGGGGGGGGGGGAGAGAAGGGGCTTTACAAATGTTTTATTTTATATATGTTTTAAATGTTTTTAAATCGTTATTAATTGCCATTAATTAAGAAGAGACCCACAGCGGATCTAATGGAACAGGAAGGGGGGAGGGCGTTGGAGGGGGCAGCCATTGAGGTGGTGCTGGGTAGGGGAAGGAATGGCGGTGGGGGTAGAACATGCCCACGTAGGAGAAGAGAGGTTAGATATCTTACATCTATCCCCTCTTCTAGTTCTACCCCCAACCAGATGGTATCAGGTGACCATATCAGCAAACCCTCGGGCCACACGGTGCTGCTGATGAACGCCAGGTCAGTACAAAATAAAACTGCCCTCATCCATGATGTAATTCTGGATGAGGGGTCTGACCTGGCGTGCATTACTGAGACCTGGGTGGGAGAGGAGGGTGGTGTTCCCCTCTCCGAGCTGTGTCCGCCTGGGTACTCAGTCCAGCACCAAGGTCGCTCGGAAGGTCGGGAAGGGGGAGTTGCTATAGTCTATAGGAGTTCTATCTCCTTGACCAGGCTTCCTGTCCCTTTGAGAGAAGGTCTCGAGGGCCTGTACTGAGTGTTGGGCTTGTGAGACAGATTAGGGATTCTGTTGGTGTACTGCCCACCCTGCTGCGTACCAACAGTCTCCCTGCCTGAGCTGACGGAGGTAGTCTCAGACCTGGTGTTGAGGACTCCCAGGCTGTTGGTGCTGGGGGACCTCAACATTCATGCCGAGGCTCCCTTGACTGGGGCAGCTCAGGACCTCATGGCCACCATGACAACCATGGGGCTGTCTCAATGTGTCATCGGCCCAACGCATGAGAAGGGCCATACCTTGGACCTGGTTTTCTCAACGGGACTGGAAGATGGTGGTTTGGATGTGGAGGGGCTGGTCGTGACCCCATTGTCATGGTCAGACCACTTCCTGGTCAAGTTTAGTCTATTAGCTTCTTCTTCCCTCTGCAAGGGTGGGGGATCTATTAAGATGATCCGCCCTCGAAGACTAATGGATCCAGATGGATTCCTGAATGCTCTGGGGGATTACCCGTCTGATATGGTCAGCGCTCCTGTCGAAGCTCAGGTCACCCTATGAAATAAGGAGATGACCCGGGCTGTTGACACGATTGTGCCTAAGCGCCCTCTCCCTGCTTGCCGAGCCCAGACAGCCCCTTGGTATACTTCTGAACTGCGGGCGATGAAGCGAGAGGGGAGACGGCTGAAGCGCAGGTGGAGGAAATCCCGCTGGGAGTCCGACCGAACACGACTTAGAGCCCATTATCGGGCCTATTTCGTGGCAATACGGCTGGCGAAACAGCAATATTTCTCCAGCCGCATTGCTTCCTCAGAATGTCGTCCAGCAGAGCTGTTTCGGGTGGTCCAGGATCTTCTTCAACCGGGAAATCCGGTGGAGGTCCTGGACTGCTCATCAGCTCGCTGTGATGAGTTTGCCATCCATTTTGAGGAAAAAATTGCTCAGATTCGCAGTGGGTTGGACTCCACAGTTACTGCAGAATCAGAGGATGTATCCAGCGCACCGTGCTTTGGTCAGGTATTAATGGATGAGTTTCAATTGTTGAGACCTGAGGATGTGGACAGGGTGCTTGGATCTGTCCGTTCTACCACAACTCCGCTCGACCCTTGCCCATCCTGGCTAATTAGAAGATCAGCCAGGGGGGTTCGCACCTGGGTCCAGGAAGCTGTGAACGCCTCTTTGAGAGAGAGAGTGGTCCCTACCACCTTGAAAGAGGCGGTAATTCGACCACTCCTTAAAAAGCCAAACCTGGACCCAAGGCTGGTGGCTAACTACTGACCAGTAGCGAACCTCCCTTATTTGGGCAAAGTGTTGGAGCGGGTTGTGGCTGGGCAACTCCAGGCGCTGCTGGATGAAACTGATTTTCTAGATCCATTTCAATCGGGTTTCAGGCCGGGTTTTGGTACAGAGACTGTCTTGGTCGCCCTGTATGATGACCTTTGCCGGGAGAGAGACAGGGGGAGTGTGACCCTGTTGGTACTCCTGGACCTCTCAGCGGCTTTTGACACCATCGACCATGGTGTCCTTCTGGATAGGCTGGCTGGGTTGGGAGTTGGGGGCACTGTTTTACGGTGGTTCCGCTCCTTCCTGGCTGACCGTGTCCAGAGGGTGGTGCTGGGGGACAGTTGCTCTGCCCCATGGCATTCATGTCATGGGGTTCCTCAGGGCTCGATACTGAAACCGCTGGGAGAGGTCATCAGGAGGTTTGGGCTGAGGAGTCAGCAATATGCTGACGACACTCAGCTCTACCTCTCGTTTTCCACCAATCCAGGTTAGGCGATTTCGGTGCTGAACTCGTGTCTGGACCTGATAATGGACTGGATGAGGGTCAATAAATTGAAACTCAATCCAGACAAGACGGAAGTGCTGTTAGTGGGTGATTCGCCAGACAGGCTGGAGGGCTATCTCCCTGCCCTAAGGGACAGGGGTCCGCAGCTTGGGGGTGCTCCTGGACCCCAGTGTAACACTGGAAGCCCAGGTGGACTCGGTGGCCAGGGGCGCCTTCCTCCAGCTGCGGAAACTATACCAGCTACGGCCCTACCTGGACGAGCAGAGTCTCATGACAGTTACACAGTGGTCCTTTTGGACCAGATAGGCGGGGTATAAATCAAATAAATAAATAAATACATGCACTGGTAACATCCCGTATAGATTACTGCAGTGCGCTTTACGTGGGGCTGCCTTTGAAGACGGTCCGGCGACTGCAACTGGTCCAGAATCGAGCTGCGCGGCTGGTGAGTGGTGGAGCCACTAGAGATCACATCAAGCCGATTCTGTTTTAAGTTACATTGGCTACCAGTTGCTGCCCGAGCCCAATTCAAGGTGCTTGTTTTGACATATAAAGCCCTAAACGGCTTGGGCCCTGGATACCTGAAGGACCGCCTCCTTCCATATGAGCCTACCCGGCAGTTAAGATCTAGCCAGGGGGCCCTTTTGAAAGAGCTGTCCCTCAAGGAGGTAAGAGGGACGGCTTGTAGACAAAGGGCCTTTTCGGTAGCTGCCCCCAGACTATGGAATGCCCTCCCTACTGAGATTCGTCTGGCGCCGACACTGATGACATTTCGGCGCCAGGTCAAAACCTTCCTGTTCCAGAAGGCTTTTTAACTGAAATAATATTAGCTGTGGGTCCGATGGCAATTATATATATATATATTAATTGTATTTTAATTGCTACATATCTTTATTGTATTTTAAATGCTGTAAGCCGCCCAGAGACCTTTGGGTAGTGTGGGCGGCATATTAATTAATTAATTAATTAATTAATTAATTAAATAACAGAGCATCTCGCCCAACTGAATCTGAGGCTGCAAGGCCGCAAACAAGTCATAACCTCAATGTATGACGCAATAACAGCTTTCCAGGAGAAACTGCGCCTATGGAAGTCACAGCTTGAAAAAGACAGTCTTGCCCACTTTCCTATCTGCCAGAGCATTTCAACCTCATTCCCAGGTACTTTTTCATGTGCTCGTTTGGGTACCAAAGTGAATCGGCTGACTGATGAATTCAATCAACGCTTTTCTGATTTTAAAGAACAAAACTTAACCTTTACCAGCTTTGCCAATCCCTTCAACATCGATGTTGACAGTGCACCACATCACCTTCAAATGGAATTAATAGAACTTCAGTCCAACAGCAGCCTGAAAGCGAAGTTCCAGGATGCAACAGTCAACGACTTTTACCGTCTCCTCCCCCCTGCTTTGATGCCACAGCTCCGACTTCAAGCTGCACGTGTTCTGTCCATGTTTGGGAGCACTTATCTATGTGAACAGATGTTTTCAGTCATGAATCTGAACAAGGCGAAGCTCAGATCACGCATCACTGATGATAACCTCCATGCTGTTTTGCGGATTGCTACAGCACAAGACCTAACGCCAGACATCGATGGACTGACCTTAGGAAAACGATGTCAGCCATCTAGTCAGAAAAGTTTAAAAAAAGGGTAATGCTTTGTGTTTTCCATATGTTTAATAAACAGTGTTTGTCAATATTTGTATACTTACATTATTACAAAAAACGGTAATAATTGAATGCAGTGACATTAATGTATATGATAATAAAGAGTGGACACATAGACCTACAGATACAACCGGCCCTTTGATGGGGACCAAACTGCTGATGCAGCCCCCGATGAATTTGAGTTTGACACCCCTGGTCTAGAGAACATGGTGGCTGCTTTGCCAATGCGTCTATCCAGCTCGACATCCAGAGAGAGGGTGTCAGAGATGGTTGAGCCAAGGTACACAAAATCATGAACAACCTCCAATTCTTGTGTGGAGATGGTAATAGAGGGAGGTGAGTCCACGCCCTGGCCCATGACTTGTGTTTTCTTCAGGCTGATTGTTAGTCCAAAGTCTTGGCAGGCCTTGCTGAAATGATTCATGAGCTGTTGGAGGTCTTCAGCAGAGTGGGCAACGATGGCTGCATCATCTGCGAAGAGGAAGTCCCGCATGCATTTCAGTTGGACTTTGGTATTTGTTCTCAATCTAGAGAGATTAAAGAGCTTTCCGTCTGATCTAGTCCAGAGATAAGACACCCTCGGTTGAGATTGGTTGAGGACTTTTGTACAGCAGAAGAAGGATATCGCAAGAACAACTGGACAAGTTTTGAGAAGACCCAAGCGAAGGAGAAAATGGCGTCCGAGGGGAATGCAGGAGCTGCCACACATGTGAACGTTGCAGGAAAGGAGGCGAAACTTGAGTCCCACAAACCAGCAGGGGCCAGACACAGAATAATGGAGGCATTTCCAAACTGGAAGGAGCCGAGAGAATTTAAAGGGACCTACTTCTGTTGCAGTTCCGAGGGACATCAAAAGAAAAATTGCCCCGGAATAGACTGCTCGTGAGTCAATCAATGGAACCAGGTGAAAAAAATTAATAAGGGATATAACAAAGAGTGGGAAGTTACCGCTTGGGTTAATGGGAAGCCGAAGATCGCTCTAATTGACTCTGGGAGTGGGAAAACTTTAGTTAAAAGTTTAGAAGGACATAGGAAAGGGAAAGAGTTAATGATAAGATGTATACATGGGGATGTAAAGTCATATAAAACTGCACATGCCACGGTTGAAATTGGAAATGAGAAATGGAAAATGCAATAGTACCCAGTTTGACTAAAGAAATGCTAATATGGAGGGATTGGGAAGGTATAAATGAGTTGATAAATGCACAAGAGGTGCTGCAAAATGAATGTGAAGAGACTTTATAATGGGCGTTTCAAGAGAAACGACTCAATTCTGGCAACAAGATGATGATACTTTGTCAAAGTTTCTTGAAAATGCTAAACCTGAAGGGAGTCTGAAAAGCGGGGAAGTGGGATTCGAGTTACAAGGAGGTTTGTTGTATAGGGCAGGGGTCATCAACCCCCAGTCTGCGGCCCACTGCCGGTCCGCGGGCTGGTCGGAACTGGGCCGCGGACACGGATCTCTGCCCCCCCACTCGGGGGGGCGTGTCACCCTTGTAGGTGGGTGTGTCTCGCTTGTGGTGACTGTTTCCCCAATGCTCCTTGTGGGGCAGCCCGCACGGGAAATGCTGACAGCTGGCCATGGGGCTCAGCACCACCCCACACACATCAAGCGGATGGATAGGAGCAGGCGCCAGCAATCCTACTGCTTCCTGCCTGGCCAACCCTTCCTGGGAAGAAGTGGGCCAGGCTGGATCACATGGGACGCTGCTGCTCGTCCGCAGAACTTCTGCCTTCTGGGGCCTCCTGTCGGAGCCTCGCTCCCACCCTTGTGGTGGCGGCACGGCCACCCACCCACGCTGAAGTGAGGCTGGGCCGCCACTGCCCCAAAGAAGGAAGGATGGACCGATGGGCGGACGGACGGGCAAGTGAGCGACCCAGGTGCGGAAGGCAGAGATAAGCCCCATCCTTGGGTTCCCCCCATGTCACCGTCCCTGGGAAGAGGAGCCCGGTGCATCACCCCCCTGTTGCCCTGGGACCCCTGGCAGAGCAGGAAGAGGAGGCGAGGGGGAATCCCTGCATGCCAGCCCGATCCTGCACCCGCGTCCCATTCAGTGCCGCCGCCTTTCCCCTCCGCTCTCCCCGGGCAGCCCTTCCACCCGCAGGCTGCGCCATGCCGGCCCTGCTGGGAGAAAGCCCGGCTACGGCGGGGAGGGGCAGCTACGGCAGGGAGGGCCCCCCTTTCAGAGCATGGAGGTGGCCGGAGGCCACCCAGGCAGACAGGGCAGATGGCCAAGGGCACAGCTTGGCAGGGCATCCCCGCTGCTGCGGGAGGGGGTGGTGGTGGCAACGGTGGCATCTGAGCCCCCAACAGCTCCTCCATCCCTACTGCTACTACGACTACTACTATTCCTGAGGTGGTGCAAGGCAGGATCTGTGTTTTGGATTTAAAGGCTCCCTGGGCCTGGCCTGGAAAGGTGAGCTGGGCACCCCGGTTGCCTCTGGCACAAGCCACCAGGTCTTAATTAGCCTCCCTCCTCCTCCTCTTCTCCCCATTAAGAGGGTGATGGGATAGGCTGAGGGGGGCAGGAGGAGGAGGAGACCCAGCCATCCCTGGAAAAGCACCCCCACCCTGTCCCTACCCCAGAATTGCGCAGGGATTTGTTTGGACATGGAGGAAGGTGCACCTTGATGGCTGCAGGCTGGCGGGGAAGGGGGAATGGAGGACACCTGCACACTGGCACACATTGGAGGGTCAGTTCCTTCTCCCCCCTTCAAAAAGCAAGGGAGAAAAAATGGTCCCCGGGAGACTGAGGAGGCTTGGGACCGGTAAGGTGTTGCTTTTTTAAAAAAAAGTTGGGGTGGCTTTTGTTTTGTTTGGGGGAGGATTGAGTGTGTGTGTGTGTGTGTGTGTTTTGCAGTTCCAGCATGGGACTTCCTGTTTACGTATTTTTATTTAGGTATTTTTTTTTACCATAGGCCCTCCTGCTTGGGACAACAAGAATTAAAGTTAATAAAGTGTGGCCCTAATTAATCCAACACCTTTGTCTTGCCTCTTTATTCTGGTGTAGGGACAAAGGGCACAATACATGTAATGTGTTTGATTCATAGCTATCCTCCAACAACCTACTGCATAACAAGTACCCCCACGCACAGACGCCACCGCAACCCCATTCACAGATGCCGGCGGCGGTGACCCACCCCCACCCCGGTCCTTGGAAGAATGGTCTTCAAGAAAACCGGTCCCTGGCATTAAAAGAGTTGGGGACCACTGGATAGGCTATCAGTGAATGGGGCGAAACAACTGGTTGTACCACGAAAATGCAGGGAAAATGTTTTACATTTGGCACATGACATACCTATGGCTGGGCATTTAGCTGTACATAAGATGAGCACAAGAATTTTACAGAGATTTTGGTGGCCATATGGAAAGATATAGAGACCTATTGTAAAACGTGCAAGCAATGTCAACTAATACAGTCTAAAACTGATCCTGGAGCAGAGTTAATACCAATGCCATTAGTAGATGCTCCTTTTGAAAGCATTGGGCTACATATAGTGGGACCTTTAACAAAATCTGCAGGGGGACATAATTATATATTGGTAATCGTTGATTATGCTACTAGGTACCCTGAGGCTATACCTCTAAGATCCACAACTGCTGAAGTATTAGTCAAGGAGTTGGTACATGTTTTTTCTAGATTAGGGTTTCCCAAAGAAGTAATTACCAACCAAGGTTCAAATTTTATGAGTTTGACTTTAAAAGAGATGTGGAAATTATTAGGAGTGAAACCAATATATACCACAGTCTATCATCCTCAAACAAATGGGTTAGTGGAAAGATTTAATAAAACATTTAAAAGCATGCTTAGAAAATTGGTAATAGATAAACCAAGACAATGGCATTTATTGGTTGCTCCACTAATGTTTGCAATAAGAGAAATCCCCCAAGCTTCCACAGGATTCACTCCTGTTGAGATGTTATATGGAAGGAATCCTAGAGGAATTTTAGATTTGGTAAAAGAAAACTGGGAATCAGGAAAAGACACATCTCAAGTACAAATTAAACAAATTCTAGAGATGAGAGAACATTTGAGATATATTTCCAAGGAAGCTAGGGAACAATTAAAAAAGATGCAATGTGAAGAAAAATGAAGATATGATAGAAAGGTAAAAAGGAGGGTATTTGAAGTTGGGGAGAAAGTTTTATTAGTATTGCCTGCAGAACAATCCAAGTTATTTGCTAAATGGCAAGGTCCTTACGTAGTAGCTAGAAAGATTAATGAAGTAAATTATGAAATATCCACTCCTGACAAGAAAAAAAAGACAGGAATATACCATGTCAATTTATTAAAGGAATGGAAAGAAAGAGAAGTTTGAGCCTGGACCGGAGCAGGAAAGTCTCTCAAGTCAGCAGCTCTTCCTTCAGGCTTCCCATGTCCGTGTGGCTTTCCTTCGGCTTTTCCTTCCATGGGAAGCGGCAAAGTCTCCAAGTCCCAGCTCAAGGCAAGCCAAAAGGGGCACGCGCGTGTGGGAAAGCAAAAGAGCAAGCGCAGTGGGGTAGCGTCTCTTCCCCCTCTGGCGGCGGGCACTTTCTGCCTTTGCCTTCAGGCTTCCCATGGCTATGTGGCTTTCTTTCCATGGGAGCATTGTCATGGCGGCTTGAGGTGCCTCTGGGAAGCATGGCGGGGGGCTGGAGCTTCTTCAGCGTGGCCTCTGTGAATGCATACAAAAGGGTTAAATCAGCACCTGCGCTGGACCTCTCGGAATGTTCTCGAGCTTTGAACAAAAAAGTAACAAATTAGGTTGCCCCTAATGCGCATGCTCCGCCCGCCCAAGCCTCAGTTCCATTTTTCTGCTGAGCAAATTGAAACCTCTCGCATCGAGCTTGGTCTTTATTGCTTTTTCCTGAGAATTTACGGCTTTTTTCCTTGACCATGGACAGGTTTTTTTGGCTATTCTAAACTCTGTTGCCCCCACGCGGACCGTTTTCAGACTTTCCCTTCTCGTTTGCCCATTTAACTTGGTTGCTTGGACTCTTGCGGTTTTCCCCCGCACTTTTCGTTGCATCGCACGAACATTAAAGTAAGAATATTTCCTTCTGTACTGGCACGAAAATATCTCCAGTTTATATTTTGGGGAAAAATTTACCAGTTGCTGGCCCCCCCATTTGGGCTTTCAAGAGCGCCAAGGACATTTACCAAATGCATGGTGCCTATAGCCGCTTACCTACGTCAACAAAGAATTCAAGTCTATCCTTACATAGACGACTGGTTGGTAGTGTCCCCTTCAAAACATCAAGCTCTGAAAGACATGAAGTTCATTCTTCATGTCCTCAGAAATCTAGGGTTGTTGGTCAACTTAAAGAAGTCACATCTCGCCCCAGCGCAGGTAGCAGATTACATAGGGGCTCAACTGGACGCCACCAAAGGTCGGATCTTCCTGCCTCCAGAAATAAGAAAAATAAGGCCATAAAAAAGTTCCGACCAAGGCCGTCCATTTCTGCGAAACATGCTCAGCACCTGTTGGGTCTCATGGCATCTACGACCCTGGCACTGGCGCATGCCTGCCTGAAGATGAGATCTCTTCAATGCTGGTTCCTCACCCTATTTGACCCCATGAAGGATCATCAAAAGAAGCGTCTTTGTGTAACGCCAGAGTTGGCACAGCAGCTTCAGCGGTGGAGCTTCTCCCCTCATCTTCTAATGGGGCGTCCCTTCCAGCCTTTGCAACTCACAGTGCAAGTAACAACAGATGCAAGTCCAGCAGGATGGGGAGCACATTGTGCACACTACCAAGTACATGCCCTATGGTCACCTCAAGAGAGAAATCTCCACATCAACCATCTAGAAATCTTAGCAGTCCTGAAAGCATTCAAGGCCTTTCTTCCATTGCTACAGGGTCGTGGTGTGCAGGTGGTCACCAACAACACCACAGCCAACAAACAGGGAGGAACACGCTCAGGATCTCTTCTCTATCTGACCATCCATCTGTGGGAATGGTGCTACCAGCACCACATCTTTCCGGTGGTAATACACATCTCCACATCAGAAAATGTACTAGCAGACAAATTGAGCAGGACGACAAACCAGACTCACGAGTAGCAGCTGAACAACTGAGTCTTTACATCCTTATGTCATTGGTGGGGGATGCCCACGATCGACATGTTTGCCACACAGCACAACAAGAAATGTGACCTGTATGCCTCGAGAGCAGGCTGCGGACAGATCTCCCTCAGAGATGACTTCATGATACCGTGGACCTTCGACTTGGTGTACACATTTCCACCGATTCCTCTGCTGCAAAGGACTCTGCTAAGAGCACACCAGATGTGGATCGAGGCAATACTCATCGCCCCTTACTGGCCCTGTCAGGCTTGGTTCACAACTCTTCTGATGATGTCTCACGACTTCATCAGGCTTCCTCTTCTGCCAGACCTTCTGACCAGGGACTCGGGCAAGATTTATCACCCGGATGTGAAGAACTTGCATCTGACGGAGTGGAGGATCTCCCCGAAATCAAGATTCTAGATAAAGCCCGGAAGCCTTCCACCTTACTATTATACAGCTACAAGTGGAAGAGTTTTCTAAAATTCACCAAGGCGAGGGATCTTACTCCTATACCCGTCTCTTCGTCTACCTTGCTTCAATACCTTGACATCAATCTTATCGTTTCTACCACAAAGGTATACATTGCTGCAGTTGTGTCCTTTCAGCCACGAGGATCAAGCTCTTCTAGACTCTTCTCTCATCCTACTCTGAAGTCCTTTCTGAAAGGGCTTACTAGTATGCGACCTCCAATCAAACCACCGCTTCCTCAGTGGTCTCTTCAGCTTGTTTTGCATGCTCTCATGCGTCCACCGTTCGAACCTATGGCCACATGTGATGCAGGCCTGTTGTCTTTTAACATTTTGTTTTTAGTGGCCATCACATCAGCCAGAAGGGCAAGTGAGCTTGCTGCTCTGAGATCGGATCAACCGTTTTTACAGTTTTTTAAAGACAAAGTAATTCTTCATCCTGATATGTCATTCCTACCCAAGGTGGTTACAGACCTCCATCTTAATCAACCTTTAGCTTTACCTACTCTATTCTCTGACCCTGTCACCAAAACTGAGCGCATGCTCCACACCCTAAATTGTGAGAAGGGCATTAGACTTTTATGTTTCCCGAACTAAGGACTTCATCAGGTTATCTAACAGGCTTTTCCTCTGCTTTTATGGCCCAAAGAAGGGACTGCCTGCATCTTCATCAACGCTCTCCAGATTGGCTTGTCTCCACTATCACCCTAGCTTATGAGTTACAACATAAAGCTGCTCCTGAAGGCCTTCGAGCTCAATCCACCAGAGCCATAGCTTCTTCTACAGCCCTCCTGTGTGGTATTGATGTGCCTGACATCTGCAGAACTGCTACCTGGTCTAACCACCTTCATCACTCACTACAGACTAGACCTGAGAGCTAAAAGAGAGACAAGTTTCGGGAGAGCTGTGTTGACATCTGGACTGCAGTGACGGCCCTCCGTCCGGTACGTGAGCGTGCTACTCAACCCTTTTGTGTGCATTCACAGAGGCCAAGCTGAAGAAAGACAGGTTACTTACCTGTAACCATGGTTCTTCAAGTGGACCTCTGTGAATTCACACAATCTCGCCTGGCCTCCCCACTATCCGTCACTGACTCAGTCTAGCATATGCTCGGCTCTTGTGGCGGATAAATGGAACCGAGGCTTGGGCAGGCGGAGAATGTGCATTAGGGGGCAACCTAACTTGTTACTTTTTTGTTCAAAGCTCGAGAACATTCCGAGAGGTCCAGTGCAGGCGCTGATTTAACCCTTTTGTGTGAATTCACAGAGGTCCACTTGAAGAACCATGGTAACAGGTAAGTAACCTGTCTTTCTCAAGGGCCCGATCCCCAAGAGGAGCCGCTGCCTCTGGCTCCAGGCTGTGCTGGTGGCCGACAGCTTCAACCGCCGTTTTTTCCCGATCTCCAAGGACCGGCCCCGGGTGAGTGAAGGGGAAGGCCGTGGACGAAGGGAGAGCCAGGCAGCCGCTGGTGCTCCTCTGGCGGCGGGAGGCCCTCTTGAGGGGACTCAGGCGCCCACTGGCCAAGACGGGAGATGAGCACATCTGAAAGCGGGTGGGAATGCATTCTGCCCAGACATCCCAGTTGGGGGAGCTTGGACAAGGTGTGGGTCCCCAGAGGGAAGGGAAAGCTCCACACCATTTCGGAGAGGGACCAGGCAGAGCCCCACCAGAGAGGAACCGGTAGGAGAAGATGGCTAAGGAGAGCCCTTCCCAGGCTGGGGTGGAGGCGAATTCTCACAGTTGCAGCCCCCACTCAAACTGACAATTGGGGGGGGAGAGATCATATTTTCAGTAAGTGTCCCTGTGACCCCCTCCTGAGCTCCAGCAAGGGTCCCTCCAACAGTTGGTCTGAGAGAGACGTGTGTGTGTGTGTTGGGGGTGTATGAGTAGGAGGGAGTTCTCTGGTGTTTGCCCTGAACGCTTCTTGGGACTTCCTGACTTTCCCTTTGAGAAGTGACCGGCCTGCGTTTGGCCCTGCATGAGGTGCTGGTGGGCTCAGGTGCCCTTTCTGCCTGCCTGCCTGCCAGGTGGGGGGCGTCCAGCAGCCCACTTTGCTCTTGGCAGGTGTGCGGTCAAGGTAGCTGACGCCCGCTGTGCGGGGCAGGGGGTATCGGTGTCTGACGCCGAGAGAGGCCCGGAAGGAAAAAAACAAGAAACCGGGCCTTCTCGGCGGTGGCTCCTCGGCTGTGGAATGCCCTCCCAACAGAAATTCGGCTGGCACCCTCGCTGGGTGTTTTTAAAAACCAGTTAAAAACTTGGTTATTCAAGAAGGCCTCCCTCCAGTCAATTAAGTCTTTCTCTCTCTTTTTTTTTCTTTGTTATTCCATCTTGGTAATCCTCTCTTTAAATTAATTGTTTTAAATTGAAATTTGTAATTTTATGATTTTATATATTTTTATACTGTTTTGTTTTATTTTGTAAGCCGCCCCGAGTAGACATGGTCTAGAGGGATGGGGTAAAAATCAAATCAAATCAAATCAAATCAAATCAAAAATAAAGGCAGCCAAAGGGGCTTCCCCCTCCCTCTTGGAGACTCCCCTCCACACCGCGAGCAAAGCCGGTTGGTGCGATTCACGAGAGCACCTTTCCCAGAAGTGGAGGAGGAGAACCAGTGAGCAGAATGAAGCGCCGCCATGAGCAGGTGTGGGATGGGGTGGCTCCAGAGGGGGTCCCTGTCCCAGACCCATGGCGAAAAGGCCACCACCCTCCCATACCACACGTCCGGGGAAAAGGGTCTGAGGGAGAAGGTGGGGTGGCAGAGGGCAGGAAGCGGCTCCTTTCACACCGGGGAGGCACTTTCAGAAGAAGCGCCCATGCAGGGGAAGCCGCACCCACCCGCTCTCAGCCGCCGACCTCCAGAGCACGTGAACTTTGCCTGTCCTTCCACTTTCACTCACTGCAGGGACAAAATGAAGTGCACACCTTCTGTGGCAGGTCTTCCATTGGGGTTGCCGTCGGAGGTTCCCCCAGGAAAGGACAAGTGGGAAAGAGGAGCTGAAGAAAGCCGAGGAAGTCCCCCCCCATTCCTACCCTTGCGTGCGTGAGTGGCCATGTTGGCGGGTGGGGTGGCTGGTGGAGGTGCAGTCAGATCCGTGGAACCCTTCCGCAGCCCCTCCTGTCCAGGGGGGGCATCAGGCGGGGGGCCCTTAGGAAAGCAGCTTGGCCAGCTGCGCACAGAACCCATCGGGCACATAGGCGTACTTGCCCACATTAGATCAAGGGCCAAAGGGCCTTTCTCCTGGCACCTGGCCAGCGTGTGCTGCTCTTTCTCCTCTGACCCCACTAGTTTGGGATTACGACACAGCCACCATTTACTGCCACATCTGCCCTAGTCCAGCCACCAGATTATCTCGGGAAGAACCGAAAGTACAGCAGCACATGGAAGACCAGCCGGCTGTGCTCAGGAAGCCCTCTTGGAGGCCAGAGCCCCCACCCTCCAGGCGCCTGGGGGGACCCTTCAGTTGTCCTCAGGCTCCATTGGGTTGCTGCTTCCGAATGACAACAACCTCAGGAGTTAATAATTTCTAGAAGGTCCTGTCCTTAAGAGCCCTGCTCAGGTCTCACTTGTTTCTAAGTATAAGTCTTGACATTATGTGTACTGTCCATGGCTGGTGGTTATGGTAGTCCAAAACAAACTCACAATTAGATGTGGAGCAAACTTTCTCCATTTTAAAGGATTAGGTACCTCCATCAAAGATATTCCCCTTGATGGAGCTTAGATGAGACGAGTGATGACATGAGCCAAGGATTCTCCTCCCAAGACAAGTCTTTTGTAAAACTAATAGGTCCAGATTGTACCTCAGACAGCATGGCTAGTATTTGGGAATGATGGAGATTGTAGTCTGAAATGTCTGGAGGGGCATCAGGTTGCCTGCTTCTGTTCTTAATGAGTCTTAATGTGGACTTATTTATTTACTTAAAATATTTTTACCACATCTTTCTCTTGAAAGGAACTAAGGCAGCTTACAACATTAAAAGACAAAATTAAGGCTAACCCATATGAGCATATAAATACTAAAAAAGATCAAACAAATACAGTGGCTATAAAAAGTTTATACACCCCTGTTCACGGACACTGGTGGCGGCAGCCCGCCCTCAGTCTTTGGAAGAATGGTCTTCAACAAAAGCGGTCCCTGGCACTAAAAAGGTTGGGAACCACTTGTCTATACTCCTTCCTCTGCCACCCTCAAAACAGAAATACCATACAAACTTTATTCAAAAAAAATCAGCCATATCTCCTGTCACCCCAAATCTGTCCAACCCTGAATTTTTCACCAGGTATTTCCTGGTTCCCAAAAAGGACAGTTCTTTACGTCCCTCCCATCTTAGACCTGCGGGACTTAAATTTCTTCATCACACAGCGCTGTTTTCGTATTGTGACCTTGGAACGCATCCTTGATTCAGCACGGAGACTGGTTTTCTGTAATTGACCTAAGTGATGCATGTTTTCATATATCCATCAGATACAACCACTGTAAATTCCTCCATTTCTCTCTTGGAAATGCTACATTCGAGTTCAACGCCTTGCCTTTCGGATTATCAACAGCACCAAGGATGTTCACAAAATGCACGGCACCCACAGCGGCTTTTCTTCGAACATGCAGAATTTTTGTTTTCCCGAAGACAATTGGCTTCTAGTACTGTAGCTCACTCCAGGGATCAAGCAACAAGACACACCAACATCACGCTGTCTCTTTTAGAGGATCTAGGTCCCAAGGTCAACCACAAGAAATCGGTGCTGATCCCTTCTCAAGCAGTAAATTACATAGGAGCCGTGCTAGATTCTCATACTGCAAGAGCTTTCCTTCCTTGAGAATGTGCACTCAAAATACACTCTCTGTTCCTGCATTTTCACCCTCTTGTGCATGTGACAGCTAATCAAACACAAAAATTACTAGGGCTCATGACTTCCGCCACCTTGGTAATAGCACCTGCAAGGCTGAAGATGCGGTCTCTCCAAGCGTGGTACCTGTCAGTGTTCAATCCTCTGATCGACGCTCCCAGCATGCGCCTTCAGGTTACCCAAGAGCTGGCTGACTGACTTCAGTAGTGGATAAACCCTGCCAACTTATTCATGGGTCATCCCTTTCCACCGCTTTTGCTGACTTCACAAGTAACAACCGATGCCAGCCCTGTAGGATGGGGAGCGCACTGCGGAAGTCTCCATGTACACGCAACATGGTCACCAAGGGAGAAGCCTCTCCACATAAACAATTTAGAGTTGCTGGCCATTTTCAAAGTGTTTTGAGCCTTCCTTCCTATCATCGCTGGCACTGCAGTCCAGGTCACCACGGACAATACAACAGCGATGTATTATATCAACAAACAGGGAGGTGCACATTCTCTTCCCCTTCTATACCTAGCAGTTCAGTTTTGGGAATGGTACCTGGAAATCACATTCTCTCAATAGCGATTCACATTTCCACTCAGGACACTGCTTGGGCAGACCACTTGAGCAGAAGAACGTTTCAGATGCACGAGTGGTCTCTCGATCAGGACGTTTTTCTCAACAACTGCAGGAAATGGGGCTTCCCTGTGATAGATGCATTTGCGACACAGATGAGCAGCAAGTGTACCAGCTACTTTTCAAGAGCAGGATTAGGAACAGGATCACTGGGAGACACCCTCATGGTATTGTGGGGCAAACACCCCCTATACATGTTCCCACCCATACCGCTCATCCTGAGGACCATTGTAAAAATAAGACAGGACAACGGCAATGCAATCTTGGCGCCGGTGACTGGCGGATAGCATTTTCGCCACCACACCGGTCTGCTACTTCCTATCTGTAAATTTCATAAGGTCCAAGGAATTGAATCATCGCCAGTTCCAGGAATTCCTTAAATTTATGGATGCTGAGTATGGGGACATCATTTACTTTTCTAAAGTAAGATGGTGTGAAGTGAAGAAGACAAGTGTGCCGTCCTCAGAGTCACCAGACACCGTGACAGAGAGTGGGTGTGCTGAGGGCATCCTGACAGACATAGAACCAGAGGAAGTAATATTTAGGCGACCCGCGGAAGTATGTTTAGTGGAGGAAGGAGGGGAGGAGCTTGATCTAATTCTTTGGGAAGATATAAAGGGGGGAGTAGAAGCGCGCGAGTTCACTTGGATGGGGGATGGAGCTTTAGGAGGAACCGTCAGCCGAGGGGCACAGACTGATCCCATGCTCGATCACGAAATTGCTGCTGGACTGCCACAAGCCTTCCCTAACTTGCAATGTGGAGGTGGTTTGTTGCCTGAACCACCTTTCGTCGTTACCAAAGGAAGAGGTTTGGATCCCCTAGAATGGACCGTAGTTGTTTATCCCCGCAACCACCCTGGGGGGAGGAGAATGATCAAGGCCTGATCCCTCTTTCCAGCAGAAGCCTCCGGAGGGGGATTGGGCCCACCACCCGTGCTGCGGCACGGTGTGTGCAGTACGGAGCACTCCTCTGAGGTCGTTGACAGATCGGGAGCACTTCAGCCCGGCTCCCTTTTGAAGAATGATGTTTTGTTACCCAATGTTAAAGTAAGAAAATACAAGCTATTGTCAGAAGTGAATTTATTAGACCCTTTTGACTCAGTTGAATTGAATGCTGTTAAGAATAAAGAAGTTATGGTTGAAGGTTCAGACCAGCCTCCGACTCTTTTTCCCGCCTTTACAACCAGCACGCCCCCGGCTAAAGACAAATCCCGTTACAGATGGTTAAGTCGAGGGAAAATGCTGGCAAGATTTTATGATCTGAGGAATGAAATCAAGTCATTTATGGAACCGAAAACAAAATGTGTGCCAGAATCTGACGATGAAAACTGGCTCACGGATTAGGCATTTTTAGTCGACTTGACCACTCATTTAAATGAGTTAAACATGCGTCTTCAAGGTGAAAACCAATTGGTCAGCACAATGTTTCAAACTATAACAGCCTTCGAAACGAAACTAAAACTATGCCATTCTCAAAGGAAGGCAAAAAAATGTGATGCATTTTAGCACATTGGCTAAACACACCTTTGTGAACACGGAAAAATAAGCTGCCTTGCTTTTCAATGTGGTACAGGAGTTTCAGAACAGGTTTCAAGATTTTAGAAAAAATCAGCCATCTTTTCTGATATTTGCAACTCCATTTTCAGTGGACATTAATATATTACCTGCCAATTTGAAAATGGAATGCACAGAGCTCCAATGTGACATTTAACTGAAAGAGAAATTTGACCATGTCTCTTTGATGGACTTCTATAAGATATATGTTCCCAGAGAAAAATATCCTTCACTTCACAATCACGTCTTATTCATGTCATTGCTATTTGGAGGCACCTACATTTGTGAGCAGCTATTTTAAAAGATGAAGCACACAAAGAATAAAACTAGAACCAAAATATCTGATGCACACCTTAAGCACTCACTGAGAATTGCAACAAGTTCCGTCAAAGCAAATATGGATGCATTGGTGGCTAAGAAACAATGTCAAGCATCTCACTAATTTCATTTCCAAGTAAGTTTAATATGTTAACTATGTTTTCTATGGGTTTGGTAGAAGAGGGTAAGAGTAGAGAAGAGGTGGAGCAAGAATTGACAGTATGGGAGGAGGATATAAATGAAGAGTGCACCGTTGAACGCTGAATCCGCATTGCGATGCGGATTTCCCCATCGCTAATGCGAGGGCATGCTCGCATTACGATGGGGGAACAACTGTTCAGCAGTTGCAAAATGGCCGCCGGAACACAAAAAATGGGTGCCGGTACACCTAAGATGGCCACCAGAACACAAAAAATGGCCGCCGGTATACCCAAGATGGCCGCCGGAACACAAAAAAATGGGCGCTGGTACACCCAAAATGGCCGCCGGGACGCTCAAAATGGCCACCAGTACACCCAAGATGGCTGCCAGAACAAGGGAAAACATTGGAGAACGGTGAGTTTGGGGCCCATTTGGAACACATTCAACTTTGTTTAATGAGTTCCAATGGGTTTTTTGGATCCGTTTTACGATGTTTTCCCATTTATCCTCGCTATGCGGGGCACCACTGTACACTGGTTTAGTTCAGTGGTGGCGGAATACGAGGCGAAGAGAATAGAAGCACGAAAGAAGGCTTTTGAGAATATAAGAACCCAGGGACTCCTAAGGGATTTCCCCAATCTAAAAGTAGGGGGATTATTACCAGAACCCGGAGCTAAGGAGACAAAACCGACCCACAATGTGACAAAAGAATGGACAATAATCGTGGCACCTCGGGAGCTTGAACTCCAAAGAGAAGCTGAGATTGTCCACAACCAGTTGCTGTGGGACTATCTGCGCCCTGAGAAGCACTCCTTCCCGGACCCTAGATTACAGAGAATGGCGTGGGAGAACCCACCGTTGAGCCCTTGGGACTATGGGAAAAGTTTTGGTTCTGTGAGTTGCGGCTTGTTGCCTGAGTTAAGATTGTTTGATCCTATAAGCAATGTGCTGAAGGAAGAAGGTGGTAATAAAAGCGACAGTTTGAAACTTAAAACGTCTCCTTATTTCCCACGGAAACTGAGGAGTTGCCCAGAGAGAGTAAAGAACCCAATCACAGAGGCTCTTTGCTACAACTCTTTGGTGGGTCACCCGCGCTCCGGCAGCGGTGTTGATCTAAGGATGGAGCAGACCCAGCGCAGGCATCCAGTTACTCTCAAGGAAGCCCTTGCAACCGGCATCAGATACCTCCTCTTCACTTCTATCCTCTTGTTCATAACATTCTGTTACCAGATTGTTATCCTCTTGAAACTCCTCCAGAGTTTCACTTTTATTCAAAACCTCTGTGACTCCATCAAGAGATGTTTCAGGCGCCTCTTTGCTGCCCGTGAAAGGCCACCCCAGCTTTCCAGCGCCCAGGCGAAGGTAGGTTGTGGCATTGCTGCTATGGGCTTGCTTTCCATAAGTAAGCAAAATGCATAGAGACAGGAAGCGGATCTGGTGTCCGTTCTCCAGAAACAGAAAATAGGAAAGCTAGTTTTTTTTTACTCTCATTCATGCTGGACCTTTCTCTTCATTTTCTCTTTCTGGCAGGTCTATCAGCGAAGACCAGCAGAGGGGCAAGTGCCTGAGAGAACAAGGATTGGGAGAAGTCTCTCCACCCCCATTGAGGTCTGGCATCTCCCATTCCTGAGCCTCCCCAAAAAAGAAGACCTGGAGGCTCACTTGAGGAGAAGAACTGCCCAGCATAGGTGGGGACTTCCCAGACGGGCTCTTCAGTCCTTGGGGGCCCTTCTGCCTCCCGAAGCTCCTTCCCAAGTGGATTTGGGACACAGAATGTGGCTTCCGAGGTCCCCACAGGCCCTGACTGCTGAGGATGATAAAGAGAAGAGGCGAAGCGAAGAGGAGGAAGTCCATCAGGATGGTGTTCTTCTGAAACATCAAAAATATCCTCGGGGGGAAACACAGGAATCCCTGGAAGAAAATGCTGCCGGCCAAGGCCCCTGGATCAAAAAGGATCACTACCCATCATTTGGGGTCACCGGAGGGGGAGAGATCACTACATCTGAACAAGAGAGGACAAGTCTCTCCACCCCCATTGAGGTCTGGCATCTCCCATTCCTGAGCCTCCCCAAAAAAGAAGACCTGGAGGCTCACTTGAGGAGAAGAACAGCCCAGCATAGGTGGGGACTTCCCAGACGGGTTCTTCAGTCCTTGGGGGCCCTTCTGCCTCCCGAAGCTCCTTCCCAAGTGGATTTGGGACACAGAATGTGGCTTCATAGGTCCCCGCAGGCCCTGACTGCTGAGATTGAAAAAGAGAAGGGGCAAAATCAAGAGGAGAAAGTCCATCGGGAGGGTGTTTCTCTGAAGCATCAAAAATCTCCTCTGGGGGAAACACAGGAATCCCCGGAAGGAAATGCTGCCATCCAAGGTCCCTGGATCAAAAAGGATCGCTGCCCATCATTTGGGGTCACCGGAGGGGGAGACATCGCTACCTCTGAGGAACGCCAACTCATGGAGCCCGTGAAGAAAAGTGAGAGAGCCCAGCAGGTCAAGGGCCTGTTCAAGAGTGGAGGAGTAAAGCAGGAAGGAAAAGGAAGATGGGAAGTGCATGTGCAAAAATCTCCATCAGGGCGGCACACCAGGAGGCGCTCTCGGTGCCCATTCAGTTCCTATTTAAGATGACCCCTTCCCCTGCGTGCATACCGGGGTGAGGTTCCCTTGCTGTGTGGACAAAAATGACACAGAACATTGGGCCATATCCAATTATTCCTATTCTTATTTGCATTATCATTGCTATTATTATTACAGTGGTGTCTCGCATAACGATTGCTTCGTTTAGCGATTTTTTCGCTTAACGTTTATTTTTTGAGTCGGATTGTGCTTCGTATAACGATTTTCCCTATGGGCGATTTTCACATAGCGATTTTGGGACCATGCTTCGCATAACGATTAGGTTTTGGTCCCCTTGTTTCGCTTAACGATTTTTTTGACAGCCCGGGGAATGTGCATTGTTTGAAAGTTTTTTTTAGTTCGTTTTGCAATCTGCATTGCTTGAATGGGATTTCTAAAGGTCGTTTTGCGATGTGCATTGCTTGATTGGGATTTCTAAAGGTTGTTTTGTAATGCATCTTCACAGTTTGAGTACCCTCTCCTGCTCCAGGGTGTTTTTTTCCCTGTTGCTATTATCTTTCTAATTTAAACTGTCAATACCCGGGATGCATTGCCTGTTTTTCCCTGTTGCTGCTTTCTTTCAAATTTCAACAGTAAATACCCAGGATGCATTGCCTGTTTTTCCCTGTTGCTGCTTTCTTTCAAATTTCAACAGTCAATACCCATGATGCATTGTGCCTTGTGCAGAGAAGGTTTAAAAATGGTCCCCATGCTGCCTGGCTTTACTCTTGCACTTGGACTTCCAGGGGCAAGTTTGCTTGCAGCAGCAGAAATTGCCTGGCTGAAGGTAAGCTTGCATTTGTTCTATTGTGTGGGTGGTGGGTTATAGTGTGTGTACTGTACAGTATTGCCTAATTCCTTTTAAAATTGCAGGGGTTTTTGGTGCATGCCTTGTAAAAGTTTAAAAATATTTCTCTAGTGTGTACTGTACAGTACTGTACTGGGCTGTAATTTCTCTGTACAGTACTGTAGGTACAGTACTGTACTGTTGCAGGGGTTTTACTGTAGTGTACTGTACATTAGTGCATGCCTTTTAAAAATGGGGATTCAAAGTTTAAAACTGCCTTTTTGAATTTTTTCCCCCTTGGACTGCTTTCCTTGTGAGTTGAGATTTCTGCAGAGGTCCCCTGGGTGTGAGGGGCTTGTGCAGAGGTCTCGTTCTTTTTGGGGGTGTGTGGGGGGGGCAGGCTGGATCCTATTGCATTGGTTCTGTGTAGGAGGAAAGTCCAGAAATTTCATATAAATTTTGGGGTAGAGTACACTGCAGGGGAAGTTTAGGGGATACAGTAGATTCTGTTGTGAGTGTTTTAATGCATAAGTCTGATGCCATTTTTGCATTTTTTTTATTACTGTAGGCATCCTTTCTGTCGTGTGCAGTGGTCTTCGGTGTGTGGACTTTTCCAGAGTATCCTACGTAAGGTAGTTCTGCATTTCCTTTCTTGTGCTGAAGTGGGTGGGGGTGGAGGTTATGCCCCTTTTTCAGGCATCATCATATTGGTGCGGTCGATGTACAGTAGTGTAGTCTTCATTGATTTTGGCGTTGATCTTCTTCTTTCCTTGTGCTGGGTTGGGGGTTTGCTGTCCTAACTGAGTTCTCTCTCTACATTTCTTTGTTCAGACATCCTCCTGGGACGTGGTGCGGCCTGCAGTGGAGTTCTCCACAGCTTCTGGGACCGGAATCGGTAGGTCTGAATTTGTTCTCCTATGGGTTTTTTTCCTTAGCTTGTGGTGTGGTATGCCACTTGTTTGTCCAAGACAGTTTTGCCCAGGTGTGTGAAGGTAAAGCACTGACTGGTTTTTTTCCCCCTTTGCCGTAGCAACAGCTGAAATGGGTCCCAAGAAGCCTGCTTCTGCCCAGGTTGGCAAGCCAACCAGGGAGAAGATTACCCTGGAGACTAAGAAGGAGATCCTCCAAAAGTATGATGGAGGAATGCGGATTGTGGACATCGCCAGGGAGTATGGCAGGAAGGCCTCCACCATTGGAACCATTGTCGCAATAAAGGAGAAGATCCTTGCCACAGATACAGCACAGGGGATCACCAGGATTGCAAAGAACCGGCCAGCTGTCCTGGAGGAAGTGGGGAAGCTCCTACTCATTTGGATGGGGGAGAAGCAGCGTGCGGGGGACACTGTCACTGAAGCTGTAATCTGTGAGAAGGCCAGGGCATTGTATGCGGACCTCGTTGAGCACCTGCCCGGAACCTCTACTGAGCCTGAAGAGTTCAAGGCCAGCAGAGGCTGGTTTGAACGTTTCAAAACCAGATCTGGCATCCACAGCGTGGTGAGACACGGAGAGGCTGCCAGCTCCGATGTTGCTGCAGCTGAGGACTTTGCTGTGGAGTTCTTCGAAGTTGTGACTACACAGGGCTACCTTCCAAAACAGGTTTACAACTGCGACGAGACCGAGCTGTTTTGGAAGAGGATGCCCAAAAGGACCTTCCTGACCCAAGAGGAGAGCAAGCTGCCTGGCCACAAGCCCATGAAGGACCGTCTCACCCTTCTCTTCTGCACCAACACCAGCCCTTGAAGATTAAGCCCTTGCTAGTGTACCACTCTGGGAATCCACAGGCTTTCAAGAAGCACAAGGTGGACAAAGCCCGGCTGAGGGTGATGTGGTGATCCAATGCCAAGGCTTGGGTCACACGCGTCCTCTTTGTGGACTGGGTCAATCACGCTTTTGGCCCAGCTGTAAAGCTTTACCTGGTGGAGAAGGCCCTGCCACTGAAGGCCCTTGCTCCTGATGCACAATGCTCCTGCCCATCCTCCAGGCCTTGAGGACGACTTGTTGCAGGAGTTTAGTTTCATCAAAATCATGTTCCTGCCGCCTAACACCACCCCGGTACTCCAGCCGATGGACCAGCAGGTGATAGCCAACTTTAAAAAGAGCTACACAAAGGAGCTTTTCCGTGAGTGCTTCAAGGTGACCGAGGCCACCACCTCACCCTCCGTGATTTTTGGAAAGAACACTTCGACATCGTCAGCTGCCTGAAGATGATCGTCAGGGCCTGGGACGGCATCAGCCAGAGGAACCTAAACTCTGTGTGGCGCCCGCTCTGGCCAGACTGTGTGGCTACTTGTGCTTCTGCACCGGAGTCCAGAGTGATGCAGAACATTGTGACCTTGGGGAGGAACATGGGCCTCGAGGTCACGGAGGAGGACATTGCTGAACTGGTGGAGGGCCACGACCAGGAACTGTCCACCCAGGAGCTGGTCGAGATGCAGCCACAGGCTATGGAGGAGTAGGAAGAAGAGTCAGAGGAGGAACATCTGTCCACCAGTGGCCTAAAGAAGTTCTTGCACTGCTGGCAGTTTGTGCAGACTGTAGCGCAGCGGCACCACCCGGACATGGCTCTGGCACATAACTTTTCAAACTCCTATGATGAAAGGATCGTGTCCCTTTTCAGAGGAATGCTGAAAAGGCGGCAGAGGCTGCTGACTATGGAGGGGTTCCTCACAAAGAGACCAAGACAGGAAGAGGAACCTGCTCCTTCCACCAGTGGCGCCCAGTTGCCTTCTACCATCTCCTTCTTCTTCCTCCCTCTCATCATCCTCCTAGAAGACTGCTGCTGTGATGTGGGAACAGTTCTGTGTGCCTCCAGGTCCCTGCATTAAACACTGGTCCGGGTGGTTTAGAGGCTTCAGCCTCACTTGTTCACTTTAAAAATATTTCTGTACCTGAATGTTTACTGTACTGTACAATGTTTAAATGTTAAAGGTTTCTGTCATTAAAAATGTTTCTTTATGTACAATCCAATGTTCCTGCCTCATGTTTGCTGTTTTTGAAATGTTCTTCTATGCTATTTATAAAGTTAAAGTGTATAAACTTAAAGTTCCTGCCTCATGTTTGCTGTTTTTTAAATGTTTTTCTGTTATTTATAAAGCTAAAGTTTACTGTTTAAAATGTTTGAAATCATAAAGTGCACTTAATAAACCCTTTGTTAAAATAATTTGGCTTCGTTCTGACTCTTTTTGAATTTTTTGTAATTTTTCCCCCATGGGGGGGGGGGGGGTACAATTTTTGGGGTTCCAAGTGGAACGAGGGAGGATGCAGCCTATGTCTGATAAAGTAGAGAAAGTCATATGGACGGTCCCAACAACGAAGAAAGAGGTACAATAATTTCTAGCACTGGCCAGCTATTATCACCAATTTGTTCCAAATTTCAAAGAGGTGGCTGCACCCCTTACTGACCTGAACGCAAGAGAAAAGTTAATAAGATATCCTGGGGTACTAAGGAGCAAACAAGCCTTTGACATGTTAAAGGAAATTTTAGCTCAGCTACCTAGCCGCTAGGCCTCTGACTTTAGGCTTCCCTTCTTAGTTCAAACTGATGCCTCGGATTGAGGATAGGAGCTGTCTTGTCCCAGAAACGAGGGGAAGTAGAGTACCCAGTAATATATTTGAGCAAAAAGCTTAGCCCACGAGAACAGAAGTACGCTACTATAGAAAAGGAGGCTTTGGAAGCCAAGTGGGCTATTCAGACCTTATAATATTATCTATTAGGGGCCTCTTTCACGTTGATTACAGATCACGCCCCGTTGCAGTGGTTGAATAGAATGAAGGACACCAATCCCAGGCAAACTAGATGGTACTTGAGCTTGCAACCATTTACTTTCAGGGTACAATATCGGAAGGGTAGTGCCCACGCTAATGCAGACTATTTTTCCCGACAGGAAGACAGAGGAGAACAAGGAAAGAGGACGGCCCACTTGGAAGGGGGGGCATGTGAAGGAGAGAGAGAGTGTGCTGTCCTCCCCGCAACAGGGAGCAGAAGAAGGGCAGGGATGTGTAGAAGGGATACTGGTGGATATAGAGCAGGAGCAGGTAGAGAGAGAGGGTTTGGAGGTGTGCCTGGCTGATGAGAGAGGGGAGGAGCTAGACTTAAATATATGGGAGGGAGATATAAAGGAGACAGAAGGCACATGGAGTTTCGACATCCTAATGGGCACGCACCCTGACAAGAAAGACCAGGCTGTACAGACAGAGTGGAGTGCTGGACAGGAGGGTATCTACGCTGCTTAAGGAGTTCCCTAATCTACAAGCTGACGATGGACTCGTGTCTGACCCAATGGATCTGCACATGAGGGGAGAAGAATTTGAACCACTGGAATGGACGGTAGTGGTGTATCCTCGCAACCAGCGTGGGGGGGAGGAGGGTGATCTGTCCCAGTCCCTCTTTACTCCAGCCGCAATGAGAGGGAGACTGGGCGAGACACCCTTGCTGTGGGACGGTGTGTGCGGTGAGAAGCACCCCCCTGAGGCCCACAACCGACAAGGAGCAATTTGGTCCAGCCCCTCTATAAGAACAGACATTCCAACACCTGATGTTAAGGTGCGGCATTATCATCCGTTGCCAGAACTTAGTTTAATGGACCTATTGGAGCCAATGGAGTTAAGTTTGTTTACAAATAAATCAAGTTGTGTTAAAAATAAGGAACAGCCTCCGACTCTTATTCCGGCGCCAAGACAGGGGTCGCACATGGTAACTGACAAACCTAATCACAGTGGATTAGTGGAGAAGGAGGTCCACCCTTGACCCTTCCTGTCCTCCCGGTTATGCTGCCCAGCACCAAGGTAGACTGGAGGGATGGGGGGGGGGAGTAGCCATTGTATATAAAAACACCCTAGAGGTTACTAGGCATTCTGCAGTGGTGAAGCCAGGTTTGGAGGCCCTCCACGTGTCGATAGGGGCCAGGGATGGTATTGGGATTTTGCTGGGTTACCGTGCTCCTCGCGACCCAGCCATCTCCTTACCAGAGCTGAAGTTTGTCTCCGCGGCATTGTTGAAATCTCCGAGGCTTTTGGTCTTGGGTGATATTTCAACATGCATGCGGAGGCCGAGACATCTGGTCCAGCTTTAGAGTGCTTGGAAACCATGGCTTCCTTGACCATGTCCCAATATGTTAATGGCCCCACACACGTGGGAGGCCATATGCTAGACCTGGTGTTCTCCACCCATTGGAGTGTAGTCTGATGGTGACCGACCTTGTGTCGGTCCCCTTGTCATGGTCCACCTAATAAAATGTAACCTCGATACATGCTTGGGCCCAGGGTCAGACTTGAAGATAGGGCAAAATGATTGATGAGCTTTGTTTTTTTAGTTTTGTTTTGCTTTTTTCAATGCACTCTGGAATTTGGGGAAGCTGGAATATAATGAGGTCTGAATCCCTGTCCTCAAAGGGGGGGAGGGTTTGGGGGAGGGTTTGGGGGAGTCTGTATTGTATTTTAGATTATGTGTTTGTAGTTGAAATAAAATTTTAAAAAATGTAACCTCTTAGTGGCCCTCCAACTTCGGAGGGAGCAAGGGCCTGTTTTAATGGTTCGCCCTCGAAGGCTACTGGATCCTATTGGATTCCAGGATACAATGAGAGGAATTCTGGCAGATCTGACTGGTGCTCCTGTCGACTCTGGTTGAAGGCTGGTTTACAGCCACCAGGGCCGGACTGGCCATCTGGCAGTTCTGGCAAATGCCAGAACGGCCGATGGTCAGAACGTCCGGTTCCTGCCTCAGCGCAGAGGCGCTGCATACATCCCTCTATGATGCGGCCGCGGTCAGCAGTCAGACTCCTCTTGCCGGGCCACGGCCGCAGGTTGAATATCAGGGGCCAGGCTGAGTCAGCCACGCTCACAGCGCCGCTCTGTGAGCGCATATCACAGCCCACAGCCCGCACACAGGAAGACGCCGCAGCCCAGGAGTCAGCAGGGCACGCACCTCACGGGCGGCCACATGATGACGCGGCTTCCTGTCACTGTGAGAGCGCGCAGCTACTGAAAACGGTGGCGGCGAGCCGGCGGCCTGTGTATGCGCTGTCCATCAGTTCAGTGCAGGTAAATACAGTCTGGCCCTGCTGTGAATGACTGCGCTTAGGGGATCATCTTGTGTTTCTAGATGCAGACTCTGTATCCCAGGGCTAGCCAAGGCTTCTCTCTGCCACCTGCTTCACGCCCCCCCCCCGGCTGGACCACGCATCTCTTCTCCACCTCCCCTGCACCTCTCTTCTCCTCCTCTACACCTCTGTTCTCCCCCCTCCTCTCTTCTCCACCTCTGCTGCCCCTCTCTTCTCCCCCCGCTCCTTTCCTCTCTGCCTCCCCCGCTCCTCTATGTCACTCGCCCGCTCCTCTCCTCTCTGCCTCCCCCACTCCTCTCTGCCTCCCCCCTCCAAACCTTTGTTTGAAAAAAAAAACATGGACACCAAACCAAAACAAAAAGGTGGTGCAGAAAAAATCAGGGAGAAGAAAAGGAAGAATCTTGAAGCTGATGCCAAAAATGTGTTAAAATAACTCATATGTTTAGTCGCCATCAACAAGGTCACAATATTCCTGAGAATCCATCCTGGGAAGATGATGTTTTAGAAATTAATCAAGCAAGTGGAACACAGTTATGTATTCCGGATTCTGCCAGCACCAGTCAGCAGAAGGAACAGACCACTGTATCTGTGTGTGGGCATGACATTGCAGAACTAACAGATAAAATACCCAGAGAAGAAGTCAGTGTTATGACAGAATTCTTGCCAGAACAGGAGTGTGAAGAAATGCCAAATTTAAATGAAACAAGTAGCTCTATGTGTATCCACAGTTTAGAAGACCACTCTGGATTCAATTGCTTTGTTCGGCCAAAAACAAGTCAACTAGCCTTATTTTTTAATTGTCACCCAAAACAAAACATCAGTGACCCTGTCATAAAGAAAGCAGTCCTCCGCAAAGATGGATCAAATCGCAAGTGGCTGACCTACTGTGAAGACCAACATGCTGTATTTTGCTCTGTTTGTCTGGCTTTTTCAAAGAGTTCATTAACAAATCCATTCATTGAAGGAACGACAGACAGGAGACATATTCATCAAAGAATTGAAGAACATGAAAAAAGTGCAATGCACAGAGCAAGTGCTGAAGCTTATTTTTTGAATGCCAGCAGTGCAGATATCAATCACTTACTTCATAGTAATCAAATGTCTGTACACAGAGAACAAGTCAGAAAAAGACGTCAGATATTGGAGCGTGTCACAGACATTGTGAAAGTGATTGGGAAACGTGGATTTAGCTATCGAGGCAACAAATTTGAGGCTGCATACACATTGGAGGACCATTCACTTGATTATGGAAATTTTTTAGAGCTGGTCTTACTTCTTAGCAAGTATGATGTCTGCCTTAAAGAACATGTCAACAATTGCATAGCAAAAAGCAAGAAGTCACATTCAAGTGGAAAGGGCAGAGGATCATTAGTAACTTTGCTCTCCAAAACAACAATAAATAAAGTTGTCGAAACAATACGACAGTTAATTCAAGAGGCAGTGGCAAGCGGTGTTAGAGAAGCTGGGATGTTCTCAGTGCAAATTGACACAACTCAGGATATTACTTCAAGAGACCAATGCTCAGTAATTGTTTGTTATGTGACAGACTGTATTCATGAGAAGCTCCTGGCAGTGGTCGATTGTTTGTCTTCATCAGGTGAATACTTTCTTACCTTACTAAGGCAAGTTCTGTAAAATTGTAAAATAAAAAAACTGTCATGTAAAATTGACATAAAAAATTGCACTGGTAGTTCTACCGATGGAGCCGCTAACATGCAAGGACAGTATAGAGGCTTCTCTACGTGGTTGTCCAGAGAATCTCCAGGCCAAATTCATGTTTGGTGTTATGCACATGTACTCAATTTAGTACTGGCTGACACCACAAAGGTTGTAATTCCAAGTGCATCGTTATTTAATCTAATAAATGATGTTGGAGTTTTTATTCGTGAGTCTTATCAACGAATGAATGTATGGCTAAATGTCAGTCAGGACCCACACCATCGAAGGCTCTCTGTGATTGGGGAAACACGCTGTGGTCCAAAGATGCAGCACTTAGAAAAATATTTGGATCATTTTCCCAACCTGATTCGGCTTTATATGTTGACCTTATTGTAACATTGGCAAAGATTGAAGAAAACTCAAGATCTAAGCCAGAAGTACGAATAAAGGCAAAAACTTACGTAGAATCACTGCTTAAATATGAGACAATTCTCACAGCACATATATTTCTTCGGATTTTTGAGCTGACATCCCCATTGTCAAAATATCTACAAACAAGTGGCTTAGATGTATTACAAGCTCATCACATGGTCACAGGGACACAGGAAAATCTCAAAAAGCTTGCCAGAGATTTTGAAGGGGTCAAGAACAGTGCAGATGATTTTATAAGATGGGCAAATGACAAACTACAAGAACTTGAAGTACAGGCCACCTTGCCTCATAAAAGGTTAAGAAAGAAGAAAAGCATGGCTGGTGAATGTTCTCAAGATGAAGTAATATCTGAAGCCATCATGGCATATAAGATACAAGTACACAATGTGATCCTTGATGTAATCACGGAGAGCATAACTCAACGTTTTCTTGCTAGTGAAACACTGTATGCCAACTATGCATGCCTAGACCCTAGGAACTTTTCAAACATAAGAGAACAAGGGCTTCATATATCTGCAATGGAAGATTTAAGTAAAGTCTTGATCGAATTTAATGAGAATGCCACAGCTGAAAATTTGCGGTGTGAATTAACTAGTCTAGCTTTGCATTGGGACAAATTGAAGACATCAGCGCTAGAGGTGTAAGGGTGTCAAGTGAAACGCCCATGGAAGATCTAAGTCAACAATTTGATGAAATGGAGCTGTTAAATAAGCCATGTGCAACATGTAAGAAATGTGCCATTTGTTGCTATCAAATTTGTTGCTATCAAATTCTACGGTGCTACAATTTATTAACAGATGCCTATAATGTGATAGGTCTAGCCTACAAATTCCTACTGACTCTATCATTTACTCAAGTTGCTTGTGAGAGAAGCTTCTCCACCTTGAGGTTCATCAAGAATCGACTGAGGAATACTGTATCCCAGGACCATTTGGATTCATTCATGTTAATGGCTACAGAAAAAGAAATCCTCATGAGTCTTGATGTGGATGCCATCATCAACAGAGTTGCAGACAGTAGTGAAGCCCTGCAAAGTCTTCTTATTCCTTGATAACGTATCATTCCTAAGTCTTTCCAGTATTAGTAGGGTTCAAATTTAAAATGTTCAAATCATAAACGAGGTAGAAAGTTCTTGAGCCGAGCCTTTTGTTCCTGGTGGAAGTGTTGATGTAGGAGGATCTGCTACTTATGGCTTGTTCACATTGAACATTTTGTTGCAGTTATGTTTAATGATCTAATGTTTCAATACATTAAAATAGCTATAAGATCTCACATTGTACTGTTGGTGTTTTTTGTTTAGAGAGCACTAGCATTGACAAATTTAAACATTAAATTTTAATTACACTTTTTGTTAAACGTGATGATTTTATAGGTTTAGATTTCCTGATGCTCCTTGTTATTTATACAACCAGGGCAATGATTGGGATAGGGAGAACTCGTAAGAATGTACCAATACCACTATACCAGCAACGCCCTTTCAGCGCGCCACAATATCGTGAATGGAGCCCACAATAGGTGGGCCTGTGTCCCCACAGCCGGTGGGCCTGTGTGCTCTAAATGCCAGGGCCGATTTTTGGTCCCAGTCCGGCCCTGACAGCCACCACTAGGCCTGTTGACATGATCACTCCTAAACGCCCTCTCCAATGCAGAGCTCGGCCTGCATCTTGGGATAATCAGGAACTACGAGTGATGAAGCAAACTAGGAGAAGGCTAGAGTGCAAGTGGAGAAGGAAACCAACAGAATATAATAAGGAAGCTGTCAGGGTCGTGACTAACCTTTACCTTGCCAAGATAAGGACTGCTAGTTGAGCTCACCTCGCTGACCGGATAAGCGAGGCTTCAAATCAGCAGGCAGAACTTTTCCATATACTGTAGCTTGCGACCTATCCGGAATTGGCCTAAGTGATGGGCCTCTGTGAGACATGGGGCGAGAGAGTAGAAGCTCTCGCCGGAGTGTCGTCCTCCCTCAGAAAGGAGCAAGAGGTACAAACTGACCTGCCTACATCACCCGTCAAGACAATACAGTAGGGAGTTGATACCTGTGAGTTAGAGCAAGAACTGTCAAAGATGATGGTGGCCACTCAGACTGGGAGAGAATTGGTGCGAAGACAAAATTCCTCTACTTCCTTAGCCATCAGCAGCCAGAAGAACTTTTGTCAAACCCTTGCCAAAGTCTTTTGAGAAGCTAGGTGTTCCGCCAATGGAATGGCATGGGCGAAGTGCATCACCCATCCCTGAAGTCTTTTAGGAACCACCAGTTGAGTTTCTTCCTGTTGGCCATTCTTACGAAATCGATACAGTCTAACTTCAAAATTTGTTTCTCCTTCTTTAGTGGTTCCCTCCGGAACCACCTGCAACTGGCTTTCTTCTAGCCCCTGGAATGCCAGCTGACCCAACCAAAGCCTGGACCGGGGGAGAACTGGTGCCTATGCCCCTGGTGGACCGACCTTTTGACCAGATTGCCATGGACATAGTAGGGCCCCTGGTCAAACTGACAGGAGGTCACCAATACATCTTGGTGGTCATAGATTACACCAACAGGTATCTGGAGGCGATACCCTTGAGGACAACGTCGGCTAAAGTGCTAGCTAAGAACTGCAGGGGATCTTGGCCAGAGTAGGATTCCCTTGAGAGGTCCTGACTGATCAAGGGTCTAACTTTATAGGTTTAACATTCAAGCAGATGTGGGAGATGTTAGGGGTGAAACCCCTTAAGATGTCTATTTACCATCCCCAAGCAAACGGACTGGTGGATTCAATAGGACTTTAAATGGGATGCTGAGGAAACTGGTTATAGAAAAGCTAAAGTCATGGAATACATATCTGGCACCCTTGATGTTCACTGTGAGGGAAGCACCCCAATCCTCTACTGGCTTCTCCCCCTTTGAATTGCTTTATGGGAGAAATCCCAGGGGGATACTAGACCTGATAAGACAAAAGTGGGAGGAGGGGAAAGATTATTCACAAAATGCCTTACAATAGATCATAGACATGAGAAATAGTTAGAATGCAGCATGGGAACTGGCTAAGGAAAATCTAGGGCAGCGACCCACGCCGGGCATACAACTTTGACTATTCTTCATATTCCTCTTATTCTTCCATTTCTTTTGATATGGACTCCGATTTCGACACTTCGCCCCTTCCCGATACCATAGTGATTCTCCGGTACCGAAACGCCGCAAAACCAATGCACCCTTGGTACCGAAGAAACCTAAAGTAGGGGTTTCCATGGTACCGAGGCAAAATAAAGTGGAGGTTTCCCTGCTACCGAGACGTGGTGGCGCTGTGGGCTAAACCGCAGAAGCCTGTGCTGCAGGGTCAGAAGACCAGCAGTCATAAGTTCGAATCCACGCGACGGAGTGAGCGCCCGTCGCTTGTCCCAGCTCCCACCAACCTAGCGGTTCGAAAGCATGCAAATGCGAGTAGATAAATAGGTACCACCTCGGTGGGAAGGTAAACAGCGTTCCATGTCTAAATCACACTGGCCATGTGACCACGGAAAGATTGTCTTCGGACAAAACGCTGGCTCTATGGCTTGAAGAGCGGGATGAGCGCCGCCCCCTAGAGTCGGACACGACTGGACAAAAATCGTCAAGGGGAACCTTTACCTTTACCCTTTCCCTGGTACCGACAACCAAAAGATCTGGAGACAAACATACTGTACCTGAGCCATACCTCTCCTCCAGTTGATCTCGGTACCGACCTGGCTGATACCGCACACGGTACCAAACGTAAAGCTAAAGGTACAGATACACACTCTGACACCAAAACAAAGCCTGCCAAATGCCAGAAGGCTCAATGTCCATCTGGATCACAATCCTCAACAGCCCAGGATTCTGAGTAGGATTCTTCTGACTCTATGGTACCTCAAGGTTCTCCACCTAACATGAATACACCAGACTCTGATATCTGTGATGGAAATCCTCCATCTCCAGTAGCAGACTTCAGTTCATATTCCACCATGATACAAAGAATCGCAAAAGCCTTAGATGTGACTGTTCAACAACCTCCACAGAATGAAACTGACAAAGTCTACAAGGACATTGATGAAGATTCAACACCTCCGTTACATTTGTCCTTTATCCCATCTTTGATCCGTTTACTCAAGCAAACCTGGGACAAATCCTCCTCGATACCACAGATGTCTCAGCGGGTCGAGAACCTCTACAAGATTCATGGTACTGACACAGATTTTTTTTAGCCAAGCACCCACCTCCCTACTCAATAGCTGTTGATGTTACACAAGTAAAATCCCGCACGAGGTCTAACACGACACCCAATAATAAGGAGTGCAGGAAGCTGGATATCTTGGGAAGAAAGGTCTACTCTTTGACATCATTCACTCTTAGAGCTGCTAACTACATTGCAGCGATGGGGACTTACCACAAACACCTATGGAACCGCGCCCTCTGATCGCTGCAGGCTGCCCCTGCACAGCTTAAACCACATGGCCTCTCGTTCCACTAGGAGGCTATGGCTCTTGCAAGGCAGGAGAGGGTAACGGCTAGACATATTATAGAGTGTGCCTCTAAGCACTTGATGACAGGAGTAGCCATAGGAAGACATGCTTGGCTGCACTCAGCTAATATTACTGATGATTCCAAACTCAGAATAGAAGACCTACCCTTCGATGGCACTGGACTCTTTGACCCCAAAATGGATGACATCCTAGAGAATCTACACAAAATGAAAAAGACAGCTCGTGCCTATAATTCTTATCCTTACTACAAACCTCAAAGATGCAATTAGAAAAGGCAATATTCTTATCAATTCTACCAGTCTTACAGACCTTATTCTGGAAAACAAAGGTATCTGCCCCAGCAATTGTCTTCTTACCAGCCTCGCCAGCAAGATCAGTGTCAGTGTGCTCACCAGTCATACAGGAAGACGGGTAAGAAATCTAAGCAGAGGCTTTGACTTTCAAACTCAATGACTCCTTTCCCATCTGCCGTTCTTCCCACGTCTAGCACTATTCTTAAACACCTGGTCTCAGATTACTACCTATTCCTGGGTGCTTTCCATCATCACCCATGGTTACGCCATAGAGATCATCGCCACCCCTCCATCATGTATCGTTTATACTTGACCTTCTCTCCCCCTCAAAAGAGAAATAGAACTTCTAACAAAATCAGCCATTTCATCAGTCACCATTGATCCCATCAGCCCCAGATTTTTTTTCAAAGTACTTCCTGGTTCCAAGGAACAACGAATCGTTCCACCCTATTCTAGATCTTTGAGTTAAATTCCTCCATTATTTGCCACTGTTTCCGTATGGTAACCCTGGAGTGTATCCTTCGTCTTATCCAACACGGGGATTGGTTTTCATTCATCAATCTAAGCGATGCATACTTCAATATCTCGATCAGGCTGGACCACCGAAAATACGTCTGCTTCTCTCTTGGAAACGTTTCCTACGAATACAACGCCTTGCCTTTCGACTTGTCAACAGCCCCTCGGGTATTTACAAAGTATATGGCTCCCGTCACCGCCTTCCTTTGGAAGCAAGGTGTATCAGTCTACACATACATAAAATGCAGTCCCTTCAAGCTCGGCATCTTTATTCAACCCCATGTGGGACTTGCCCAAGAAACGAATTTGAGTCACTCAAGTTGGCGAGACAACTTCTTTGGTGGACTGACTCAAACAATCTGCTTCTGGGTCGTCCCTTCACCCCTCTTCTCCTCACATTCAGAGTAACTACTGATGCCAGACCAGTAGGTTGGGGAGCACATTGTCAACACCTTCAAGTGTACGCAACATGGTCCTGAAGGGAAGGGTCTCTTCATATCAACAATCTTGAGCTTCTGGCAATTTTCAAAGCTTTCCAAGCGTTCCTACCATTCATTATAGGCACTGCAGTACAAGTAACTACGGACAATACAACAGCCATGCATTGTGTGAACAAACAGGGAGGCAGTCACTCCCTAACCCTTCTGTACCTGACAGTCCAATTCTGTGAATGGTGCCTGGAACACCTCACCTTTCCCTCAGCAATTCACATATCCACACAGGACAATCCTTGGGCGGACAGGTTCAGCAGGGCAACATCTCAAATGCACGAATGGTCTCTCAATCAGGTCTTCCTCAAAATCTGCAAGAGATGGGACTACCGGATATAGATGCATTTGCCACACACAACAACACCAAGTGTATCGCCTATTACTCCAGGGTGGGCAGAGGTGCAGGATCGCTGGGAGATGCCCTCATGGTTCCATGGAGCAAGCATCTACTTTACTTGTTCCCTCATATACCACTCATACAGCGAACAATAGTCAAAATCAAACAGGACAACGCGGATGCAATACTAATTGGTCCTTATTGGCCAAGACAGCCATGGTTTACAATGCTGCTGACCATGGCCTCCGAGTCACTTCGACTGCTGTGTCTCCCTCACCTACTAACTCAAAACGAGGGGAAGACTTACCATCCAGACCTAAAATCTCTGCACCTCAGTTTGTAGAATATTACCTCAGTAGACACCATTGTGTCTCATTGTTGGAAACCATCCAACCTTTATGAGCATAAATGGCGGGCCTTTGAGAAATTTTCCCTCATAAACTTCCAATGTCACCAACATCTATGGATGCGGTGTTGTTCTTCCTCTCCTACCTTTTTGACAACCATCTCACACTATCAACTCTTAAAGTATATCTGTCAGCAACTGTGGTGCATTAACCACAGGGCTTGGATGCTGCTTTGTTGTTCCGTCATCCAAAAGTTAAACGGTTTCTCCGTGGGCTTCCACCCAAAGAGAAAACTAAAGAACAATTACTAGATGCTTTTGTTATGGAACAGTTAGTGACAACTTTGTGGGGTAATCTGCGGAGCTGGGTACCGAAGAACCATCCTAAAACTTTAGAAGAAGCAGTACGCCTAGTGGAGGATTTTTGCAATGGAGAAGAGTATGGACGAGAAAGCTCCCCCCTTCTTCCAGAAACAGGCCGAAGGAGAGACAAAATGGTGACCAGCAGCTTTCTGGGAGCTATGCCACGTGGGCCATTCAACCCCAATACAACAACCAAAGGGAGAGGCCAGAGGGCCAAAATCAGTGTGACCCATCACAGTAGACCCACGGGTTTTTGAAAATACTGGAGAATGGAGGGGAAGAAGAGACAGCAGAGCCGTCTGCTTTGGATGCGGCCTGGAAGGACACCATCGCCAAGAATGCCCTGGGACTGACTGTTCTTGGGTTGGACAGAAGCCCACCATGATGCAGGTCCAGGGCTCTGAGCAGAGCCAGTGGGAGGTGATGGCGTATGTGAACGGAAAAGAAAAAAGAGCTCTTGAGGACAGTGTATGTGGAAAAACTCTAGTACGGAGTTTACGAGGGGCAAGACTAGGGGGAAACTTAGTGGTAAAGCATATACATGGACGTATGAAGCCCTATAACATGGCTTGGGCAAATATATAGATGGAAAGTGCAGGCGATTGAAAACAGGAATAGTGCCAGGTCTTGCAGAAGAGATGCTGCTGGGTCGTGATTGGGTAGGGGCCCAAAGGTTATTACAATTGAAAGAGGGTTTGCAAGGGGAGCAAACCAGTCGATTTTAGTCATTCTAGCAATCTAACTCTATGGTCAAAATGTTAGTCATTTCCAGTAGCAAAGATGCAAATTAAATTTTCATGTTTATGAAAATGGCTTCTACAAAGAAAATGCAAATTCTCGAACACTATGAAAAGCAAGACTCCAAGCTTCGTTGAAGGATGCAATGAGAATGAGGCAAAGAGTACGATTTGCAATAGTTATTTGTCGGTTGCCAACAAAGGAGCTACTGACTTTGAGCCCCATGTTAACAGCGAGAGGGATAGAAACCTAATCAAACTGTCAGTGTCATCAAAAAAACTGATGCTGATAGTTTTTTTCAGCCTAAGCATGCGTGCGATGGAAGCAACTTTGACATTCCATACAGTTTGTCATCATCAGTCTTACAACTCAATGACCTGCACAACTAGTTTGATGCACACATTATTTGAAGATTCGGAAACCACTAAAGATATTGCATGTGCAAAAACAAAAACTGAGGCAATAATAAAACAGGTATAATTGGGCCCCACACTGTTGATCAACTGGTGAAATCGTTAGGTGGCATTTCATGTTTCGGTGTTTCAACAGATGCTAGCAATCCTGGTTCGCAAAAAATATTTATGATCGTTGTTCAATACTTTAACTTGGAAGCAAGTGGAATCCAAATTAAGAATCTCGCATTAGACAACACACTAAATGAAACCTCAGAAACTATATCTCAGTATATTTTGAGAACACTCATTTTAGCACATTGGCTAAGCACACCTCTGTGAACACGGAAAAATATGCAAACTTGCTTTTCCATCTGGTACAGGAATTTCAGAACAGGTTTCTTCTGATATTTGCAACTCCATTTTCAGTGGACATTAATATATTACCTGCCAATTTGCAAATGGAATGCATAGAGCTCCAATCTGACCTTCAACTGAAAAGAAAAATTTGACCATGTCTCTTTAATGGACTTCTATAACATATATGTTCCCAGAGAAAAATATCCTTCACTTTACAATCACCCCTTATTCATGTCATCACTATCTGGAAGCACCTACATTTGTGAGCAGCTATTTTAAAGGATGAAGCACACAAAGAATAAAACTAGAACCAAAATATCTGATGAGCACCTTGAGCACTCACTGAGAATTGCAACAAGTTCCATCAAAGCAAATAGGGATGCATTGGTGGCTGAGAAACAATGTCAAACATCTCACCAACTTCATTTCCAAGTAATTTTAATATGTTAACTATGTTTTCTATGGGGTTTTTTTGGATGATCAGGTATTGTTACTGTTATTTTATGTGCGGCCCAAACCAAATTTTCGTCTTCTAATGTGGCCCAGGGAAGGTGAAAGATTGGACCCCCCTGGTCTAATCTAACATCAGAATCGGAGAAGGTTATGAGGTTGGTTAGGGCTTTTACATTGCAGGCTCTGCAATTTAATATATTGGTGCATGCCCACCATGTTCCCGGATTAGATAACATGATAGCTGACGCTCTATCGCGTCAACAGATGGAGCAGCTCAGGAAACTAGCAACAGATGCCAGGGTGCTGCCAGAAGTTCTTCCCCCGGAGGTCTGGCAGATTGGCGAGGAGAAATCTCCAGAGCAAAAAACAGAGGCTCTGAAACGAGAGAAGGGTACTGAGAAAATATGGGAAGTGCCAGAAATGGATATCTTTCCAGACAGGCTGAATGAGTCACCATGGCAGAAGGAAAATGAAAGAGGGGATGTATTTTATAATTGGTCTCTATTTCTTGATAAGAGTTGGAATAACTTAGATTTAAATTAAAACATGAATATAAGCTGATATCTAGAGGATAATCAAATAGTATATATATATATATATATATATATATATATATATATATATATATATATATATATATATATATATATATATATATATATATATATATGTGTGTGTGTGTGTGTGTGTGTGTGTGTGTGTGTGTGTGTGTGTGTGTGTGTATATATATATATATTATATATAAAAGAATACAAAGTTGTTTTTTGCATTGAAAAATGAATAGATCAGAGGCATGTATACCTAATATGAATAGTGGATGATTGTATATTCTGTGTTCTCCTATCCTCAAAACCCTTTCCCCATCCCTTACACTTCCTTTTACTTTTTGTATCCCCTACCCTATTCCTAGTAGTTTAAAAATAAAAAATATTTTTAAAAAAGGGAATGCCCCACCCCCACGACCGGAGGGCAAGGGATGGCGTGGAGCACAACCCCGTTGAGTCCATGGGACTATGATAAAAGTTATGCTGATGATACCAGTGGCCTGTTGCCCAAGTTGGAACCATTAGTACCTACAAGTGAAGTCCTGGTGGATATTGGGGAGAATAAAGTTGATAGTCTGAAAGTTATAAAGACTAAGCCTGTTATTTCCCGCTGAAAACAAGGGACTGCTAGAGAGAGGTAGCGAACCCCCTTCACACAAATGGACTGACTTTAATTGCTATTGCATGTATGACCAAGGACTGACCAAAGGACTATATGCTGTATGTATTCATACTGCTACAAAATTGATACAATACAATTATTTTACTTTACTACTATCAACACTTGTTTACTGACCTGGACTAAACTCTGCCTAAGCGCCTATACTGGATGGGTTTATGGAGCAGGATTTATGACAAACTCTGATTTATGGTATGACAAATGGACTGACTTTAATTGCTATTGTGTGTATGACCAAGAACTGAACAAAGGACTATATAATAGTGGGGCATTTAAACTTTGCATGTAGGGTGGTAGCGCCAGGTAGGGCGTTCTTTAAGAGGCTATGTGCTGCTATGAAGGGTCTTAACCGACCTAACCATAGAACAAGGATAACTAGGGGTATAAAGGAGGATCTCTTGGTGTGGAGACAGTTCCTGGATAACTTTAATGGGGTCTCTTTTTGACGAGTGAATATGATTTTGAAGGCTGATTTCCAGGTGAATTCTGATGCGGCCGGATCCTTAGGATTTGGTATTTATTTTAGAGGCAGGCGGTGCTCAGGCACCTGGCCTGATGTGCTTGGCAGCAGGATGGTATTATCAGAGACCTAACTTTTTTGGATTTTTTTTCCAATTGTTGGTGCTCTCTGCCCAAAGCTCTCTGGCTTTGGGCAGACGAATGGTCTAGTGCAACAATTTGGCGGTTGTTCATATCATAAACAACCTAACGTCGCAATCGGAGGTTATGAGATTGGTTACGGCTTTTACATTGCAGGCTCTGCAATTTAATACTGTATATTGGTGCATACCCAACACATGTTCCTGAAATTAGATAACAGAATAGCTGATGGAGCGGTTCGGGGAACCAGCGCCAGACGCCAGGGAGCTGCCAGAAGTTCTTCCCCTGGAGGTCTGGCAGATTGGCGAGGATAAGCAACCAGAGCAATAGGTTTGGCCCTGGCACCCAGGACAAGAAAGGGTTACTTGGCAGTAAGTACAGAGTTCCAAGATTTCAGGAGGAACGTAGGGCTCGAGCCAGCCTGGCCGGCTCCAGTTGAGCATCTTCAACAATTTATGGTGCACCTGCACAGAAAAGGGCTGGCTCCGGGCACCATTCAAGGTAAGTTATCAACTCTGGCCTTTTACGCTAAAATAAACGGGCATGCAGATTTCTCAGGAGACTTTAGGATTAGGAAAATACTAGAGGGTTGGTCGAAGGAAAGGGGTAGAACAAGGGACTCTTGGGTCCCTATCTCCCCTTCCCTTTTGGCACATATATGTGAACAATGGCTTTTCTTATGAACTACTGTAATCAATTGTTAACCGACCAAAATCGGACTACTACAGAACTGGTAGCAAAATTTGGGGCGACATGCTATAGCAGACAGACTAGACAGCTAAACCCTTAGACTTTGGTCCTACATTGCTATATTTGCTGTTTTAGATATTTTACTTTTTGTATGTCTGGTACGGCTGGTTTGTAGTGCAAACCAGTCTTTGAAGTGTTGTATTCAATTTTGCATGGCTTGATGCCGTAACAATTATGTATGTTATGAATGGATGCATATGAAAGAAGCTTATTTAATGCAGCTGCCCTTATAGCCTTCTTCAGGGCGGTTAGGATTAGTGAGTGGGTGGCCGTTGGCAAAGCTGGCAGTTCTGGTTTAGCGCTTCAATGTCAGTAAGGATTGGGGATGATTACATAGAAAATTTTATTAGACGATCCAAGGCCGACCTGTGGAGGCCGAGAACAGGGACCTGAGGCGTTTATGGGAGTCCGGTCGCTCCCAAAGATTTCTAGGAAGAGACTGGGGATATAAAAGAAGCCCAGGACAAGATAGGTTGGGAAACCATCTGGGTACACGACCCATGGACAGGAAAGTGGGAGCAAGTCCGGGTGCCCCACGAGGCAGAGAAGCGGCGGAGGAAAGGTCTACCTGAGTGTCCATCTTACTGTGGTGACACGGAGACGAGAGAGTGGAGGTGTTGCTTGCGTGAGAAGGAGGCGATCGTCAGTAGAAGATAAGAGGGCATGGCATTTGGCAGAAGTCCAGAAGATGGGGTACTTCCCGGACTGTGGCTGGCCAGTCCGGTAAAGGGGTCCCCACTCTGGGGGTGGACAGGGGATGAGGAGACCCTACCGCTGTTAGCATCTGAAGGATTTTTCCGGAACGGATTATCGTTGCTATGCAGGGCACCACTGTATGCTTTTGAAGATGCAAATCTGTGTGGATTTGGGGGGGGGGGGTGTGCGCCTTGTGCAGGAGCATGTAAAGCGTGCAAACGCCAGAGTCCATTGGAGTCCAGAGGTTCAGGGAGCTAGCGCCAGAAGCCAGGGAGTTGCCAGAGGTTCTTCCTCCAGAGGTCTGGCAGATTGGCGTGAGGACACATCCAGAGTGATAGGGCTTGGCCCTGGCATCAAGGACCAGGAAGGACTACTCAGACGTGAGTACAGTTTTTGGAGTTGAGGAGAATGGTCGATCTGCAGCAGGCTTGGCCAGCTCCAGTCAGACACCTGCAGCAATTCATAGTGTATCTTTATAGGAAAGGCTTAGCGCTGGGCACTATATACAAGGCAAGCTGTCGGCTTTAGCATTCAATGCAAAAATTAATGGTTACCCGAATCGTTCAGGGGACTATCGAATTAGAAAAATGTTAGAGGGATGGTCTACTCTAAACAGAGGGGTAGAGCTTTCCCGGAGACAGCACTGGGGTGCCTGTGCGAAGGGGCGGGGGAGCACTCACGCCAGCGCTGGCAGCTGTGGAGAGGGGAGTGTGTGCAGGGGGGAGGTCTTTCTCGGTGGCCCGGTCGGGCTGAGGCCACGGACCGGCGCTGGACCGTGGACCAGGGGTTGATGACCTCTGGCTTAACAGACCCCCACTCCCAAAGCCCATGCTGCTGTCATACGTGGCTGGGCTCTGTACTCATTAGTAGCGCTTGGTACTACAGGGCATCCGTAGCAGCCCTGTAGGACCAGCGCCGCTTACTGGACAGCCGGATCACATGACCAGCTAGACGCTGGGGGAAGCAGAGAGAGAGGAGAGGGCCGCGGAGGAAGAACAAAAGCTTCTGAAACCAATTACCAGGAAGTTTATTAGGCCTGAGACTGGGGAGGGGAAGATAAAGTTATGACTGAGAGCCTGCTGGACAGTGGAGAGGCGGCTAGGATAGCTGTCTGTAGTTGTGGACACACAAATTTTAGTAGTCTTTTTGTGTTAACAAAAGCTACATGCTGCCGTCCCCCCTGTTTTTATTGGTTTTTCTTATCGTTGTTGTTCTTTCTGCCAGCCTTGGTGCAAGTCTTCTTGCCACCGGAGGTCAGAAAGAGAGAAGCCCCACTGCCATCCCTGCTGATTTGTCGCCACCCCACTTTTGCTGTGATGCCACATTCAGACCAAGGAAGAGAGCAGACTGTAGCAAGATCCAGCTGTGTCTCCCAGCCACTGCCGTCTCCATCGTGTAGCCACTTCTAAGCCAGCCGTGTGCACACAACTCCTGCTTCCAAAGCTCTTGGGGCCCAAGGGATTCTGGGGAGAGGCGGTAATAAAAAAAATCACCTGCCACAGGGATCATGAGTTGGATTGTCCCACCATTTCCATTACGAAGGGCAGGAATATTCCCTGACCTTCATGCATCCATGATCCCTTTGAGCTCACTGACAACTAGGCGAGAAATATATTTTTCACAAAACGTAGGAGGGTAAGGCTGATTGGTCTCAAATGGTTACTTAAATCCAGTAGGTTTACGAAGACCCGTTACGGCTAGTCATGGTCATCTTTGGCCGTCTAACATGCTGGGAGTAACCTCTGACCTTGAGGACTCCTCCCCTATTCTTTCTAGGTGGTCTTATTTTAATGGTCCACCCTCGAAGGCTACTGGATCCATTGAGATTCCAAGAAAACATGAGAGGGATTCCAGCTGCTCTGTCTGGCGCTCCTGTCGAAGCTCTGGTGGATGGCTGGTTTACCGCTGCCGCTAGGGCTGTAGACATGATTGCTCCCAAACGCCCTCTCAGAGGCCAGAGTCCTGGTATAACCGGGACCTACACTGGTCCCATCACCTCCTGGGAAATAGAAGGGGAAGATATGGAGGCAGTGTCAAATTTTATCTTCCTGGGCTCCATGATCACTGCAGATGGAGACAGCAGCCCTGAAATTAAAAGGCGCCTTCTTCTTGGGAGGAAAGCGATGACAAATCTTGACAGCATCTTGAAAAGCAGAGACATCACCTTGCCAACAAAAGTCCGAATAGTCAAAGCTATAGTTTTTCCTGTCATGATGTATGGAAGTGAGAGCTGGACCATAAAGAAAGCAGACCGCCGAAGAATTGATGCCTTTGAATTGTGGTGCTGGAGGAGGCTCTTGAGAATCCCCTGGATTGCAAGGAGAACAAACCTATCAGTTCTAAAGGAAATCAACCCTGAATGCTCACTTGAAGGACAGATCCTGAAGCTGAGGCTCCAGTACTTCGGCCATCTCATGAGAAGAAAAGAGTCCTTGGAAAAAACCTTGATGTTAGGAAGGTGTGATGGCAAGAGGAGAAGGGGACGACCGAGGATGAGATGGCTGGACAGTGTCTGCGAAGCAACCAACATGAACCTGACACAACTCCGGGAGGCAGTAGAAGACAGGAGGGCCTGGCGTGCTCTGGTCCATGGGGTCACGAAGAGTCGGACACGACTAAACGACTAAACACACACACACAAGCAATGAAGCAAATCAGGAGACAGCTAGAGTGCATTTGGAGGAAGGAACCGACGGATTATTACAAGATAGCTGTCAAGATCGCAACTGTTACCTAGCTAAGGTAACGGCTGCTAAACAATCACACCGCTGACCGGATAAGCGAAGCTTCTAATCAGCAGGCGGAGCTCCTCTGTATAATTCGTAATCTATCCGGAATTGGTCTGGGTGATAGGCCTCCCATTAATATCTCACCTGACCAATTTGCAGCATTTCTTAAATCAAAAGTGGAGAATACAGTGAGTCAAGCAGAGACGTCCAGCGCTCCACCTTGCCCGGTAATCCTCGACTTCTTTCAGCCTGTGATACCAGATGTGGTGGACAAGGCACTTGATTGCTGTCGGGCCACCTCCTCCTCCTCCCTTGACCCTTGCCCAGCCTGGCTAATTAAAGGGTCTCCTCAAGGAGACACTCATTAGGCCCATTAGGAAGAAACCAAATTTGGTGGCGGGTGACATTGGACTGGAATTATAGGCCCGTCGCCAATGTTTCCTTCCTTAGCAAAGTGGTGGAGAGGGTGGTGGCAGACCAGCTTCAGACGCTCTTGGACGAAACCAATGCTCTGGACCCATTCCAGTCCGGCTTCAGGCCACGCTATGGTACAGAGACGGCACTGGTCGCACTGCTGGGTTACCTATTGAGGGAGGCCGATAGAGACAATTATGTCCTTGTTGGTCCCTCCTTGATATCTCAGCAGCCTTTGATACCATTGACCACGGTATCCTCCTGGGGAGCCTCTCCGAGCTGGGAATCAGTGGCCTGGCACTTGCCTGGCTCCGTTCCTTCTTGGGGGACTGTCCCATGGAGTCTCAATTGTGGGGTTCCGCAGGAATTGATCATCTCTCCAATGCTGTTTAACATCTATATGAGGCCACAGGGGGTGTGGGGCATCGTGTCATCAGTATGCTGATGACATACAGCTCTACATCTCTTTTTCACCTTCTGCAATGGAGCCAGCAGGGACTGCTGAGGGGCCTTACGTCGAGAGGCCCAGAAGGAAACAAGAAGAAACCAGGCCTTCTTGGCGGTGGTCCCTCGGTTGTGGAATACTCTCCCAACAGAAATCTGCCTGGCACCCTCACTGGGTGCTTTAAAAAGCCATTTAAAAATTTGGCTCTTTAAGCAGGCCTTTCCTCCAGTCAATTAATTGCTTTGTTTCTTCAATTTCCCCATCTTGATAATGTATATATCCATTAGTTAGCTGGTTTTATTATTAGATATTATCAAGCATGTTATTCTATTGTATTTTATCATTTATGTAAGCCGCCCCAAGTAGACTTTGTTTAGAGGAGCAGGGAATAAGTCTAAATAAAGTCCTGCTGAGAGACCATAAGCAGCTGAGACTCTGCTCCTGCTGTGTGGACTGACACTGGTTATCCGTCTGTGAGACGCAAGGCGAGAGTTTAAAGGCTCTCACCAGAGGCTCCCTCAAAAAGGAACAAGAGGCACAGACAAAGCCGCCTGCACCACCCGGGACCAAATAGCGGGTAGTTGATACCAGGGAATTGGAGCGGGAACTGTTAAAGACGACAGTAGCCACTCAGACAGGGGATGAATTGGTGGGAAAAGAGGAAAGGGGGAAGTCCATCGTAGAGGCGGGAATGGGAGATATGAAAGGACACGTGGACTTAATGCCGGGAGGCTGAGAAATGATATGGGTAGAGGACCCTTGGACCGGGGGGGGGGGTGTAAATGGGAGAAGGTATGGGTTCCCTGAGAGAAAGCTGATTACCGGCCAAGATGGGGACTACTGCAATGTCCTTCCTATTGGGGAAATCTGAGGCCACAGAGTGGCACAGGCAGCTCAGAGAGGAAAAGGAGGTGGTAGAGAGGGAGGAAAGAGAGCACCGGGCATGACGTCTAGAAGCCCAGAGGGGCTAATTAACGGACCATGGACTCCTCTATGAGGAGAGGAAGACTCTTATGGGACAGACGGAGGTGCAAGATGAGGACACCACCCCACTACTAAGCCCTGAGAGAGAGACTTATGAGTTGGAAAACAGTAACCCGTTTTTGAAAGGACCTTGGGATGAGTTAAGATGTCACCCCTTTGTTAAAGACGTTTGGATGCCCTCACCGGACCCATTGCCAACGACAGAAACTGTGTGGACTGCCAGTGGTCATCCATCTTTGGCCTTCTAACGTGCTAGGAGTGACCTCTGACCTTGAGGGCTTCTCCCGAATTCTTTCTAGGTGGTCTTGCTGGGAGACCATAAGCAGCTGAGGCCGGTGGTCCACAATGACTTCTGCAAGGCCCTGGACATGGAGACCTCGCTTTTTGAGTGCTACAAGGACCAGGCCGTGATGCTGGACACGCAGTATCGCATGGTTAAGAGCCTCAAGTCTCTGCCTGAAACATCAGTGACACAACCAGGGTGGGACGCTCCTTTCCCTCTCTAGCTAAGAGCGCACGCGGTGAGTCGGTCTTGGGGCTCCTGGTGATTTTACTAATTTTTGTTCCGTAGCTTTAAATACTTAATGGGCCTTGTGACATACGGGGACCTGTGCTTTTGTAAAGGTCTGCAGGATCTTAAAATCAGAATTATTCTGTCCACTGCTCCGTGGGTGGGAGCACAGCAAATCATACAAGGCGCCTTTGTAGGCCCCTTCCAACTCAACTGTTGTATGATTTGAAACATTAGCAGACGGTTATCTACTTGGAACTGAGGAGTGTCGTCATCCTACCTCACAGGGTTGTTGTGAGAATAAAGGGGGAGGGGGGACCATGTAGATTCTGGATCCTGGAGAGAGGAAGGGATAAAGTCCCACAGTCAGGTTCACGCAGCACCCAAGGGCCAGCTCCTCCAGTGGGACCCTCAGGAACAAAGAGCAATTCCTAAAGTGTACTGAGAGGAAGTGGTGGATACTGTATAAGGTTATGGTTCTGCTTTTGCAGGACGTTTGGAGGGAAGAGAAAAAGCGCCTGATGGTTTTTATCGGCCCCAAGTGGCTAAGATATAAATGCATTTTTTATGTTTTTTAACTTGTTTTAACTGAAGTAAGCCGCCCCGAGTAGACGTTGTCTAGAGGGGCGGGGTAAAAATTGAATAAATAAATAAATAAGGTGGTGAAAGGACCACTGTCCTCCTCAGGGCATGTGTTAACACAAGGGGTATCCCCAGGATACTGCTTTCAGCCAGTTCTCACCAAGGTCCACTATTTTGAATAAGGAGGAATAGACATTTTGGTATCTGTTGATTCCCCCCCCCCCCAAATCCATTCTGTCATGCTTATTTCGCCTCCAGTTGACTATGCACCATCCATCACAGCCATGAACATGGCCAAAGTCTTTATTTAATACTGTCCCATCACAAAGCAGTGGAAGTCATCACAGGCTTTGATCTATTTTGTCTCGGGAAGGTCTGAGTGTAACTTCTAATGACATTATGCTTGGTTGCAATCGGAAAGGCCCTTTCACTTCATTGAAGAGTAAAACACCTGGAAGAGGTTCAGAAGCCCGCCCCATCAACATCTGGAAGAGACTTATCAGGGACCAGAAGGGAAGTTGCTATGCCAAAGCTCAGCTGTGAAAGTTTGCAATGGGGGAGAAGCCACCCACTCTTTGCTCAACTACAGCTAACAAATTGGACAGTGAAGATCAAGACCGTCACAATTGTATTTTTCCGAGACGTCACTTCCGCTACAATGGCGATGCATGGCTGAGTTTTCGTCTCTTCACCCTGATATCTAAAAAAGGAAGTTAAATGCCCTTCTCCCTGCATGAACTGTGAGTTAACAGCTTTTAAACTCTTTATGAAAACTTCAGGCAAAGATAGAAAGACTTTAGAAGTATAATTGCAATGTCTCTTATTGTATGCTGTATGTATGTATACTTTTATTACCTGATGTTAGCCGCCTAGAGTGGTCCTGAGTTGGCTACATAGGCGGGATATAAATAAAATAAATAAATAAATAATCTTTAAAAAAGCACTTTCGTTTTCGACCGGAGAAGAGGCTGGTAGGGAAACAAAAAAAAAGTGGTCTGTTAAACACGACTTGGCTTCTTAAGTTATAAATCTTTGCCTTGTATACAATGTGAATTTCATTGTATGGGTATACTGTGTATATACTTACAATGACAAAAATTATAAATTATATTATTATATATGCGTAAAGGTAGATAAGAAGGAGGGCTGGGTGTGTGGACAGCCACACAAACCATCAGATAACAGCCTCGATCGAATTGCCAGATTAGAAAGAGTAGAAGAGGGAGAAGCATCGAGCAGCCTTTTTGAAGTCAGCATGGAGAAAACAGTTTCAGATCTCATCTCCTCCATGAAAGGAATGCAAGGCCAGTTCGGACAGCTTCTCTCTAAAATGGACCTTTTAATAGAAGGACATCAATAGATGAGACAAGATTTACAAAAACTACAGGGAGAAATGACAGATATTAAGACAAGTTTAGATAAAACAGGCGGCAGGCTACAACAACTGGAAGATTTTCAGGGCAGCCTTGGGCAAGATTTTCAGGGCAGAGTGAAAAAACAGCATGAATCTATTAATGAACTAAAGAAAAAACTCATCTATTTCGAAGATAATGCGAGACGTAACAATATTAAAATAATGAACTTTGACCATAAAGTGAGCTTAAAACAAGAAGTGATAGATTGGATCAATGCAGTGATGAACTCCCAACATGTGGCTGAGGAAGATATCGAGAGAGTTCATTTTGTTGGAAAACCCCAAAGAAACAGAAGACCAATAATAGTGAAATTTTTTAATTATGTCAAGAAAGATCAGTTTCTTAAGGTCACTAAGGAAAAGCCTGAAGTGCTAGTTTATAGATCAGATCCAGTCCAGATTTATCAAGATGTAAGCTCTGAAACCATCCAGTGGAGGAAAACAATTACTTCAATTTTAATTAAGAATGGCAAGAGATACAACTGGGGCCATCCTGTTTTTCTGAAAATATGCAAGGATAGAATCCTTCACAAAATCCACTTCTTCAAAGAGGGAAGACATCTGTTGATGGCTTGGGGAATTTGGGAAGACCAGAGTGTACAAGAAGCAAGCAAGCAAGTAGCTCTGTAAAGACAGTTGATTTGAAAGAGAAGATATTCTGAGGGAGGATATTTTTTGATTGGAAGAGACTAATGGACACTATTGGATGTCGGAATAATCTTTTCCCCCTATTTTTCCCCTCCTCCTTCCCCCCCTTTTTTTCTTCCTCTCCCCTTCCCTTTTTGTAAGGGGAAATTACCCCCCTTTTTTCTCCTTCTTTATCTTCCCTTTTTTTGTTTTGGGTTTTTTTTCCCATTTTTTAAAATTATATGTATGTGTTCTGTATGTACAGTATATGTATACATAAATGGATGTATGCATATATATTTTCTACATTTTTTCTCTATTTTTTATTTATTTATTTTATTTTATTTCCTTTTAGTTTTGTTTTTGTGGTATTTTTTTGTTTTGTTTTGTTATTGTTTTGGATTATCCAACTAACTGGGGTTTAAAAAATAATAATAAATAAAAAAAGAGAAGAAGAAAGGATGTTTAAAGTTAGAAGGGAAGGCATTTGGATATATATATGTGGATAATATATGATGTGGGGTGAAAAGGAGATGGAGGTTCAGCTGGGGTCCGGACTGGTGCGGGTGGCGTCTCCCCCCCTCCCAGAGCTCGTGTCAAACATTAGTGGGACGCGGGGAAACTGGAGGAAAAGTGTTTATATGGAGGGAAGAAGGATAGGGAATTAGAGGTAGGTGAATTTATTTTTTTTAGTTGTCTTTGCTTTTGTTTATGTTTTGGGAAATGCACAAAGGGACCGATTAAGAGGCGGAGGATGGAGCAGATATGGGGAAAAACATAAGAGTAGCTACTTTAAATGTGAGAGGCCTAGGGTCTGTATTAAAGAGAAGGAGAATAGAGCTATTATTAAAGAAAAGTAAAGTTGATATTATCTATCTACAAGAGACACATCAACTAAAGGATGGAGTCAATGAATTGAAATTGCAAAATATACATATATATGAAAAAACATTTGGGACTTCTAAATCTAAAGGTGTAGCAATATTAATATCTAAACATTGTGAATTTGTAGTAAAAGAAGTAATAAAAGATAGTAATGGCAGATATTTGATAATCCAAGGTCAAATGGGGGAAGAAGAATATACATTAGTAAATGTGTATGCACCGAATATGAACTAAGGAGAATTTAACATGTGATTAAAGAAATGGAAAAGGTTAGGAAAGGGTATGTGATTATGGCAGGAGATTTCAATATGGTCTTAGACAAGTTCAAAGATAAATCCACACATAAAAAAGATGAGCTGAATAAAAGGGATACCCCCCTAAGATAGATAATAAATACTACCGATTTGAAAGATATATGGAGAGAATTGAAGGGAGACGAAAGAAGGTTTACATATTATTCTGCTGTACATAAAAGTTACTCTAGAATAGATTTTATGTTTATATCACAAAACTTAATTTCAAAAGTAGTGGACATGAATATTAATGTTATAAACATAACAGATCATGCATTGATGGTGATGGAAATGAAAGTTAAGAAAGATTATAAAGAAGTTAGGAGATGGAGGATAGACTCCAATATTTTTCAGCATACAGAGGTGGTAAAGTTAAGAAAGAATGGTTGGAAATATGGTCATTTAATAAAGTGGGTGGGAACAAAATAGGCGTGTTATGGGACACCATGAAAGCAATTATGAAAGGAATTGCTATAAGAGAATCTTGTAGATTAAAAAGACTGAGAGAGGAAAATGTAAAAAGAATTGAAGAATCATTAAAGGATTTAGAAACTAAATATTTTATACATAGAGGTAATAAAAAATTATTAAAAGAAAGGAATTAGGCTTAGAATTAGAAAGGGTGCAGAGGGACTTGATATACGCCAAGAGGAATTTTTTTGAACATAGTAATAAAAATTCAAAACTTTTAGCCAGAATGGTTCAAACTAAAAGAGTAAAAAATATAATTGGAGTGATTAAAGATAAAACAGGAAAAAATGTAGTTTAATGAAAGAAAAATTAGATTATACAAGATTTTTATCAAAATTTATACAAAGATAATAGTGCATCCACCTGGAGTAGGAAATGGCAAGCCACTCCAGTATCTTTGCCAAGAACGCCCCATGATCAGAAACAAAAGGCTAAAAGATATGACGCTGGAAGATGGGCCCCTCAGGTCGGAAGGCGTCCAACATGCTACTGAGGAAGAGTGGAGGACAAGTACAAGTAGCTCCAGAGCTAATGAAGTGGTTGGGCCAAAGCCGAAAGGACGCTCAGCTGTGGACGTGCCTGGAAGTGAAAGGAAAATCCAATGCTGCAAAGAAAAATACTGCATAGGAACCTGGAATGTAAGATCTATGAACGTTGGGAAGCTGGAGGTGGTCAAACAGGAGATGGCAAGAATAAACATCGACATCCTGGGCATCAGTGAACTAAAATGGACAGGAATGGGCGAATTCAGCTCAGATGATTATCATATCTACTATTGTGGGCAAGAATCCCGTAGAAGGAATGGAGTAGCCCTCATAGTCAACAAAAGAGTGGGAAAAGCTGTAATGGGATACAATCTCAAAAATGATAGAATGATGTCAATACGAATCCAAGGCAGACCATTCAACATCACAATAATCCAAGTTTATGCACCAACCAGCATTGCTGAGGAGACTGAAATTGAACAATTCTATGAAGATTTACAACACCTTCTAGAACTGACACCAAAGAAAGATGTTCTTCTCATTCTAGGGGACTGGAATGCTAAAGTAGGGAGCCAAGAGATAAAAGGAACAACAGGGAAGTTTGGCCTTGGAGTTCAGAACGAAGCAGGACAAAGGCTAATAGAGTTTTGTCAAGAGAATAAGCTGGTCATCACAAACACTCTTTTCCAACAACACAAGAGGCGACTCTATACATGGAAATCACCAGATGGGCAATATCGAAATCAGATTGATTATATTCTCTGCAGCCAAAGATGGAGAAGCTCTATACAGTCAGCAAAAACAAGACCTGGAGCTGACTGCGGTTCTGATCATCAGCTTCTCATAGCAAAATTCAAGCTTAGACTGAAGAGATTAGGAAAAACCACTGGGCCACTCAGGTATAATCTAAACCAAATCCCTTATGAATACACAGTGGAAGTAAAGAACAGATTTAAGGAACTAGATTTGGTGGACAGAGTGCCTGAAGAACTTTGGATAGAGGCTCGTAACATTGTCCAGGAGGCAGCAACGAAAACCATCCCAAAGAAAAGGAAATGCAAGAAAGCAAAGTGGCTGTCCAACGAGGCCTTAGAAATAGCAGAGAGGAGAAGGGAAGCAAAATGCAAGGGAGATACGGAAAGTTACAGAAACTTGAATGCAGACTTCCAAAGAATAGCAAGGAGAGACAAGAGGACCTTCTTAAATGAACAATGCAAAGAAATAGAGGAAGATAACAGAAAAGGAAAGACCAGAGATCTGTTCAGGAAAATTGGACATATTAGAGGAACATTTTGCGCAAAGATGAGCATGATAAAAGACAAAAATGGAAGGGACCTAACAGAAGCAGAAGACGTAAAGAAGAGGTGGCAAGAATACACAGAGGAATTATATCAGAAAGATTTGGATATCCCGGACAACCCAGACAATGTAGTTGCTGACCTTGAGCCAGACATCCTGGAGAGCGAAGTCAAGTGGGCCTTAGAAAGCCTGGCTAACAACAAGGCCAGTGGAGGTGATGGCATTCCAATTGAACTATTTAAAATCTTGAAAGATGATGCTGTTAAGGTGCTACATTCAATATGCCAGCAAGTTTGGAAAACTCAACAGTGGCCAGAGGATTGGAAAAGATCAGTCTACATCCCAATCCCAAAGAAAGGCAGTGCCAAAGAATGCTCCAACTACCGTACAATTGCACTCATTTCGCACGCTAGCAAGGTTATGCTCAAAATCCTACAAGGTAGGCTTCAGCAGTATGTGGACCGAGAACTCCCAGAAGTACAAGCTGGATTCCGAAGAGGCAGAGGAACTCGAGACCAAATTGCTAACTTGCGCTGGATTATGGAGAAAGCCAGAGAGTTCCAGAAAAATATCTACTTCTGCTTCATTGACTATGCGAAAGCCTTTGACTGTGTGGACCACAGCAAACTATGGCAAGTTCTTAAAGAAATGGGAGTGCCTGACCACTTTATCCGTCTCCTGAGAAACCTATATGTGGGACAGGAAGCAACAGTTAGAACTGGTCATGGAACAACTGAGTGGTTCAAAATTGGGAAAGGAGTATGGCAAGGCTGTATATTGTCCCCCAGCTTGTTTAACTTATATGCAGAATACATCATGCGGAAGGCTGGACTGGAAGAAACCCAAGCCGGAATTAAGATTGCCGGAAGAAATATCAACAACCTCCGATATGCAGATGATACCACTCTGATGGCAGAAAGTGAGGAGGAATTAAAGAACCTTGTAATGAGAGTGAAAGAGGAGAGTGCAAAAAACGGTCTGAAACTCAACATCAAAAAAACTAAGATCATGGCCACTGGTCCCATCACCTCCTGGGAAATAGAAGGGGAAGATATGGAGGCAGTGTCAAATTTTATCTTCCTGGGCTCCATGATCACTGCAGATGGAGACAGCAGCCCTGAAATTAAAAGGCGCCTTCTTCTTGGGAGGAAAACGATGACAAATCTTGACAGCATCTTGAAAAGCAGAGACATCACCTTGCCAACAAAAGTCCGAATAGTCAAAGCTATGGTTTTTCCTGTCGTGATGTATGGAAGTGAGAGCTGGACCATAAAGAAAGCAGACCGCCGAAGAATTGATGCCTTTGAATTGTGGTGCTGGAGGAGACTCTTGAGAATCCCCTGGACTGCAAGGAGAACAAACCTATCAGTTCTAAAGGAAATCAACCCTGAATGCTCACTTGAAGGACAGATCGTGAAGCTGAGGCTCCAGTACTTTGGCCATCTCATGAGAAGAAAAGAGTCCTTGGAAAAAACCTTGATGTTAGGAAGGTGTGATGGCAAGAGGAGAAGGGGACGACCGAGGATGAGATGGCTGGACAGTGTCTGCGAAGCAACCAACATGAACCTGACACAACTCCGGGAGGCAGTAGAAGACAGGAGGGCCTGGCGTGCTCTGGTCCATGGGGTCACGAAGAGTCGGACACGACTAAACGACTAAACACACACACAATAGTGCATCGAAAGAAAATATAGAAACTTATATTAAGGAAAATGTTAAGAGTAAAATATCAGAGAATGATAAAAAATGATTTAGATAAAGAGATAAAAGAGGAAGAGATTACAGAGATTATTAATAAACTAAAATATGGTAAAACTATCAAAGAAGATCAGAATGGTTTTTTGAAAGGTAGGCAAACTTAACTAGGAGGGTCTTGAATATTATACATAATATAGAAAAAAATAAATTGAAGGCAGGCATTTTATCATTAGACATATTTAAAGCATTTGACTGTGTGGAATGGCCAACACTAAAGATCTTGTTAAAGGGTTGGGGTTTTGGAAAGAAGTTTAGGCGGATAATAGATCAATTATATTTAGAGAATACCTCTAGTAATAGTTAATGATGGGATGACGGAACAAATAGCTCTAGGCCGAGGCACTAAACAAGGTTGCCCTCTCTCTCCAGTTCTGTTTTGCTTGGTTATTGAAATGTTGGCAAATGTAATTAGGAATGACGACTTAATTGAAGGTATGGGAGAAAAAAAGAAAACAAAGATTAATTTATTTGCGGATGATTCCTTATTGACAGTGAAAAATCCATCAGAATGTATAGATAAAATTAAAACCCACTTAGAAAAATTTGGAAAAATAACTGGATTAAGCATAAATTGGCAAAAATCTGAATTAATGTTTAATTATAGTAGAACAGAACAAGAAAGGTTTGCTGAAAAACATGATTTTAAAATATGTAAAACAATTAAGTATTTAGGAGTAGATTTAGCAAAAAATATTCAAAAAATAAAGGAATATAATTATAAAAACTAAAGTAAGTGATTAATAAGAAACTACAGGAATATGGTAAATTTAAGTTATCTTGGTTCAGAAAGATTGCATTGATAAAAATGAAAATTCTACTCAAAAATTAATTTTTTATTTAGAATGTTACCAATGCAGTTAACAGAGAATGATTTGAAATATTGGCAAGGAATAGTTAACAAATATTGTAATGAAGGGAAGAAATCTAGAATAAAAAGTATTGGTATAGAACAACAAAAAAAGGTGGTATAGGTTTAGCAAATATAAGAAACTATTATTTAGCTAACCAATTGAGGTTCATTGGCGAAATTATATATAATGAGCCTCGTGGCGCAGTGGTTAAAACGCTGTACTGCAGCTAAAACTGTGCTCACGGCCTGGGGTTCAAATCCCAGGTAGCCGGCTCAAGGTTGACTCAGCCTTCCATCCTTCCGAGGTCGGTAAAATGAGTACCCAGCTTGCTGGGGGGGCAATGTGTAGCCTGTATAATTAAACTGTAAACCACCCGGAGAGTGCTTGTTGTGCTATGGGGCGGTATATAAATCCAATAAATAAATAAATAAATAATCCAGAAAGGCTAATTTGGTGGGAAATGGAATCATCAGAATTACAAGGAAATATAGAAAAATATTTATTTGGTAAAGGCAAGAAAGATAAAATAAGTGAAATTAATAATCCTTTTTTAAAGACATTGTTAAATATATGGTATAAGTATAAAAAGAATTTATGTTCATCATACTCCCCATTTGGATTAGTGACAGAAATAGAAAATTTTCCTACCAATATGAAAGTGTATGCCATTTAAAGAAAAAAAAGTGATTAGATTGAAAGACTGGTTGTATAAAATGAGATCGATAGATCAAATGAAACAAATATTTCAAAACAAGACTATTTTGTGGTTGAATTATGTACAACTAGAGGAATGGGTAAATAAATATAATAAAGGTAGAGAACATACAAAATATAAACAATTTCTATTCTCATATGAGGACATTCAGATGACTGACTCAGTAAAAGGTACAGTGAGTAAAATCTATTCACTTCTTAATTTAGAGGAAGAAGAAAGTGAGAAAGAGGGATTGAAAATAGTTTGGGAACAAGATATTGGAAAAAGAATAATGAAGAAGAATGGAGGAAGACATGGAAAATGAGGGTTTTAAGATTTATGTCGGTAAGAATAAAGGAAAATTTCTTTAAACTTAGTTTAAGGTGGTATTTAACGTCGGTAAAATTAAACAAAATTAATACTAATCATCCGAATGTCTGCTGGAAATGTGAGAAAGAAGTTGGTACATACTTTCATATGTGGTGGGAATGTGAAAAGGTACAAAGATTTTGGAAACAAATCTTCAAAGAATTAAGCTATATGTGTGGAAAAGATATAGAATGTAAGGCTGAGATTGCTCTGTTATCAATATATGAGAACGTGGAATATGATGAAATGACTAAAGAATTGATAACTAATCTAATAACAGCAGCTAGATTGATTATAGCTACACAATGGAAATTAAAGACTGAATTACAAATTGAAGAATGGTATAAAGGAATATGGAATACAGCAATGATTAACTTGTAATTTAAAGAGTAAGAAAGGAGAGTTGAAAAAGGACAATTTTTATGTAATATGGGGCAAATTTCTGGAATATGTGCTTATAAGAGGGAAAGGGAAAACTCCAAATCAAGAATCTATGCAGTTCTGGAGGACAATAGAAGGAGGAGGAGGAGGAGAAGAATATAGCAAGAGCTCCCCCGTATATGGTGGTGGGGAACACAATTATTAAGTTTATGTTTTATGTATATGATTTTGTTTTTGTTATAGTTACAGAAATAAAAAACTAAAAAAAGAAAAAAAACAATTGTATTTTTCCGTTCATAAGACCCTCCCCCATACTTTTCTAACTCAAAAATTCAGAAAACTTAGCTTTGAATCTCCAGCCTCTGGTCTCAGAATGCTCAGACATTACAAGTCCCTGTTGCATCTGAGCCTACAAAGCTCTACCTCCACGGAGGTGCATTCCAATAGGTTTGTTCAGCACCAGTTCCATAAGGCTCGTGATTGGAGTAAGCCAAGTCTCCCGACTGTAAGAAGCCAAGCCTCAGGAGAGACAAGTAATGGGCCATTTTGTTCTCTCCCCGGCTTGCTTCCGTGTATAAGACATCCCTCAATTTTTAGTGCAATATTTTAGGGGGGGAAATAGTGTCTTAAACACAGAAAAATATGGTATTTTCTCAAACATCCCAGCTCATGTTCTCAACCTGAAGCTTTTCATGGGAAGAGCCTTAAACATTATACGGATAAGGCATGCACAGCTTTCTCCAGTGCTATCGACAAGACCTTTGGGTGAATCGGGGACTTGTTGAGGCAGTAGGAGGGAACGGTGGAGGAAGTTCATCTACTTTTGGAGTTCAGTGTAGCAGCAGACTTAACTTCTGGAACTGCGGCTGAACTTTCAGACTTTGTTCTCCAGTAAACCCACTCACAAACCTCCATGCTCCAGGCATGAATCCCATTCACTTGCCTCTGAGCTTCCTCTACCTTGTAATACCATGGGGTCAGCATATCAGGGAAATTCAAGATATGTGGGACTTGGGTATAACGGAGACCTATGCTTGGTGGGGAAAGTTGGTATTTTTATGTTTGTGTGTGTAAGCCACCCAGACAGTAGCATACCACTAAATGGGCAGGAAAAAAGCCTAATAAGAAATGATCCCTCCAATACCCTTGGACTTTTTCTACTGTATCTACGTTGCAAAAAAATCAACAGATGAACATCCTACAAAACATGCTGCTGTGAAGTACAAATGGATTTATTGGATTGCTCAACTGGACAGCCACCCCATGCTGGGGTTGAATCATCTTAGTCCCTAGGGATGGCTAAATTAATTTATCAGTTTCCTCACTTCCCATTAAGGACTGTTTCAACTCTCTCTCTTCCAGGCTGCACAACAGTCCAGCCATTTGTGTGACATGTGTTGCTCTTGACTGCAGCATCTCTTTTGTAAACCCCACACAGAATAACCACTAAAACGATGGGCAGTATAGAAATATTTTTCCCCTGAAGAACTACTTGTATACTTCTATAATTCAAATTACGGACTAGACTATTGAATGACACTGGAACAAAGGCTTAGAAAATTCAAGGCTAAAAATAAATAATGTAATCTAGTATTTTCTGTGTTTGACTTTTTTGCCTAATGTCCCAGATAGTTTTTAACTATGTTTCTCAAAGTTTAATTACTCAAAATATCTGCTGGATGGAGAATTAGCGTAGGGGAATCACCCCAGAGGGAGACCATAGCTGCGACATGAGGATCTCTGCAAGCAGGATCTGAAGGCCCTCAACAGATGAGCGTTCAGCCTGGAGGCAGGCAGCGCATCATGGCCTCTCCCAATTTGAAGAGGCACTTGTTCAGCAGGCCAAGGCAAAGAGGCCCGAAAGCAACAAAACCAGGGAGCTGGACAGGGGACAGATTGTATTTGTCCTCAGTGTGGAAAAGATGGTCACTCCCCAAAATGGCCTCCTCAGCCACACCAGACGCTGCTCCAAGTCCTCTATACAGAGCACTTTATCGTAAGTCTCTTGAGACTGAAGGTTGCCTAACCTAAATCACTCATCAAAAAGTTGCTGGTTTAAGCCTCTTTCTGAATAGGCCCTCATGAAGATGCACCTTTAACCCTTTGTCACTTCAATCACAGCATTTGCAATATGGGTGTAAGAATGACCCCCTTGCCTTGTTGCACAGCTAGATTAAATAGAGGACAACCAAATCAGTAATCTAGATCTACAGCCTCCTTCTGGCAGTAACTTTCTCTAAATGTGTACAAGATCGACTTTAAAGCCTTACTACTTTTTCTCAAGGGTATTCCAGAAACACTATCATAAATACAGGATTCTGTGTAGTTATCTTGGTTAATATTCTTAATCTCTCCCACCACCCACACTAGTCAGAATCAGCTGCCCTGGGAGTTACCCACGTTTGGCACTATAAATTCAACACTGTGCCAAGGAGCTCTTTTCCTTGTACTGAATGTTCCACAGCTGCTGCCTGTTATTTAATATAGAACTGCACCTATTTGCTACAGCTACAAATTTAATGTACAACAGTGGCAAAAACCTTTGAAAGCTAAGCTTCGTTCCAAAAGCACATTTTGCTATTAATATAAAAACAGAAAGCACTTGCTCCATAGCAATGGAAACAAAAATGGAGTGTGAATACACCCACTATTATTCATTCTTAAAAAAATATTTATACAGCTGGAGTCTGCATGCATACATGTCTCCCCCCACCCCATCCTCAGTTTTGTCTTCACGAGGAGGCCAGGCTGCAATGGGTCCTATAGTTCAACTATAGAGTTGAGCAAACATCTGAACCAGTCTTCTGCGTTTGAGTTCTAGTTTAGCCCCTACCCCATAAGGCTGAAGTTAACAGTTTCAGTGTACAGCAAATAGGATTTCAGGCAAGAAAATGTGGCAATGGGTGTGAGGGAGCAACAAGAGTTTCAGCTGCCATCTTGAGGAAAACATCTCCAAGTGCATACTATCCTGCAAGCCTTACTTGCAAGAACCCCTAGTGACTAAGACTCTGAATACTCCCTGATTTTGGACCCCATTGCCTACTCCCTTCTTCCCACCACATGCAAGTAAGATGAACGACTGGATAGGTCAGTGGTTTAGGTCTCTGGCTGCAAAACCGGGGGTGGAAGTTCGATTCCCCCACTAGGCCTCCTTGGGGCTGGACTCAAAAAAACCCCAAAGGTCTCTTCAAGCTGTGCAATTCTAAAATAAAAATGATGGTAATTGTAATTAAAAGCAAGGTTTCCTATTGGCAATTGCCTATTCCCTTCCTCCCAACACATGCAAGTAAGATGAAGTATGACTGGATATTTCAGTGGTTTAGGTCTCTGGCAGCAAAATCAGGGGTTTGGGAGTTTAATCCCCCACTGGAGTCAAAAAGCCCAAAGGTCTCTTCAAGCTGTGCAATTCTAAAATAAAAATGATGGTATTTGCAATTAAAAGCAAGGTTTCATTGGGGTTGTGTGTCTTCCAAGAGGTATTCAGAATTTTCTAGAGGCTTTACCCCCACTTATGTAAAAAGCTTAGTAAAAGGCTCAACTCCCAAGCCCTCCCATAACAAAAAAAGCTGCAATTTTCTTTTGATTTTCTGTATTTTCAGATTCTCAACCTCGCACAAAAACGTGCAGACCAACCACCACCCCCTGTTCCACCTCCAGCCCATTTCGTAGTTAGAAACCCGCGAACCAGAATAACCGACCCCGTTTCCCTCAAAAAAAAAAAACCCAATAAATAAAACAAGACCCCCAACCAAAAAAACCCAACCGCCCTCGTGGCGCAACTGAAATAAAATCGCGGCGTTCGGTTCTATATATAGACCTTGACCCGCCCTTGCCACGCCCATAAGCCCCGCCTCCAACCCCTGAGTGGCCAGCTCTCTCCTGGGGGCGGGGAAAGCGGAGGGAAAGGGAGTGAACCCTAGAGATAGGAAAAAAAGAAGAGCTTTGCCACCCTGACTTGTGCGTCCCCTCACTGTAAACCAGGCGCGAACCCAAGGCGGCTGTTTTCTGAGGAAAAAGTGAAGAACCTCTTACAAAAAATGGAGACGCTTTGGAGTGTCTTGGTGGTCCTCAACTTTGGGCCTCCAGATGTTCTTGGATTACAACTCCCAGAAGCCTTCACCACCACCTCTGCTGGCCAGGATTTCTGGGAGCTGAAGTCCAAGAACATCTGGAGGTCCAAGGTTGGGGACCACTGGGGGGTCATCTCGACACCCCTTTCACAAACGGAAGCATCCGTTCACTCCCTAATGGCGACTCTCTATTTCCTATATCTAGGTTGACAGGGGGCGGGGCAGTCAAGGGATCCTATTCAAGAAAATGGCGCCCGCAGCACTTCCGCTTCTCCCTCGTGCCTCCGGGCGGAAGAGGAAGCCGTGGCGCGCCGTCGCGGGGAAAGTGACGCAATCCGGGTGGGACGCTCTTTTCCATCTCTCCTGCTGAGAGCGCACGAGGTGAGTCGGTCCTCGGGCAGGGCGGTTGGACTCGATAGAGGCCTCTTCGAATTCCATTATTCTACGATTTTCTGCAAAATGTTAATGGATTTTCGAGACCAGGTTTTCTAAATTTTGTGATCTTGGCCTGGAGGTCCTCAGAAGCTTGTTTCGTTTAAAAGAACTGGAGTTGAAAATAGGTGGGATAATATAAATACAGATCCTACAAAATTTATTTTTATTTATTCCATTTGTATGCTGCCCGCAGCCTGCATGGGGTGTGTGTGTGGGGGGGTGGTCGCAATGACCAGATAGGTGGGGTATAAATAGAATAAATAAATGTAATGTAATATATCTAAACTCTGTAAGTTTTCTTTAGGTGAAGCATAGGAGAGCTATAGGAAGACATTCATTTTCTGTTTCAAGATTGCAAACTCAGTACTAGTGTAAATGCTTGAAAACCTCTGCCTAGTTTTGTGCACCTATTTTGACTTCCTATCGCAGGATCTGGGAAGGGTATTTGTTGCCTTTTACATAATTTCTTCAAGAGCAGTCTTGATCGCTTACTAGAGTGCTCAGCAATAATGCTCAACCATTAATAAGAACACACTTGTCCGCCTGCTTTCTCAAGGTGTCTTCCCTGAGAGACCATCTGAAGAGCCGTCCTTCGTAGAGACGGGAGAAGAAAAGCAAGTGGCGTGTGCTGGTAACTGAACATGTTGGCCCTCAAAGGCTTCTGGAGTTGAGCAAAAGCTGCAGCACGTTCTTAAGCCGCGAAATGAAGCCCTCGAGGCTTTGCTGGGAAAAGAGGAGGCTGCTCTCTTCAGCGCAGACGGAGCGAGTGCAGGAGAAGGTAGAAGTAAGAATTGGTGTAGGCTAACACAAGGCGGCTTCAAAAGCATTCCAACTCCTGGTATAAAGTATTCTCATTTTTGTTTTCTTTTTTATATTTATATGTCCTCTTTCTCTCCATAAGGGACCCAAGGCAGCTTACAGCAATTAAAATCATACATTAAGTTTTAAATCCCATACAGAACTATATATACTTTAAAATATCAGTATTTCAAAACATAGAACATTCCCTGTTCTGTTCTGTATTTTGCTCTGTTTCATGAGAGAACTAGAGCTTTCAAGCCATGTGCTCTCCTCGCCCGGCATCAGAGGATCTGGCTGTTTGCAGCCCTTTATCCGCCCAACCCTATGCAGCTGCGTCAAATTCATTGCCCACCTTTCCTGTGGTGGGGATTGGTCCAAACAGCTGCCACAGCAATATCTGTAGTTCATGGGCCTCAGAACTCTTGGTGGGCTCTGGGGATAGTTTTATTGCAGACATGGTTACCGTCCCCTCCTTCCCCTCTGAATCATTGTTTGCACTTTTAGCAAGATGTCCAAATGAAAACCTTGTTGATACAGGAGAACAGGGGAATTTTTTGTTCTTTGCAGCCAAAATAACCTCTCCTGTCGGTTATGATCACAGTAGAGTGCTTTTTTTAAAAAAAATAAATCAAGTGCTTTCTGTCTTAAACTTGGAATAGATGGAGATGAAGTGAGCCATTCTTAAAGAGAGATCTGTCCCATTTTTGCCATTTTGTGTTCTGGAAAATTATCTTTTAAAACAGCTGTATATTTCCTCCCCGCCCCTCCTTTTTTATCTCTAAACAGAAGCTGAATCTGGTCAAGCCCCAGTGAGCCAAACCATGACATCACAGTGAGATGACATAAAGCATTTAATATCTATATCAAGACCTTTGCAGGCCTTGAGAAACTCAAGATTCCCTTTAGTAGAGAGGTAAGTGGCCGGGCTAAAGAATGGGGTTTGGTGGTGACAAACATTTCTTACAGGGTAGCTGAGCTTGATGGTAAAATTATTTGCATCTGTGTCTTCCTAACTAAGCATAACTTCCTGGACTCTCATGACGCTGGTAAGAGCCAATATGCTCCATGTGGGTTGAGTGCGAAATTTTGGCCAAAATGGTAACTTCTGGCAATCCGCAAATAATTACTTCGGGCAAGTTGTGAATAAAGACAGTTAATAAGTAACTGTACGCTCTGCTTCATAAAACACTTCTCAGACACCCCATTTCATCTGAATCTGATATTTTGTGATGCAGCCATGTCAAATTCAGTGCTCACCTGTGCTGTGGTGGGGGCTGGCCCAGCGGCTGCTACAAAAAACATGTGGTTCATGGGCTCCAGATCTGTGCTGTTGGATCTGGGGATAAAAGCATGCCGCAGACAAATGTAATGCCAGGGCCCCTATTCCAGAGTCGCAGCAGTATCTGTCACTTCACTAGCACCAGAAAGACAGACGTTTGTAATCCTGAAGAGGACAGGATGTGTTTTCCTGCCGAAAGCTTGATCTTTTACTGCTTTATTAAAGTTTTTACAGTGGTGCCTCGCTTAACGAGGAAATCGCTGTACGATTAGGTTTTTGCAATCGCAAGACTGATCTTTTACTGCTTTATTAAAGTTTTTACAGTGGTGCCTTGCTTAACGAGGAAATCGCTGTACAATTAGGTTTTTGCAATCGCAAAACAATGGTTTAAATGGGGTTTTTCGTTTAACGCTGATTGGTTCCCTGCATCGGGAACGGATTTTCGCTTTACGACAATCAGCAAACAGCTGATCGTCGGCTTTCAAAATGGCCGCCAGCTGAAGAAAATGGGCCCCCTGCTGATTTCTAGGACGGATTCCTCACTTTATAGGCACCAAAAATGGCCGCCGTATGGAGGATCTTCACTGGACGAGCAGGTATTTAGCCCATTGGAACGCATTGAACGGTTTTCAATGTGTTTCAGTGAGGTTTTTTTTTTAATTTCGTTTGACGATATTTTCATTCTACAGCGATTTTGCTGGAATGAATTAACATCGTCAAGCGAGGCACCACGGTACTTGGAAGCTCAACCTGTGAAACTTTTTTGAGCCCATTCAGTCTATTGGGTCTTGGCACTGTTCCTCTTTTTTCTATGATGCTCCAAGAAAGTAGAAAGGCTTTCAAACTGAATGGTGCTGGAGAGAACAGAGTAGAGTGGGGTGGAAGCCTTAAAAGATGTGGACTTTATGCTAAATTTGGAGTGTGTGAACGCTTAGGGCTTCATAGCAGTGGTTCCCCACCTTGGAACCATCTGCTTCTCCATCGCTCCTGACACACCTTTCTGACTAAATTGGTTTTTATTGATTCATTTAATAGAGCTCTTCCTTGGATTATTATAATCCATTTCCTCAGATGCCAGGTGTGTCTGAGGGCTGGATTGTTATCCACAAAAACTCACCCAGAAACAAACCTGTTTAAAGTCTCACAATACTTTGAGTTTGATCTATCGATTGTATTGATCGGCCACCTTTCTCCCGATAAGAGGACCTCAGGCGGCTCATAATATTAAAAGAACAGATTTAAAAATAGAGTAAGTTTTG